>NC_073692.1:384464920-385064920 GCF_029784155.1 Uranotaenia lowii
TGACAAAAATGACAAAAATGACAAAAATGACAAAAATGACAAAAATGACAAAAATGACAAAAATGACAAAAATGACAAAAATGACAAAAATGACAAAAATGACAAAAATGACAAAAATGACAAAAATGACAAAAATGACAAAAATGACAAAAATGACAAAAATGACAAAAATGACAAAAATGACAAAAATGACAAAAATGACAAAAATGACAAAAATGACAAAAATGACAAAAATGACAAAAATGACAAAAATGACAAAAATGACAAAAATGACAAAAATGACAAAAATGACAAAAATGACAAAAATGACAAAAATGACAAAAATGACAAAAATGACAAAAATGACAAAAATGACAAAAATGACAAAAATGACAAAAATGACAAAAATGACAAAAATGACAAAAATGACAAAAATGTCAAAAATGACAAAAATGACAAAAATGACAAAAATGATAAAAATGACAAAAATGACAAAAATGACAAAAATGACAAAAATGACAAAAATGACAAAAATGACAAAAATGACAAAAATGACAAAAATGACAAAAATGACAAAAATGACAAAAATGACAAAAATGACAAAAATGACAAAAATGACAAAAATGACAAAAATGACAAAAATGACAAAAATGACAAAAATGACAAAAATGACAAAAATGACAAAAATGACAAAAATTACAAAAATGACAAAAATGACAAAAATGACAAAAAAAAGACAAAAATGACAAAAATGACAAAAATGACAAAAATGACAAAAATGACAAAAATGACAAAAATGACAAAAATGACAAAAATGACAAAAATGACAAAAATGACAAAAATGACAAAAATGACAAAAATGACAAAAATGACAAAAATGACAAAAATGACAAAAATGACAAAAATGACAAAATGACAAAAATGACAAAAATGACAAAAATGACAAAAATGACAAAAATGACAAAAATGACAAAAATGACAAAAATGACAAAAATGACAAAATGACAAAAATGACAAAAATGACAAAAATGACAAAAATGACAAAAATGACAAAAATGACAAAAATGACAAAAATGACAAAAATGACAAAAATGACAAAAATGACAAAAATGACAAAAATGACAAAAATGACAAAAATGACAAAAATGACAAAAATGACAAAAATGACAAAAATGACAAAAATGACAAAAATGACAAAAATGACAAAAATGACAAAAATGACAAAAATGACAAAAATGACAAAAATGACAAAAATGACAAAAATGACAAAAATGACAAAAATGACAAAAATGACAAAAATGACAAAAATGACAAAAATGACAAAAATGACAAAAATGACAAAAATGACAAAAATGACAAAAATGACAAAAATGACAAAAATGACAAAAATGACAAAATGACAAAAATGACAAAAATGACAAAAATGACAAAAATGACAAAAATGACAAAAATGACAAAATGACAAAAATGACAAAAATGACAAAAATGACAAAAATGACAAAAATGACAAAAATGACAAAAATGACAAAAATGACAAAAATGACAAAAATGACAAAAATGACAAAAATGACAAAAATGACAAAAATGACAAAAATGACAAAAATGACAAAAATGACAAAAATGACAAAAATGACAAAAATGACAAAAATGACAAAAATGACAAAAATGACAAAAATGACAAAAATGACAAAAATGACAAAAATGACAAAAATGACAAAAATGACAAAAATGACAAAAATGACAAAAATGACAAAAATGACAAAAATGACAAAAATGACAAAAATGACAAAATGACAAAAATGACAAAAATGACAAAAATGACAAAAATGACAAAAATGACAAAAATGACAAAAATGACAAAAATGACAAAAATGACAAAAATGACAAAAATGACAAAAATGACAAAAATGACAAAAATGACAAAAATGACAAAAATGACAAAAATGACAAAAATGACAAAAATGACAAAAATGACAAAAATGACAAAAATGACAAAAATGACAAAAATGACAAAAATGACAAAAATGACAAAAATGACAAAAATGACAAAAATGACAAAAATGACAAAAATGACAAAAATGACAAAAATGACAAAAATGACAAAAATGACAAAAATGACAAAAATGACAAAAATGACAAAAATGACAAAAATGACAAAAATGACAAAAATGACAAAAATGACAAAAATGACAAAAATGACAAAATGACAAAAATGACAAAAATGACAAAAATGACAAAAATGACAAAAATGACAAAAATGACAAAAATGACAAAAATGACAAAAATGACAAAAATGACAAAAATGACAAAAATGACAAAAATGACAAAAATGACAAAAATGACAAAAATGACAAAAATGACAAAAATGACAAAAATGACAAAAATGACAAAAATGACAAAAATGACAAAAATGACAAAAATGACAAAAATGACAAAAATGACAAAAATGACAAAAATGACAAAAATGACAAAAATGACAAAAATGACAAAATTGACAAAAATGACAAAAATGACAAAAATGACAAAAATGACAAAAATGACAAAAATGACAAAAATGACAAAAATGACAAAAATGACAAAAATGACAAAAATGACAAAAATGACAAAAATGACAAAAATGACAAAAATGACAAAAATGACAAAAATGACAAAAATGACAAAAATGACAAAAATGACAAAAATGACAAAAATGACAAAAATGACAAAAATGACAAAAATGACAAAAATGACAAAAATGACAAAAATGACAAAAATGACAAAAATGACAAAAATGACAAAAATGACAAAAATGTCAAAAATGACAAAAATGACAAAAATGACAAAAATGATAAAAATTACAAAAATGACAAAAATGACAAAAATGACAAAAATGACAAAAATGACAAAAATGACAAAAATGACAAAAATGACAAAAATGACAAAAATGACAAAAATGACAAAAATGACAAAAATGACAAAAATGACAAAAATGACAAAAATGACAAAAATGACAAAAATGACAAAAATGACAAAAATGACAAAAATGACAAAAATGACAAAAATGACAAAAATGACAAAAATTACAAAAATTACAAAAATGACAAAAATGACAAAAAAAAACAAAAATGAAAAAAATGACAAAAATGACAAAAATGACAAAAATGACAAAAATGACAAAAATGACAAAAAAGACAAAAATGACAAAAATGACAAAAATGACAAAAATGACAAAAATGACAAAAATGACAAAAATGACAAAAATGACAAAAATGACAAAAATGACAAAAATGACAAAAATGACAAAAATGACAAAAATGACAAAAATGACAAAAATGACAAAAATGACAAAAATGACAAAAATGACAAAAATGACAAAAATGACAAAAATGACAAAAATGACAAAAATGACAAAAATGACAAAAATGACAAAAAAAAACAAAAATGCAAAAAATGACAAAAATGACAAAAATGACAAAAATGACAAAAATGACAAAAATGACAAAAATTACAAAAATTACAAAAATGACAAAAATGACAAAAAAAAACAAAAATGAAAAAAATGACAAAAATGACAAAAATGACAAAAATGACAAAAATGACAAAAAAGACAAAAATGACAAAAATGACAAAAATGACAAAAATGACAAAAATGACAAAAATGACAAAAATGACAAAAATGACAAAAATGACAAAAATGACAAAAATGACAAAAATGACAAAAATGACAAAAATGACAAAAATGACAAAAATGACAAAAATGACAAAAATGACAAAAATGACAAAAATGACAAAAATGACAAAAATGACAAAAATGACAAAAATGACAAAAATGACAAAAATGACAAAAATGACAAAAATGACAAAAATGACAAAAATGACAAAAATGACAAAAATGACAAAAATGACAAAAATGACAAAAATGACAAAAATGACAAAAATGACAAAAATGACAAAAATGACAAAAATGACAAAAATGACAAAAATGACAAAAATGACAAAAATGACAAAAATGACAAAAATGACAAAAATGACAAAAATGACAAAAATGACAAAAATGACAAAAATGACAAAAATGACAAAAATGACAAAATGACAAAAATGACAAAAATGACAAAAATGACAAAAATGACAAAAATGACAAAAATGACAAAAATGACAAAAATGACAAAAATGACAAAAATGACAAAAATGACAAAAATGACAAAAATGACAAAAATGACAAAAATGACAAAAATGACAAAAATGACAAAAATGACAAAAATGACAAAAATGACAAAAATGACAAAAATGACAAAAATGACAAAAATGACAAAAATGACAAAAATGACAAAAATGACAAAAATGACAAAAATGACAAAAATGACAAAAATGACAAAAATGACAAAAATGACAAAAATGACAAAAATGACAAAAATGACAAAAATGACAAAAATGACAAAAATGACAAAAATGACAAAAATGACAAAAATGACAAAAATGACAAAAATGACAAAAATGACAAAAATGACAAAAATGACAAAAATGACAAAAATGACAAAAATGACAAAAATGACAAAAATGACAAAAATGACAAAAATGACAAAAATGACAAAAATGACAAAAATGACAAAAATGACAAAAATGACAAAAATGACAAAAATGACAAAAATGACAAAAATGACAAAAATGACAAAAATGACAAAAATGACAAAAATGACAAAAATGACAAAAATGACAAAAATGACAAAAATGACAAAAATGACAAAAATGACAAAAATGACAAAAATGTCAAAAATGACAAAAATGACAAAAATGACAAAAATGACAAAAATGACAAAAATGACAAAAATGACAAAAATGACAAAAATGACAAAAATGACAAAAATGACAAAAATGACAAAAATGACAAAAATGACAAAAATGACAAAAATGACAAAAATGACAAAAATGACAAAAATGACAAAAATGACAAAAATGACAAAAATGACAAAAATGACAAAAATGACAAAAATGACAAAAATGACAAAAATGACAAAAATGACAAAAATGACAAAAATGACAAAAATGACAAAAATGACAAAAATGACAAAAATGACAAAAATGACAAAAATGACAAAAATGACAAAAATGACAAAAATGACAAAAATGACAAAAATGACAAAAATGACAAAAATGACAAAAATGACAAAAATGACAAAAATGACAAAAATGACAAAAATGACAAAAATGACAAAAATGACAAAAATGACAAAAATGACAAAAATGACAAAAATGACAAAAATGACAAAAATGACAAAAATGACAAAAATGACAAAAATGACAAAAATGACAAAAATGACAAAAATGACAAAAATGGCAAAAATGACAAAAATGACAAAAATGACAAAAATGGCAAAAATGACAAAAATGACAAAAATGACAAAAATGACAAAAATGACAAAAATGACAAAAATGACAAAAATGACAAAAATGACAAAAATGACAAAAATGACAAAAATGACAAAAATGACAAAAATGACAAAAATGACAAAAATGACAAAAATGACAAAAATGACAAAAATGAAAAAAATGACCAAAAATGACAAAAAATGACAAAAATGACAAAAATGACAAAAATGACAAAAATGACAAAAATGACAAAAATGACAAAAATGACAAACTACAAAAATGAAAAAAAAATGACAAAAATGACAAAAAGACAAAAATGACCAAAATGATAAAAATGACAAAATCTACAAAAATGACGAAAATGACAAAAATGACAAAAATGACAAAAATGACAAAAATGACAAAAATGACAAAAATGACAAAAATGACAAAAATGACAAAAATGACAAAAATGACAAAAATGACAAAAATGACAAAAATGACAAAAATGACAAAAATGACAAAAATGACAAAAATGACAAAAATGACAAAAATGACAAAAATGACAAAAATGACAAAAATGACAAAAATGACAAAAATGACAAAAATGACAAAAATGACAAAAATGACAAAAATGACAAAAATGACAAAAATGACAAAAATGACAAAAATGACAAAAATGACAAAAATGACAAAAATGACAAAAATGACAAAAATGACAAAAATGACAAAAATGACAAAAATGACAAAAATGACAAAAATGACAAATCTGACATAGTTGTTAAAGATGACAAAAATGGAAGAATCGACAAAAATGACAAAATAATGTGTCAATAGATTTTGTCTTAAGAAAAATAAAATAAATTTACTCATACCAAAATATAATTTCTCGTTCCCTCCGATCACAGTAATATCACAGCATTCACAGCCTCAGTAGTAGAGTCAGAATAAAAATGTTTATCAGAAATTATTTCACTTTAGACTGAGTTTTGTAATTTATGTTTCATTGATACAGTGATTTTTTTTAAATATATCGTTGTTAAGTGTCATTTTCATTAACGGCATATGTACTCGTTTTCAATATTTTGAGTACAATTCTGAATATAAGATTTTGTAGTTACAGCCATATATTTTATTTTAAGTTTTTCTCTAATTCAGTATTAACTGTTAATTATTCTGTTTTAATATTAAGGGTGCTTAATCGGAATAGCGAATGTTAAATCAAATCTGTCTCAATATCACAAATTCTTCTAGCGATTTGAAGTTCAAAATTTAGTTTCGGTCAATACTTTTTCTACCAGTATTTCTGAGCGCTTCATATATTCAAAACCAAAACATTGTCCTTTCCTTTCCTTCCTTCTGTTCGACTTTCCTCTCCCGTCATTGAGAGCAATCATTCAAATTTACGCACCGAGCGAGAGGAGCAACCATCATCGTTCGTGTTGGATTTGATTGAGAATGTCGACCAGGTGTCTGGCCAACAAAGCTGCACCTTGATCAAACACTTGGCCACGAGCTTACCGAATCGTGGCAACACAACCATCATCAAACAATCATCGCCGTCATCAAGAGAAAAATGGTGCTGTGAAAAATATGCAGTTTTGTGTCGTGTAGAGTGAAAATCTTTCAAAAAACGGTGTAACCTTGGGTGCCGCGTATTGAATTGTAGTTCCTGTAGTTTGGTAAGTTGTAAAGTTAGGGAAAATAGTAAATTCCTCAAGAATCAAGCCCAATCCAAGCTGTTATGTGACAAAACATGTTCCAGTCGATTTCCTCCTTTTCAAAATGTCTGCTGGAGCAAATCAAGGAGGAGTTGATGGAATCAAGTTGAAGTGCCCTAATTTTGTTTTTTTCCGTATTTTAGACTCCGGATCGCTAGGATCCTTGGAAACCATGGCGCCGGGAGCGAATAACAACCAGAACAACAGCAATAATAATAACAACAACAGTAATAACCACAATCGTCAAACCGGAACAAAACCGAAAACCAAATCGTCAAAGAAAAATTCCGTCCCCCGTGAGTTCGTCGCACCGACCAGAAGAGATCTCCAGCAGCAGCTGAATGTGAGTTTGTGGTTTGGGTTTGGGTAGTGGTTGTGTCATAATCATCATCATTGGCGGCGACGCTACTGATTGTAATGACGATGATAGTTTAGGGGGTGGTTGCTTGATGATTGGGAGGAAACACACACAACTTGGGTTATGTTGTTGTTTACATTTTACGAAAACGCCGGCTGTGTAACCCAAAGAAAAAAAAGAAAACGCCAGCTGTGTCCCCCAAACAGAATAATTTTCATTTTTGGTTAATATTATTTATTTCCCTTTAACAATTATCATTCTGGTCAAAAACAGAATAATAATTCTGGATAAGTTTCTTTTTCTATATTTTTTTGCCACAATTATCTATTTGGTCGCTAGTCCACACAACTTGTCTCGAAACGGTCTCAGCGTCTCCCATTTTATTCTGGATACACTGAGACTGTTTCAGGTTTCCAACAACAGAAAGCGAAGTTCGTCTCAAAACAAAAATCGCAGTACAAGTTGCCAGTGTGGACTAGGCCTAAGGGAAAGTTGTGTAAAGATGCCAAAAGTAAATTAAAAGACCGCGTCCTTACCTTTCTATGCAAAGTACGTAATTCATTCCTATTTTCATTTTTTTTTATCTTTGGAGGATAGAATTCGTAATGAAAAATTCTTTGAAACTTTCAAACTAACAAATTTTTAAGTAAAAAGATGTTATCTATATTTTCTAATAACTTAAAAAAAAACAGAAGCAAAATACTGATAGTTCACTTCATACTATTGATATAAAATTCTGTAAATAGGCATTATATTTTTCTTTTTGGCGAAATGAGAACTTATGTTACGCCAGGCATGTCAAACTCGTTTATGTGTACGGGCCGCATTAAAAAAAATCTATGACGCGGAAGGCCGCAGCCAAAATCAGTTTGAAAACATAACATATTAGTTTCGCGGAGATTAGATACCTACATTACAAAGCAATGGAACATATGTAGTTATGAGTAAACTTGGAATAAAATTTTGCGTTAAATGTTCATTAAAGCTTTTAATGTTTGACATTCTTATATTATAATGCATTATATCTATTGTCCTGATGCTTGACATCTTTTCTGAGATACTAGTTTATTAATATCAGGTTGAAGCTTATTTGTCACTTTGTCATTATTGATGATAAATTTTTATCAGATAATCTCGAACGATGAGAAGTTTTTGTAGCTTTCATTATGGAAACAAACTGCTCAGATAGACAGGTACTTGCAAACATAACAAGAATTCTGGCAACAAATTTCCTTAACTCAACGTAGCGTTCAGGCAAATAGCTGTAAAATTTTAGTACAGCCACTTCAATGTATTTCGCTTTTAATAAAGAACCGCACTGCAGCTCTATCAACTCTAGTTGCAAATTATCAGCAGCATTTTCAGGAGCAAATGGAGATCTTGCTCGTATGAATAAAAGTCACGAAAACGGCTTTTGAATGAATCTAGTAACGATTCTAGGTGAAGTACACAGTAAACGAAAATTACCGAGTTCGGTAATTATTTTACCGAAATCCTAACATGTGGAGATCGTTAAACTGTTCGGTAATTTTCTATGGCTGAGAAGTGACAGCTGTCAAATATTACGGACCTTTTTCGGTAAAAAATAACCAAAACTCGGCTGATCATCTATCAAAATATTGACAGTTGTCAACATGACAGCTCGTTATATAGCCGACCAATCGGTATTGTTGAACCGAAAGGACTTTAATTAATACCGAAAGGCCGGTTATTTTTAACTGAAAAACTAAAAAGCTCGGTTATATAAACCGAACAACTGGTAGACTTAACCGTAAAACCTGTAACGATTACCGAAATACCTAAAACTATTACCGAAATACTTGAAATTTTTTACCGAAACACCTGTAATTATTATCGAAATACTGATAATTTTTACCGAAAAAACTGTAAAAGTTCGGTAATATTTACCGAACAATCGGAAGAGTTTACCGAAGTATCTGTAATTTAAACCAAAAAACCGGTCAGTTTTACCAGATAAATTCAAAAAGTTCGGTAATGTTTACCGAAAAACTGGTAACTTTCACAAAATTGCTCCAATTTTTACCGAAAATTCGGTAGTTTTCACCGAAAAATTGATTTTTTTTTCGCCGAAATATCTGTTATTACCGCAATGCCGATAATATTTACCAAAAACTAAATTTTTCACTAATTTTTACCGAAAACCGCAAAACGTTCCGTAGATTGGTGTACGTAATCAGCATACTACACAAGATGATTTGAGTCTCGAATATCATCTCATGTAATATGCTGTGCATCATAAGCTGAAACTAGCAAACGTTTTGCGGTTTTCGTTAAAAATTACCGAAAAAAATATTTTTTGCTAAATACTATCGCATTTCTAGAGGACGCCTTAATAGCAGAGGCTCAATCTACAAATAAAAATGAGGAGCTGGATCAAATTATTTTAACTTTATTTTCTGTGTTATGGCAACATGGTACCGTCTCGTGGCTTTTCAAGGATCCTCTCCTCCACATTCTGTGGACAATGGCCATCTGCCACAGGTGACTGGAGGAAGGTTGTCACAGCCACGGGACCTGGAAGTAAAATTAATTTTTTACTAAAGTGCGGAAAATAAACTCATCTGATGTACCTTTACTGGAGCTGCGATCAAATTAGCAATCCATTCCATGCGAAGCGCCGCGGTGCTGGCGATGTCCCAAATCCGATCGTCTATGTGCGTTCAAGTGCATGCATGGAGGCCATCGAAGCAAAAATAAAAACTGCTGCTTCATTGCTCAAAACACGCGAAACCGAAAATGCCGAGCAATGGCGACGACTGGCCGGTTAAAAGACACCCATCACACTCGAGCACACGAAAGTAGTCGAAACGATTAATTTCGGTTGCAAGAATGAGAAGGAAGACCCGGAGTGCGAAAAAATGACAATCGAATTTTGACGTTCGTCTTGTTTGCAGTTTGATTTCGGTGATTTTTTACCGAAAATTGATGGCATTGAGATTTGTTTACATTAAAATATAAGAACTTCGGTAAGCCAAGAGCCGATTTACTGAACTCGGTAAAAACTAAACGTCAAATTGATCAATTACCGAAAATTTTCGAATTACAGAGCTAGTTCTGTAAAATAAATTACCGAACTCGGTAATTTTAGTTTACTGTGTACGTATTTACCAAATGATGCAGCCTCATTTGATCTTTTCAGTTCTTGACACGTAGAGAAGTGCACAAGGTTTTCTTTGGAAATTTGGTTGATCCATAACCGTAACTTTGCTTGAAAGTTATTTACATCATCACAAGCAGTTATGATATTTTTTCTCTTTTCCTTGAAGTTTTAAGTTCAAATCTTTCAGTTGGCCAGTGAGATCAACGGAAAATGCCAAATCCTGAACCCAGTCGTCTGCTTGAAAATGTTCAACAGGTTCACCTTTCATTTCCAAAAATAATATTTCCTCTCGTAGCAAAAAAAATCTTTTTAATATTTTGTGACAGGAAAGCGTACTTCTGTGTAGTAGGGAACACAATCGAATTAATGTCCAATGTCTTCCAAAAATGTCGAAAATTGGCCATGATTCAAGCCAAGGGAACGGATTAAATTTATTTTTTACAATAAATAATGTTGATATACACGCTTACGTACATGTACATCTTCAATTTTAAAAAAATATCACAATCCCCCTTTTTCTGCGCCGCGCGTGAGGTGACGATAGTCGAATCACCCTAGTCATCCGATTCCAGTAGTCGCTTTAGGTGAGAAACGTCTTTTAGAATAAACTTCTTGCTTGCTTTCTTATCCTAATCTAGTAGTCAGCTGGGCATGAACCTCTGTCACATCGGCTTCGGGAATAAGGTGACAAGACTCACGTGACTCCGACTCGACTCGACTATCGTCACCTCACGCGCGGCGCAGAATAAGGGGGAATATGTTCTGTTATTCCTTCGGTAAAACAAAAATAATAGAACCAAAATACTTGGAAGATATTTACGTGTTTCGCTATGAATGTTTATACACAATCTTACACGGAAGCGGAAATTGTTGGTTCAGAGCTACAATGTTACGCGTGTTTTTCTGAGAGGAAATTTGAACATCGAAAAACATTTGCATTAAGTTGAAAACGTTACATTCAACTTTAGTTTTTTGGAGTAATATTTTACATAAAAATCAGTGATGTTTTCTTTTGTGACAATTTAAGACGGGGCAACGCGGGCCGCATGTGGTCCGCAAACCCCCAGTTTGACATGCCTGTGTTACGCTGATCAGCTCTTTAGTGTCGATATGAAACTATAAAAAAATCTGGGACTCTTAATGAATTCATGAAATTTTAAATTTTTCATCATTACTTTTTTTTGGACGCACCCTTAAAGCCCAGACGAAACAACTCCCTAATCAGACCTTTAGTGTTAATTTGACAACTCTCGCTTAAAATCGTTCTATAACTATAAAATTTCAGTTTTCCATAATTCAGTCCGGTTTGTTGATTGAAAAGTATGGTTGAACACCACTTTTTTTTAACTTTTTTGTGGTCAATGTGAATGTTTCTAGTGATATGTACACTAGGGTGTCCCAAAATTGCATAACTTCTGGGAATCTGGGGGCTCACCCTTCAAATGGTAGATTAGGATGTGCAGAACAAACTTTTGTATGGGGCCACCGGAAAAAAATTATGTTTGGAGGTTCCGCAAGCGCGATCTTTGAAAAAAGTCCACTTTCAAAAGATTTGATTTTAAATAAATTCTGGAACCAAAAATTTTCATGAAGTTTATATATTTTATATTTTTTTTAAATTTTGTTCGAGTTAAATACTACACGTAAAAAATGAAAAATTAACCAAATTTGTACCAAAATGTAAAACAAGCAAGCTATTTCCAAGGAAAAAAAAATTTTTTGGTCCAAAAATTTTGAATTCAACTGACCAAAATGTGTACCAAGCGAAAAATATTTTTGATAGCAATGCCATCAAAAGATGCGGATTTTTGTGCACTTAAACTTTGCTGAACAAAACATGTTGTTTGTATCATCGTGTGAAGAGCTATTCACAGTTTAACGCTTAATAAAAATCACAATTTAGCATATTTTTTAATTTAATTTATCAAATTTTCATAATAAATACCTACTTTAAAATCAAAATACTTGCAAAAAAAAGACTTGGATGGTTTAAAGAAGTCATCAGAAGGCCATATGCCAAATTTGAGCGGAATCGGACAACAGGAAGGGGTTGCACTGAATCTCAAGTGTGAAAGGGATTCTGAGACATAGTGTTCTAAAGAAGCATAAAAAACTGGTTTTTCATCGTACATTTTTGTCTTTACCAATCGATTGCTTAATTATGTAGATTTTATTAAAATTTCAATTAAGACTAACATTTCACCTGAAGACTGCAACTCGATTGGACTTAAAACAAAAAAGTTATGACTGTTCCAAGATTGTACTTTTGTGGCAAATGTAGATGGGGCATATTACCCTCTCCTTCAACTCCTCCGGTAGCTGTTCTATGTCCCAGATCCGGACTATCAACCGGTGTAGGCAATCGGCCAACTTGTACGGGCTCATTTTGAGAAGTTCAGCTGCCATGCCGTCCTTCCCAGCCAATTTGTTGCTATTCAGCTGGCGAATGGCTTCATTAACTTCACTCAGCGTTGGTTACGCCGGCGATGTAGCTTCCCCCACCGTCTTGGTCTCCTACATGTACGCCTTTCAGGTGTTCATCGAAGTGCTGCTTCCACTTTTTATCACCTCACGATTGTCCGTCCGGATGCCTCCGTCCTTGCCCCGGCACATTTCGGCTTGCGGTACGAAGCCTTTGCGGGATGCGTTGAGTTTCTGAAAAAACTTTCGTGTTTCTTGGGATGCTCTAGCTTCTCGAGCTACTCATCCACCAGGCGGCGCTATTTCTGCTGGAAAATTCGAACTCGCTGCCTCTTCCGCTGTCGGTGATTTTCTACGTTCCGACAGGTGCCTCTTTACACTACTGGTGCCCGCGCGGTGTTTTCTTCGTCCATCATCCTCCTCTTACACTCCTCGTCAAACCAGTCGTTCTGTCGTGTTCGTTCCACATGCCCGATGACGTTCACCGCAACGCTGTTGATGGCTGTCTTGATGGTATCCCAACAGTCCTCGAGAGAAGCTTCGTCATGCTCGCCCTCTGCCTGCAGCGCTGCTTCGAGCGATTGTGCGTAATCTGCTGCGACCTCAGGTTGCTTCAGTCGTACAATATTCAACCAATGCGGACGTCGGTTTACTACGGAGAGTTTTAGGCGCATCTTTACCATCACCCGCTAATGGTCTGACTCGATGTTAGCGCCTCGACAGCTTCTGACGTCTATCGAAACCTTGGTCGATCTGTAATTGCGTTTGGGACGGTGATCTCCAGGTGTATTTGTGTGGAAGGCGGGGCAGGAAAAAGGTACGGCCGTTTTCGTTTGTAAGCTGGTGCGCGCTAAACCTTCCAATTGTCGGTTTGAATTCCTCCCCCTGGCCGACCTGAGCGTTTAAAATCCCCGATTACGATCTCGATATCGTGTTTTGGGCAGCAGTTGTTATAATCAATGGGCGATGGGCGCGCTCGCAAACCCGGTATACGATGTCTCGTGTGTTAAATAGAGAAAGCAATAGCCTTCACTCCAATTTCACTCCGATTAGCTGTCATTCTTATGGAAATCTGTGTAAGAGTAAAGAGCAAGCTTTATTCTTTTTAGCAGGCCCAATCCCAATAAGATAGACCATGATAGACCGGCAACCTATCAATCTGTCATCTGGTTGAGAGAGCAATCTGTCAACCGGATTTTTTTTTTTTCGACGCGTTTAAGTTTTTTGACATTCTCTTAGAGGCTGAATAGCACTCTGTTCAGCGCCTTGAACGAACTTCAAAGTCGCTTTAATAACTTAAATTTTGGGCTGATTAGCATTCTCTTCGGACAGAAACGAGAGCTGATTAAGCTTCTATTTATGGACTCTTTTTAAGGGAATTCTGGTTGCTTGGGTATCTTACCGCGAAATGTTCCGTACCATCGCCAAAACGAAAAACCGCGGAAAGGCTCAATAGTCAGCTTAGCTACTTTTAAGTTCTCGATGTGTTCCTCAATGTGTGCTTTTCAAATATGCCGATCGCCATTTGGTTCGCAAATTTCACGTGTGCTCCCGAATGAAGCTTTTACTCACAAGATACCCACCATCATACTTATTTGATTCATTCAAAATGTACTTATCAGTTAGATACGTGCACGTCGCGATTTTATAATTAGACTTTCGGTTTCACGATGCCGCCCTCGGCGTCGTCATTATTTTCTTTTTTGCTCTCTCTAGCTTGCTTCCCGACCGACAGACGTATTTCACGACGTTCGAACAGCCAAAACGTAAGACCGTGTAATGAGAAAATTCGGTTCATCCATTCGATCTCGCAGCAGCCAGCACGCTCGATTCACCGTTTGCTGCCACAGTCGTCGGTGTGCTCTTTTCAAGAATTGATCCAATTTCCGTGCGCGGTTTTTTTTTCGCGGGTTCAACAGTTTTGACTGGCAATTTACTCCAAATCGAGCAATCGCGAGCGCGCCCGTTCGATCCGATATTTTCTTTTATGACCTTTATTGATTGGCTGGTGCTAATCGTTGCTGTTTACCATCTCTTGAAGGTTCTCGTCGATTGGGCCACGGTTTCTGGTGCAGCGGCCGTAGTGCAAAGCCATCACCAGCAGCAGCAACAGCAACATCAGCATCCGCATAGCCAACAGCTACCACAACCATCAGCAGTTCCTGGACACAGTGGTTTCGGAGTTGGAGGTCACCAGCAGAACGTCTTGTTGAAACCCAGAAACAACCGAACTCCAGGCGAGGGAACGTGTTACGAAATTGGTAAGTGAAAGACTTTCGGCAGGCGTAAGAAGCTATTTATAAACTTGTGACTAAAACGGGAAGCAATTGATCGTGAGAAAATTCTTGCGCACCTGCGACTTGGTTGGTACCTACTAGTTGTAACACATAAAGTAGTTCCGACAACGACACGTATCGTAACTATAAACGTCATTCAGATCGCAACCACGCAGCAACAGCCGGTTTTTCTCGGTGCTTGTTTGTGTATAGGGAAAGGATTAAATTTAGAATCGTTCTATTACTTTTGATGACGATCGAAGAATGTTAATTCATTCAATGCCTATCTTTAGCGTTGGCATGAGAGAAAAACTCAAGAGCAAGGAAAAAGTCGGTATGGTAGATGAGAATTAAATTGCAGCTAATTATCGCAAATTTGTGCGGGCAATATTTGTTCGAAGATACATTAAAGTATTCACCCACTCGACTCGAAACGATCATCGCCCCAGTGTAAGTTTTTCCGCTTTTCGGGTCTGTGCTGTATTTTGTTTCGCTCGTAAGTGATCTTATTTTGGGAAAACGATTTGACCTTGAACCGTTGAGAAGTGTACGAGTGAAAACATAGGCCAGGAATGATATTTATGATCACTGTTTGGTTCTGCTTGGGAGAGATAAGCTAGTCTATGCTGCAGTTCTTTGTTGCCTGCAACTGAGTAGATACATGTTTTCCATAATCCTTCCAAATATTTCCATAGGAAATAATAACAAAATGATAGAACATAATACAACACAAAATAGTATTAACCTAGAAACAAAGGCCATGGTCATGGTTAGGTAAAGAAACAAAAATGCTGAAATCCTAAACTCGACTACGTTCTCATAGTCAGGTTACAATAAAAAAAACAAGATTCTGAACCTTAGTTGAGGCCATGGTCAATGACAATGACATATGAAAAAAAAAACCACAATGATTTTAAAAGTCTTAGCCAAGATTGCAGTTTTCTCAAAACTAATCGACATTTCTTTACCCGTCTTAAATGTTTTCAGACAACCTCGCCCTACAAGACAACAGCCGTTACATACCGGTTCGTCCGATAGTACGCCGAAATCTTCTGAGTGAAAGCACCTCCTGTGGTCCCAGTGGAACAGATTCCGGAGAACCGCACAATACCGCCGTTGGAGTAGTGATTCCTACTACCCCTAACTCGGCCGGACTGCAGCAAACGTTCCGTCTGAACGATACAGGCTCTTCTGTACCGAGCATCAGCAATTTTATCAACAACAATCCTCAAGCGGGGGTTGTTCATCATCGTCAGAATCACATTCTCAATCCGTTCCATCAGCAGCAGCAGCAGCAGCATCAGCTGTCACATCAGCAGCTCGGGAACCTTCGCTCGTCTCCGCTGAGCTCCCGGGTACCGGACGGTGCCTCCCAGAACCAATTGAATTTGAACAAAAATTCTAACCATCAGCAACAATTCAACAGCGCCATTGGTGGCGGTGTGATCAATCCGAAAGCAAACTTTGATGACAAGCTGAACCAGATCCAGGAGTACATCAAACTAACGACCAACCTAATATCGTCGGTTCAGATTGATAACGTAAGTGGTCCTAATTTAAGCTTCAGTTCATTTCAAGTTTGTTTCGACCCGAAAAAAAAATACTGGAACAAAGTTTCCGTTTTGCAGCAGCCAAAAGCACAAGCACAAACCGACGGGAAGAAGCTGAACACGGCGATGTCCGGCGATCCTAATATGGACAATTGCTACTTTGTACCTATCAATTCTGCTAGTTTAGATAGTGTGCCGAACAGCGAATCGGAGGTGCGTTCAAGCCATTCAAGCTGTTCCTTACTGTGGTTTGTCCTTGTACACTGTGTTATTTTTCATAACTCTAGCATCGTATACGCATTTCTGCTACGAATGCTTGCTCGTTCCTAACTCAACAGTTAACATTAATCTTTTAAGAGACATTGTTTGAACTAACTGTGAATGTTCGTCCCTTGACAAATTAAAACTACCTATACTGATGATTGAAGCGCTGAATGTGAAGGACTTGAGTGGTACCTACTTCACGAATTAATAACAATATAACTGCCATAAGATTGATGATACGATGATTACTTAAAACATGTAGTTAGTTTGAACGTAATTAACGTACAACTGTCCTTTAATCTTAATCGCATTCTTATATTCGTCTAGTGTTCTTCCCGTCGAGATGCACTGTAAAGTAATTTTTTTTTCAAAGATAATACCCCTTTGTAATGATTTTTCAAACCTGTTTTCAGCTCCTTGGTCCCCGGCCCCAGTCGGTTCAGAGCATTAGCACCACCCATTCGGCAACTCCCTCGCTGGACGATATACGAGATCGGATGGAAGGTCAGAGCAAAAATATGCAGGCCCTGAAGGAACAACAGGCCCACTTGCTGCGTTTGCAGCAAGCTGCCCGGCTGCAGTTGCAGGAAATGGAACAGATCCGGCAGCAGTCGGTGCTTCAGAATCCCGTTACGGTAGAGAGTTTTGAAACCGTGGAGCAGGTCCAGGAAGGAATCGGTGGCATTATGGATCGGATGCGGGTGCTGGCCACTTTCATTCAGAACCAACAGGAGTTGGGGAATTTGTTGGGAGGAGACAATGAAGACGTAGTGAACGAACAGATTTTACTACAGGAGAAGTTCCGGGAATTGCGAGATAAGAAAACGCAAATGCACAACCTGGTATCGGAGTTGCAGAATCTGAATGTGGAGGCTAGCCGCCAGTTTGATGGTGCTTCGGGAGGAACTACGGAGCGCAGCATTCCGATCGAGTTGACTAATGTTCCTGCCACGGCAGCTGACATACGAAAGGCTACCAAGACTTTTAATCAGAATGGGGGAGATCATGTTATGATGAATGGATCTCGTGGTGGATCGATTACTCCGAAAGTGGAAAACGTGGTGGAAGCTGCAGAACATGATGAACGAGATGAGGATGAAATTATTAGTGGAACAGCTGATATATTGAACGAAAAAATAGGAGAAATTAATGCGATGAAATCGCAGTTGAGGCGGTTGAAGGAAATGATGGATACAGTTAAGTTAATCGAAATGAAAACAGGGGATTCTATTGATGAAGAGGAAGATGCTCCAGAGGATAATGAAGATAATCCTGACACGGCAGAAAACTCCCGATCTCCGAGTGTAGCCAGTCAGATCAGTGATCATGGCTTAGCTACTGGGGTTGAATCTGAGGATCGACAGAGAGAGCATTTGAATCAAAGGGTTGAAGCGTTACACGCCATGACACGTGACTTAAGAGAGCAAGCCAAGTCAATTGCAGCCGAACGAGATGCGTTGAAGAATGCTAAAGTCGAAATACAGAAGCGTCGCAACAATGTGACCGATCTCCAGAGACAAGCAGATTCGCAAACTGCTGAGAAACTGACTAATCACGTAGCTTCGTTTGCATCGGCTCTTCCTCCGGGACCCAAGGAAAGGGAACAGATGGCGTTGAAGGCTGAACTCGAGAAGAAGAAAAGAGAACTAGAACAGATCGAAAAAATGACACAAAGTATCAAGAAAAACACGGAACTTTCTCGTCGCAACACCGAAGTTTCGGTTCCACCTAAAGTATCATCGGTATCTTCGGCTGATTCGCTCAGATCTCAAAGCCAACCGCCTGTTATTCCTCCGCCACCGTTAGCATCAGCTATAAACAATACTAGCGCGAGCAATGCTACTAATCATTCTAAGAACTCCGCCGATTCGGGCGTTACCGATATATTTGCCAACGTAAGGCTGGAATCAGGAAGTTGCCAGTCGAGTAGTACTCGCAGTCTGAATATGGTTCCTCCTATGCCAGATATTTGTAATCGACCCGATCGTTATCGCAAATCGGAAGATGCCGTTGGGCCGTCTGGTGCTCGGGTAGATCGTACTTCTCCCTGGCCTTCCCATCTGTTCAGTGGAGCGGGACCATCTAGTTCCAACACTGGACCACAGAGCCCACATTTCCATCCCTTCGCAGTTGGTTCGGATATCCATCTGGCTTCGACGTATCCAAACTTTGCCAGCTATCCTGCGTATACAAATCTGCTTCCTTCGCATACCCCAAATTCGGCACCGGTTTTGCCCCCTGATCCACTCATGTTCCAACATTTTATGCAAACACAGCAAATGTTGATGAACTCAATAACGCAATGCAACCAACTTCTGTGGATTCAACAAAGGGAGATTAACAATCTGAACAACGCTGTCTTATTGGTATTTTTTTCTGAAATTAATACTCCAATGAAAAATGATTCTTAATGTTTTTATTTTTAATTTTAGCTCCAAGAAAGAATTCTCAGCAGCGGGCATAACAATAATCTCTTGAATGATGGCCACGTACCGGGAGCAGGTGCTCACATCCGTGCAGAATCGACTCCGCCAAACAATACCATGAACACTGGATCTTCTTTTGCTGAAGGATCGGTCTACAGCAGAGCCAGATCGGAACAACCAAATTTGGCCCATCAACAGCAACAAACACCCTCCTCTCCTTATCATCCTTCCATCCCATCTGTTCCTCTATCTCATCAAGTTCAACACCCGTTACAAGTTCCGTTTGGGGTAACCAGTTCCAACCAGTTCCAAACGTTCTCGCAATCCACCGTCCCGACTAGCAGCACTCCCACCACCAGCCAACATCCGCAATTCTCGGTCAACGCTCAAATCCAACGCAATAACACTAACCTGTCGAATGCCTCTGCTGTGAGCACCAGAAACTATCGCAATCTACGCCACGTTAACATTAACACTGCTAATAATGCAATCTATGAGCAGCAGCAGCTTCAACAACAACAGCAACATCAATCGATGTTTGATCACCACACCCATTCGAACAACTTCATGAACCTGCAGAATCCTCTCCAGAATGGGATTGCCTCAAGAAATGAAGAATCTCAGACCCAACAACCCGCTGTCTTCAACAATGCTTCCTCAGCGGCAATGCTAGGGAATAACGTCGTCGGTCTAGGTCCCTCCAACATGATCAACAACCTGTCCAATGGTGGACCAACAACGGCTGCGGCAACGGCAACAACCAATCAGCCGCAAACCAACTGCCAGTTGAATAACCTTAACAACAGCAATCTCACCAGCAACCAGCAGCAACAGCAGGCACTCAACAACCAGGTGCTACCTGGAGTTCGAGCCAACAACTATTGGGACAATTTTAGGAGGTAAGTTCTGCGTGTTAACACAATTTAACACATCTCAGCTCTGTTGTAGCTTCATTTAGATTACCTACTTATTATTCATTAAGTTGTTAACTTATTTCTTTTTTGTTGTTGTTGAATCTTTTTTTCCCCGTAGTGGTAGATGGTAGCAATCTGCGGATTGTACTCCGTTTAAGACTTCCCTTTTAAATACTAAGAATACAAATAAGTTGATAAGGCTCTAGTCCGTTTCGTCGATGTTGTAGCGTAGCTTGTTATGTTAGTAGGTCGATGTTGCAAAATTTCTAAACTTCCGTTTGCACTGTTAGGATTCCACCTTTTCCCTTTTTCGATTAAATCCCAAGTAGAGAGAAAAACTTTGTTCGACATGGCGGTTGGATTTGTTTGAGTTGATCAATGGTAAGTTGCTCAGTGAGTTTCCAGTTGTTGTGGTATTTTCGTTATTTATTTTATGTTAACAAAAGCGTGAGTTGATGTTTGCTAATTGTACTATAATCTTTATACACCTAAATTATCGACACTTTTGTAGGCTTGGGAATTTGAAATCCTGATCTGAAATGTGAATCCAAAGTGAATTTGAAATCTGAATCCAAAAAACTTAATCTATATCTGAGATCTAAATCTAAAACCTTAATCTAAAGTTGAAATAGAAATTACAATAAATATAAAGTTTAAATCATAACAAATTAGCATCATTTTGAAACTCATTAGAAGCATAACTGCCGATAAACTACCTATTTTACTATCTTTTCTTAAATCCTTTTTTTATCTGAACTGTGAAATAGATTTAAATCTGGAGGCGTTACTTAAATCTGATACCAAAATTTAAACCCGAAGGCTGAGTCAGGATTCTGATTTCGAAAAAAAGATATTGATATATTATTATATAAGGAGCGTTACTTTAGGCGTTTTAAATGTGAAAGATTTTAATTTTGCTGTCTTTTTTATAAAATGTATCACAAAATCAAACATGTGTATGTAAAAATCCACCATTAATAAACGAATACGAATCAAATCAAAAGTTTGGTGTTCCGGTTAAATATTGTTTTAGATTTGATTAAAATAAATTAAAAATTTTACCGCTTTGCATGTTATTTAATTAATGATTGATTTACCTACAAATTTTTTGCTGTTTTTGATTGTCCAAAGATTGATCCATATATGAAATAGAGTTGAAAATATATCATTTATCTTTTGACGCAATGATTTTAACAATATCGATCTTCCTTTCAGTTATTCAAGACAAAATCTCCTGTCGAGCAATAGCTGCAAAAGCAACGAAGATTCGTGCGTTTCCGCTGCTACTGGCAGCTGTACCAACAACATCAACAACCAGATTCAGCGAAACAATAGCAGCAACATCCACAGCAATAGTAACAACAACAGCAATGCCAGTTGTGGCAACGATAATTCGGCTGGCGCTGGGTGCAGTTCCAGTGGGAAGTATCCGCAGAATTTCAACCGTAGCAATGTGAATCACCATAACGTTTCGGACTGTGGACCTAGCATGCATCAAACGACTTCAGCTAATCAATCGATACAGCAACCACAACAACAACAGCAACACTATCAATCGGTTACAACATCCCAGCCGGCTTCGCTTCAATCGGATTCGAGTACCTTCCAGCAGCATCCACACGGTCCCTCAACAACTTCCCAGTTCCAGCAGCATTCGCACCACGCCCAGCCATCGACTCATCATCATCACAGCACCTTGAATCAATCCAACTCGTTCGATCTGGGAGAGCTACAGTTCCATACCAACCCTATTAACCTAGGGCTAGCGAACAAAAGTCAACCGAAGGCTAGCGGTCACAAGAAGTACCCACTATCGTTGCGAACCTGTCGAGATGCAAGCCTCGGTGGGGAAGCCAATTCAAATTTCTATCGGGTGGGCGCCCACGCAGAAATGGTCAGCGACTTGAATCTGGCTACCGCCAGCAACTACCAGCATGACTCGAAGTGAGTTTCATAACGTTGAAAAAATCGATTTTGTACTAATATTTTAATTTATTTTAAAGGTCAACATCAAAATTGTTCGAAGCGTTGAAGGAAAACGTGTACCAAGAGGTGAAGAATTTGATAACCGCCAACGAATCTCGGCCGCACTTTTTGATACAGCTATTCCGGGAGCTGCAGCTGATTTCGTCGGATCCACTGCGGCAACGAACCTTACAGTCGATTCAGGAGTTATACAATCGTTACATTGAAACGACTTTGCAGCAGGAGCAACATCATCAACAACAACAACACCAGCAACTTCAGCAACAACAACTCCAACAACCAGAAAGTCACGTGAACAATGTGGGTAGCAATAATTTACTAACATCAACCGGTGGCGCGGATGTTTCCACGGGATCTCAACCACAGCAGTTGAGTGCCGAAAATGTAGAAGTTGTTGAGTTAGAAGTTTCCCAAAACTTTAACAATGTCAGACAGCAGCAGCAGGGCTTTCAATTTTTACCATCCGCTGAAAGTACACCAATTGCCGGCTCTTCAGTGGTCAAAGATGGAAACGAACTGTTGGGAATGGCCAGTTCAGAAATCATCAACATCATCATGGGCGATATAGTTGGGGTGATAAATTCGGTGGATTACATAAATGATTCGGTACTCTGCAAAATTGCCGGTGTAATATGGAACCATGCTACCGGTGGTGCTTCGGGAGATCAATTTCATCATCCACTGCCACCGCCTCACGACGGACTGCTGGCCAGTTCCATATTGGGTCCTTCGATGGCCGCCTTTCTGACCCAGAATGAATCGGAAATCATAAGTCGAGAGGATTTCCTGCGACATCTAGAGAGTTGGAATCGAACGGATAAGGACGAGTTTATTTCAAATTTGGAAAATCTGCTGAACAACATTTTGCTGAGATCAGCAGCTGAAGGTGAAACTGCTGGGATTGTAACATCTTCAAATTTAAATGGTGTCGATGAGGAAGGGCAAATGAGATCGCAACAACTTCAACACGATTCAATGTCTAGCTACAGTAATAGCGCTCACAACAACACAACCGGAGACGTTAGCACCGATAATAATGAAACATTTCCCTCCTATTCCGGAAACGAGAATCCATTTTCACCTCACACCCCGGTTGGAGCCGTTGGTGGTCAAGGACGCCGAGTCTACGGAATCTCCGAGAGTGACAAAATTTCATGCAGCAATGGAATCAGCAGCTCCAACGGCTATGCTTCAACGACTTACGATTTAGCCGAAGCCGATCAGGTTTGTGATCTGGATAAATCTCTACCCGGAAGTTCGGTCGGTGCTGTGGGTGGCAACTCTTCGAGCAGGTCCCTGGATACAATAGTTCAACCGTCCGGATACGACGAACGTTGGCGGGTTTTACAAAAGAAGCTGGATGATGATATAGTCGAAATGATGGAACGCAACCGTTTGGCCGAGGATCAACAACAGCAGCCATCACAACAGGCTCAACGTGGACGGCCCAATGAAGACTGGCAGGATGAGGATGGCGATGGAAATTTAGACCCAGAGGTGAGTTCTTAAAAATCTCATATTTTTACCCGATAATAATAAGATTATTTCAAATTTATTTTTAGGAAAAACTTCCGGTATTTTACTGAGACTCGTACTGCCTAGCATGTAGTGAAACAAGAAAAGATCTCACCAACAACCAGATTTATCAACCCGGCCAAGTCATGACACCTGCGACTGAACCACTCTTGAAACGGTTCGGTTCCCACAAACAACATCACAATCTAATGATCTCAACTATTAAACATCGACTTCGTTCCCTTATCGGGGAACCGACCGTAATTAACTCTGATAGCAATTATCAGCAACAGCTATCAGTACCGGAGAATCGCAGCTGCTTCACAAACCATCACTGTTCTGCGGTGCTCTTTCGACTGTTCTATGTAATCGTATCTATCCTTCTGGATCGACGTTGGTACTATTTGCCATTCCCGAAAGGAAACCGCCAGACTTGAACAAACAGGTAACACATACACCCAACAAATTTTAAACAAACCCCTGTCCCTTTGTCTAGGTATTTATTCTCGAATTGCAGGAATATTTTCACTTAAAAAAATTCCTACCGTAAACGCTTCAAAAGCTCTACGCGCAAGCTACTAGCTACTCCTATTCTCACTCACTCTGTTGATGAATTTAGACGACATTTAAAGGACTCAGTACTAATGGACAAAATATATAACTTATTATCATCCTTGACGAGTTGTGGTTGGTTATTCTCTTCGAACGGGTCCATTTTTTTCTAATTTTTATGAAAACAATGCTTGCTACTAGGTGTTATTTTTTAAATGTTATTCAATCAGGCTTTGAAGACGTCATTTAGCTAATCCTTCATGTCTAAAATTTGAAACGAAAAGACGGGATAATATAGGTCGGTCATCAGCAGCTTGATTTTGGTCATGGGGAAAAAAATCACGTTAAAAAGTTCAGGACTTTTGAGATTCATAGTATTCGAGAAAGATGAGGAAAATTTTAAGTATCGATGGCATCCAGAGGCAGCGCAAACAAATAAAATTATCAAGATGAATAGAAAATAATTAATTTATTGATCTATATTGATGCCATCTTTAGCGTTGAAGTAATGTATACAAACATGTTTCACAAACTTGTAAGGATGCTTTAGCTAACTAGGGTTCTCTGTAAGTAAATATTTGTCTACACCGAACATCAGATATGCATTTTCTCTGCATACTTTTTCCGATACAGTTGTTGAAAATAAATTTTTGCACCGTGCTGACTGAACTTCAAGGAAAAATAGGATGAAATTGCACCTTAAAGGTTTTTTTCTCTCTTGGATAGTGGTTTTCTTAAAATTAGGTAGAAGTGAATTGCAGAAGTATAAACGCGGCAGCATGGGATCATACAACATTTCTTTTCTATCCGCTTCGTAAAATAAAAATTACAAAAAAGGAAAAGTGTCAATAGAGTTGTACTGTGGGATTGGATGTTGATCATCTAATTCAGGTAATAACTTAGGCGCAACCCAGCGAAGGGGGATTAGTCAAAAGTTCCTTAAAAACTATTTACAAACCTAGACGATTAACAAACTAACAGGTGGTAAAGAAATCAAACATTTGTTAGTAAAAGCGATTTGGTGCTACACCGATTGATGTATAAAGTGAGCGGGTTTCACGAATCCATCAGAAAGTAACCGGAACCGTGTAAACTTATGAACAGGTCCTCCAGCTCGTGGTAGCTTTGGCTTTCCGTAAGGGTGGTGACATCGAAGGTCCGATTCACGCAACGATCCCGGATGGATTCAATTCCTGCGGGGAACGAATTTCCCCGAAAGCATTTGTTGTCGTGGGGAATAGTGGAGGTGTTTAAAAGACTACACGTTGTTGGCGGGCTCTGATCTGGATGTTTAAAAGGGAAAGAAAGCAAAAGATCAGTGAAATCTCTTAATAAAGCTTAATAATCTTTAAAAAAATCTTAGGAAAAATTAATAAAGGTTTTAGTAAGGCTACTGGCTAGTTAAAGTCAACCCTCCAACCAATAAAATCTACGTGGGGCTCAAACCTAACAACGTAAGTACAGTTTCCGCCGGAGGTAGCTGTACCTGTAACTATATTGCCAATATCATCGTGTGTTCTTCTAGATCATGTGAGACATCATGCAGCGACTGGTTTCGGTATATTTACTTCTAGGCTGGAGAACCGACGCCGATTGTGGAATCGACGGTGCCGGCATCGACGATTGAAAATGGCCGTTAGAGATCATGGTGCTCGAGCCGGTGCCGAATCCGTTGCCAGCCAGTGCAGAGGCAGAAAAGTTCATCGAACTGGCGTTGTTCATGGGTTGGTCGCTGTAGTCCATCTGCTGGGTGCCTATCGGATTCCAGCTGACGTTGCCGTTGAAACCTGAAAAGGTATTTTAAGTTAAATTCTATTGATGGTAAGCTGTAAGGATTTAATAATTATATTGCTATTTCAGGCACGGAATTATCCAGTGAGATTAGAATTCAAAGACGCAGCACCACGCAGGTGGACGCAGTCAAAGGAGATTTTTTTTAGACCATAAGGCCGATACCGTACTATGCATAAAGACGAATGTTACAACCACATTCCTTTTTTGAGGTCTCAATCGGTCGACTCAACAGCTAAGCTTTTGGATCCGTTACTACTAACTTACTGGTGAAAATCCAGATCTTGGAGGATAGTAGAAACCGGTCCTGACCCAGTCATAAGAGGTTAGAAAATACTGCGGGACGAAGATTGCTGATATCATCAAACAAAGAAAATTCCTGTCTAAAGTAGATCCTGGAGTAGAATCCGGTGTGTCTGTTGGGTCACGAGATAAACTAAAATCTCTATTACCAAAATGTGACCTGAATGACAGAACCCTTACTAGTCAGATTTTTAGCTCCGGCTACACAGCGTTCCGGCGTGAACTCACAACAGTACTAAATTCAACGGCGGCGAAGTTCTGATTGCCATCCGATCTGGTCTCTCAGCCACTCCAATCGACGACGAATCATGGGACGATCAGAAATTAGTGTAGATCCGTATCGATCTGGGTACTCGAAAGCTCTTCGTCGAGGTTTTATACCTACCCCTGATCGTGCCAAAAGCGCGACCTTCCCAGAGTCGTTTTCCCGTGGCCATTCCCGATTGTGTTCCCTTACTGTTCCTGAGGACGACATTCTCATTATTGGCGACTTCAACCTGCCCGGACTTAAGTGGTGTTCCTACCAGTGCGGTTTTTTGTTTGTTGATCCAGCGAGATCTACGCCTTCCCTGTTTGATTCTTTACTCACTCAGCACAGCAACTGTCCGCCAAATAAACGGCGTCGAGAATGAGAATGGTCGCTTGCTCGATCTCTGATTTGTTAACGACGAATCCCAATTGGCTACGATTGAACTAACTCATGCGCCTCTGGTTGAGCTTGTTCCTCATCACCGGGCACTACTGCTTTCGCTTGAAATTTCTGAAGTTGTTACTCCTATCAAGAAGCCGGCATCCTTTTTTCTCGATTTCAAGAACGCCTATTTTGTCGCTATTTCACAAACGCTTGACGCCATCGACTGGGATTCTGAACTCTAATCTTCCGATCCAAACGCCGCTGCTATTAAGTTCTCTTATATCATCAACTACATCGTCGATCGTCAAGTACCAAAACGCTCAGGAGCCACTGACCTACGTGCTCCCTGGGTCACGAAAGTGTTGCGACAAATGAAAACACTCAAAAACAAAGCCTTCCGCTACTACATGAGCCACAAGTCTCTTCACGCCAAAAACCAATATCGCAAAATTAATTCAGCGTATAAAAAAGTATGCACGCGTTGTTACCAGGGCTACCTTACCCGGATTCAGCGTGGTTTTAAAACTACACCCAAATCGTTTTGGCAGTACGTTAAGGACCAACGGAAAGAATCGACGGCTAGTAACGTCCCACGTCAGAGTTTTTCCTTTCATCAAATCGCAATTAGAACTTCTGAAACAGAGACTAAACTCCTTCCAAACTGGGCTCAAAGCGTATTAATAATCAACCATAGCCCATAGACATGTACAATCAAATAGATGTCCGTGTTAGGGACCATGATTTCAGAGCTCTTGTGATATCGATCAATTTTGAGGAATTGAAACTTCAAATTTGTTGATTTTTGCCTAGTTTTACTTGACTTAGTGTAAAATTTTGAATTTTTATGAGGTGTTCAGATATTAGCAGAACAAAATCTATACTTAAAATGAAGTTTAATAAGGAAATAATCTAAAATTTTTTGTTTATTTTATTTACAGAAAGTAAGAAGCAAATTCAAAAAGCTTATTGGTTTGATCAGTGTTCTTTTAGAGACATCAAAAAATGTTCGTTGTAACTTATACAGCCTTAAGACAGAATTGAAAGTACATAGCTTAGCTTAGCTTAGCTTAGCTTGGTTGACTACTCATATCCACCTTAAATCATTGAACTCGAAATGCTCCATTAACTTTTGCATAGTCACATGTATTCTATTGTAATTGATTCATATTTTTTTTCATAGGGATTGTAGGTATTTGAATATTTATATTTTTAATATTTTTTCCAATCTGTGCATTTCGAATTCCATGATCGCTGGCGTGGCTAAGCGGAACGAATTCTGCATCGCCAATGGTTGCTACTCCGTGATTAATCGAGGCCATCAATTTTGTACAAAGTCCAAAAGAATGGTGCTTGGGATTAGCACTACATTCTCAATGTACAAAACTCATGCTCTCCTATTGTATAAATGATTAATAACGGCGCCGGCCACGTCCTAGTAGTCAATGAGGATAAAGGAAGGAATGTTAGTATGATACTCTTTAGGTTCAACTAGCAACCTCTCGGTCCTGCATACTCCAAAAATAAATTTGAAATAGTCAGAATTAGAGATAAGTCAGTATTACCAGCTATGGAAACCGTCTGTACGTCTGCGAATCTATATTCAAGTATCAAAGGATGGGGTTGTGTTAGTAGAAGAAAGGTAGAGATCAGGATCCATTTTGGTAAATGGTGCGATCATGTTTTTCCTACACCTCCTATGCTCCTAGATATTTCCTAAGGAAATTCCTTATTTATGAGGCAACTGATTAAAGTCTAATAATGATACCTCGAGTGAAGTGTGAAAGAAAAAAATATTATTATCCACATTTCTTCCTAGACAAACTAGCTATTTTTCCTTATCTCGATCCCTGTTTAAGCAAAGAATTTGCAAAACAGCGTTTATGGAAGAAGATTGAAATTAAATTGAATTAATAATATTTCCATTTTTTAAAAGGCAGACACAAATTTTCCAGACTATTTATATTATCATTGCCGTTTTGAAAACTCTTTTATTCTTTGTTTTCCTTCGCCTCATATACTTTAGAAATCCTGCAATTTAAGCTTCAATGTATGAACAGAACGAAGTAATGTTTTGAATAATGATAATTATGAATAGATGACTACATAGTTTGTAGCTAATTATATTCCTAGGGAATTTGTCTTCGCTTCGGTTTCAAAGCATATGTAAATGCATATAAAATTATTTATTAATATTTTTGAACTTATTGCTTAAACAAGATTCAGATAAAAATTTATTAGTAATATTACAGTTATATATGATTAGTTGTATTTATTTTTATATTTTATCAAATATTGATCGAAACGTCCGATTCGATTCGAAAGCATTAGATTGAACTAGAAGGTTTTTGAATCCTAAAAGATCACTATATTCATCATCTGAAGCAATCGTCTCGAGATATGTTTTTCTTGAGTTCTTATTCTGTGGTATTTCATATAGTTTTATACAGGTTATGGAACAAACTGGTTTATTTGAGAAATATTTTCTCTGCGTCTTTAATCAAATTTTAACATAGCCTCAATTGGTTAAAATTCAATTTTATTTAAATATTTACCTAAATAAATGGCCGAATTGTTTTGTTAGAAAATAAACTAAAACTACCCCAAAAACTACTCTTATCCTGTTACACTTGAAATGGACAGCTGATTTTTACAGTCTCCTAATTCATCCAATACTCGATACAAGCTTCATGAAACGCCTGAATGATGACACAAAATGTGCAAGTATCTGTTTCTCGCAAGTACTACGTACCAACTTCAGCGTAATTTTCACATCACAATTGCATCAAAATTATATAAAAAAAAATCATCAGTAGGTGTCCCGGGAAGCATCAAAGAATTGAATTTACTAAGTTTAATCATTTTCAAGAGACAATATTTACGTTCACAATGAATATCACTAGGCAAATGCCTTCTCCCTGAAATTTTATTTAAATACAAAGTCTAGTTCATTTGAGAACCTTATAGATGGCTTGGAATTTTCTGCAATTGATCTAAATAAGCGAGGGTAAACTTCCAGTACTAAGAATAAATCTTAAGAAATCAATGTTTCATCAAAACATGCATCGCGATAAATAAAAAAAAAAAATAATAATAAAAAAAATTGAAGAGGAATTTCAACACCTGAATCATCTCAGAAAATTAAATTTAAAGTATTTGAACAAGACTTGAATAATATATAGCAGTGCGAATTGATCCTCGAGAACCGGCATAAAGCTGTTTCTTGTAATATTCAAATCCTCGCTATACTACTTTCTAGACATGAGCACTCCGTAAACGCCTGAATGACGGCTATTTCTTGCGCCTACCAATTAGGACATACTTAGAAAACAAATTGACGTGGTAAAGCAGATTGTATTTCAAGAGATGAAACACATAATCTTTAAATAGAATTTGAATGCTCTAAATGTCGATCCAAAAGATAAAAACACAAAAAATCAATTACAAATAACCCAAACACTAATCAAAACTTTAAAAAGATCCTTAAAAATTATATTAAATACAGATGTCAATATTGAACAAACAAAAAAAAAAATCTGCCTGTCTCTATGAGATTTGCTATCTTCAATCGCGAAACTTCAGAGCTCCAATTTAAAATGGGAATACTTGGTTGGTGTATATGATTAATGTTTGCTTGACAAATTTTCCGATGAAAAAGATTTTTTGAAAACTACCTTTAATTTTCTTTCGATGACTCATAGCACTGTTGACTGGAATATAAAAAGGAAAAATCTTACCAAATCCTTTGATTTATGGTGATGCAAACACACTTCTATAGTGCATTTTTTCTGCTTTACAAGCCTCACACATTTTCACAAATTAAACAAAACTTTTAGACACAATATATCCTAAAATAAAAATCTTATCTCAAAACACGTCAGCCAATCTCTCTCCTTCCTGAGGTTAAAATCCTCCTGACCAAAAACTTGATTTCACAATCTTAATCTATGCAAAATCTATACAACTTGCCTGCTGTTACTGGATACTTTGCGGGTCTTCAGATGAAAATCCTTAAGGAAAAGTACTCGAACATTCGTATGCTCAAGAAAATTTAAACAGGTATTTCTCTAACACGGATGTCGAAAAAAAGTTCAAACAAACCAACTTGATTCAAACCAAGGTTTGGCGTTTCTATAGTTTCTTCACGGAAACTGTTACAACTCACCAGGCAGCTAAATACAATGACAAAGGCAGTTAACTGAAAAACAACTTTCGCCGAGATGATCTCAACGACTTTAAAAATGTACCTATATCTTCAACTGAATCCTCTCGCGCCACTGTCGTTTGAACTGGTACCAGAATACTACAAGAGCACGCAGATTTACGAATGCAAAAAGTTGCCAAATTGCCCTTTCTTTGGTAGTCGGTCAGTTTCCCGCCGAGTAGCAGCGCCAGTTGAATCATCGACAAATTCATCAGCTGCGCTTGTTTTGGTATCAGTCCTACGACAGCTAGCCGTTATTATTTGTTATGAATTTAGTGACTGCTTGCTGCTAACTGAACTGACCTTCTTTCTGAGGTTGGAATGTGTGTGCTTTCCAATATGCATGCAATTGCCGCATAAAGAAAAACACAGACAAGTAGACTTGAAGAAATACTTGTCAGAAGTTTAGGTGTTGCTTCAACGTTACTGAGATTATATTTCAAGAAATTTTAAGAACTTGTGGGTTCACAGGGCAGCGTCGGCAGACTTCGACAAACACCGACAATGTGTCGAAGGTCTTCCAGCACAGTCTTCATCGCAGACCTCTTCTCGGCCTTCCAAACAGGCTTTGTGCCAGCAAAACATAACACGTCTTGCTAAAGCAACATCTGAGTAACCTGCTTGATCATTTCAAACGTCTCTGTCGCAGATTTACCGAGTTTCACACAGAATTTAATCGCGTTCTGGTCAACGAACGCTACATTTTCGGCTTGCACCACTCACAGAAACACGTCGCGCGAAAATGACTGCTGGTCCTCCCGTTGCTAGGAGACAAACGAACAGCGGCTCGTTCGCCCTCTACCTTATCCAGTCGGCGCGGACACCCTCCGAAGTACAGTCGCGGTGGAAAACAGTCAATCCTATTACTTTCCGGACAAAGCCTGTATAGTCAATAACTATGAAGCATTTTATAAGAGTTCAAATATGAAATCTTTAAAACGAGAAATAATTTTTGAATTTTCCAAACAACGATAAGAATTGTCTTTATGAAAAGTTTTTGTTCGTTTTGAGCTTGTTCAGATGCATCGCAATTTTCTTACAAGATTCCTATTGGATAATCGTAAGTTAAGGTCATTTTGTCTGTGTACCAGTGGGGAGTCGAATGTGACCGGCTTTTTTTCTTCTTGTCGTCCCCCTTTTTCGACCTGACACAGCGATGTGAGTAAACAAAGCTGTTACTACTAGGTGCCGTACATATTGCACAAACGAAAAAATTTAAGCTGGTGTGGGTGTCATCCCTCATCGAAGATTGTGCAACGGCTGAGCGTTTGTGTGGGATCACCCATACTCACAAAAACCACGCGCCTATGCATTTCTACCCCACAATTGGAGACCGTGCGTATCGATTGGATTCCGCAATCGGTAACTTTTGCTAGCAAAGAAGCGCCCTTACCTGATGCACCACTTAGAAACTGCTGTTGGTGGTCCTGTGGTTCTCGGTCCACATTGCACATCCTTTGCCGCTTGCCGCAGGGCATTTCTTCTTGCTCCAAATCCCCGAGTCCATTTTCTTTGCGCTTTCGGAACTGCGGTTGGTGTTGTTGTTGCTGCTGGTGTGGGTAGTTTTCCATTAGCCCGTCGCTATCTTCCATCATCGGTGAATCCTCCAGGGATGCCGGCTGCGGGTGGCAATCCAATAAGAAATTTCCTCCCGCGGCACCAATACTAAATCCATCATTATTGTTATTGTTGATGTTGTTGGTTCCGCCGTTGTAGCCGCTAGTTTCTGTCTCTAGCTTGTTGCCGACGACCTCGGTTGCCGCCATCGGTTGTTGTGGTGGGATATATCCATAATATCCGTTGGAACTGAGATGGGCTACCGACTGAAAGTCGTTTCCCAGCATCCTGTCGTTGCTTCCGGTCAGCATAACGGGACTGTTGCGTCGACAGGCCAATGCTCCTGGCGTTCCAATCAATCCTACCGATGAGGAAGGTGGAGGGGGAGGGAACAGCTGGTTTTCGTTTTTGTAAAACGTTACACTCTGGTCACTGTCAAGTGGTAAATAGGACGCGTTGTTGTAACTGGAGAATACCATGCTAGTTTACGACTTTCCCACCAATCTGATTGAAGCCAAAGCCAAGCGCGTGTGGATGATTGAATCGAGAAAGACGCGTTTGCGATATTAAAAATAGATCAATTAAATGTCAAGACGCGCTTCACGACCGCGTGTTAATTTGATTTACAGCGAGCTTTATAAACTGAGCCTTTACTTCAAGCCGACGACAACCAGGCGAATGGGGTTGAAGCGTATTCCAGTTTTCACGGCTTAGCCATGAGAAGAAAAACCACAAGCCCCCCTTTTAAGGTACACACTAAACGATTGTATGAAATGGTAGTGGTGGCATAAAAAGCCAATGATCTCACAGCGCGATTTAAGCAATAAGAAAAAAAAAACACCTATACGCGAGCGGGTGGTAAGCGAATAGCGTCCCGGTAAGAGCTTGAAATTAAACACGCGTGCACGGCTTCGGCGCTTCAGTTTGCAACTAAACGCAACTGCCAAACCGGCGAGCGGATCCAAACTGACGGAAAAGCTGTTCTGCACTGAACGAAATCGGGCTATGAACAATATCGTAAATTCTAGTGTTATTGCACTAATAGAAAATCTAATACTTTTTACGAGTTTGCTCATCGAATACAATTGCATGGTTTTAGTTTTTAATGAAATTCATCAGAAAATCCAATGAACGTTATAGAACGTCAAGTTTATAATAATTACAGTTCAAAATGATGGAATATAAATTGATGGGGTGTTGTGTTATGGTTTTACTTTTTATGATTTCTTTTCGTATTTTCTTTCCGAAAAAAGTGGGATACAGCTAACTTTTGTTTTTTTTTTGAAAATTTTATTGTTTCTTTCATAGCCGCTATCAAATTTAGAATAATTAAACACTTCACTATGGCACAGGCAAGGTGTTTAGCACTGGTGTTAGAATGGTGATGATCCGAAGCCCGAACTTCCGGCTTGACGGGGTCCTCGGTTTAGAAAAGTTGGTAATAACAAAAATAAACCTGAAATCAAGAGGAATGATTTAATTTCAGATATTGAAAACAAAGTTTCACATCATCTCACCATTCTTCTCGTTAGCACAGACCCTTCTAAAGGGAATTCTGGATGCTTGGGCAGAGACTCGAAATTCCACGGCCAATATATGCCATTGATGGGTGAGTTGATGCCGTGAATTCCAATTTCCGGAAACGAAAAAACCATTTGGGGATCTAAGGCGTCCATTTTCATATTGGTACTGCTCGCTTTTAATTGTATATTCTGAAAAAAAGAAATTAGAAAATGTTACTTGAATAGAAACTGTTCTGATCATTAGAAAAATTCGCAGACATCTTTTAAAAATACACAAAATACATACCGTTCTATTTGTTGATCTTCACTTTTTTGTACGGATGGGCTGAAATTAATAAACTTCAATTTCAGTTGAACAGCGACACAAAAAACGATCAAAACCTCTGAGCAAACTTAAAATGTATTATTAATCGAAACTGTATAATTTATTAGATTTTCTTTTACATTCTACCGATCGAGTGTGGCTCGCAAGATTCATTGGATTTTCCTATAAATTTTAATAGGTCAATCTCTTTTAGGACCTAACTGTAAAATTTATTGTATTTCCCGGTCATTTTTAGTGAATAAATCGTTAGCTTGTATGCGGACCATAAATTATAACAAGTATTGTAATGACCCTATAAAATTAATCGCCCGATTTCGTTCAGTGTGCTGGGTGGAACTCAATGAGTGACCGTGATGCAAACATAGCAGTGTTGCGTGTTAAACAAATTGTCCATATGTTACTAGAAAAAATAGGGAACGAGATCGTAAAATTACAACCGTGCTTCATCAGATATGATTCATTTGACCTTCCGCTTTAGGCAAAATATTACTTGCAGCTGAATTTACCGTTTTGGCGTGTTCCTTCAAACGGGATTTATGTTTTGTTAGAATATAAGATAGGAATTGCATTGAAAACCATGCAATTTAACAAAACGTACATCTGGCAACATTAGAAATGAGATATCCTATACGGACGCAGCCAAAATGTCACGGAACTCGGAAACTCATTCAACACATGATGGCGAATTTATTGCATCATTAGAATTTGTACTCATAATTTTTTTTTAATGAACGAAAGCGATGATAAAAATGCCTAAAACCAGGGCCGTAGGAAGAACCGTGCTCATGAAAAGGTTCCAACCATATTTCAATTAGTTTTTCCAGGTGAATTTCAAATTTGTCCTGTGGTTTGCAGGTTTTTTTTCGAAATTATCCTGTAGCCTCGAAACTTTCTCTTGCAAAATTTACATTTAAATATGGATATATTTCGCACGAAATACCAATTAAAAATAAAAAGCACATTTATTAATAATTTTCTTATAATTATTTTACATCGCAGCTGCATTTGACTATTTTGTTTAAAAAAAATGGAATATAATTTAGCCACTTATCATTCATTTTAACAAAAACATCCCCGAAACCTGGTTTGCTACCGTAAATTGGGGTAACTTTGATCAACATGAAATTTTTGCAGATAATCATCATTAACAAAGTCTGAAGTTAAAATATTTATCTGATAACTATTTTCTACATTTGAAAGCCTATAAATTGAGTTTCACATAGTCTAAATTCGGCTTGTAGTTGGAAATTTTTTATATTATTTGAAATGTAATTTTAAAGTTTTAAAATATCTTTTTTTTGAAGACTCACAAACAAACACCTCTCCTTATAAAACGATAGCATTTAGAAGCAAATGGGTTGTTTATGTGAAAGTTTGATTGTTTTCCATTGTATAGCTATAGTTTTAGTGTTATTTTTTGGTCATTCTGTGATAATTTTTGGACTTAAAAAAACGGATATTTTCTTCGAGGAATCCTGTATAGAAAAAATGGCTAAAAACCCTATCAAATGATTAAGTTTGAAGATAAAAAGAACATGGAAACAGTGGGAGGACCTAGAGAATTGCATGAAGGTAAAATTTCATTTGTTTTTGAGACCAACAAATATTAAGTAATTTTTATAATTTTTGCTCCTAAATGTATGCAGCAACATTGTCCTTCTATTGAGTACATTTGTTTTCGAAAGAAAACGTTGAAAAAATCAATTGAGCTCAAACGAAATACAGACCCCGTTCGTTTTTGGCAACATTCGATTTTGGCAACATTCGATTTTGGCAACATCCGATTTTGGCACATGTGCCAAAATCGAACGGTTTTTAGAATCAACATTACCTTTTAGTTTTCGTTATAACAGGACCAATTTAATTTAGACAAACACCATACATACGTTTTTATGTTCTGAAATGGTGATAAACTGCAACAATAAAAACAAAAGTTTTTCAAAAAAAATTATAAAGTACTCAAAAATGACAAAAAGATGAAAAATTCAAAAAGTTAAAAACCAAATTCAAGCAAAAGACTGAAAATGACAAAAAAACAACTAAAAAATGATGAAGAACGACAAAAACAGCCAATATGACAAATGAAAACAAACATTCTATAAACAAAACAAGAAAAGTGGAAAATGCTTTAAAAACATGATAAAAAAAATTAAAAATGACTACAAATGGTCGAAAATTGACCAAAAATAACGTGTTTGATAATAATAACAGTTATTTTGTAAAAAAAACTGAAAAAAAAGTTGAAATAAAAAAACCGTTCGATTTTGGCAACATTCGATTTTGGCAACACAAAATGTACGGGCGTGTTGCCAAAATCGAACGGGGTCTGTATTACTGTTTCTGATTGTTTTAGCCTTCTGTGCTAAATGGCATCAGAACAATAATTTTGAAGATGTTGAGATGTATGTATGTATGTATTGTATCCACCTTGGGTTTACGGCAGCGCCGCGGTTGTGGCAAAAAAAATAACCCACACGTCCATCTTGGCTACCACGCAACACAATCATAACCACTCAATGAGACTTCTAAAGGAATGGAATCGTAAGCAGAGGCACTAACGGTATCCAGGGTGAAAAGGGGAAAAGTCTCGAGAAGCTATAACCATATTGTTGACTAGCCACGATAGCATGCAAATTATAATCCCGCCGCCAAGGCTTCCGAAAAAAGAGTGCGTCCTTATTTTACAAAAAGTAATCAAATACTTTATTTTTCTCAACCATGCCAAATTCCCTTGGCATAGATTGAGGAACGTCTAGTGTTCAATACGGTACTAGCATACACGGTAACCCGCTCTTTTTGTAAAACGAGGATACCCAGATGCCCCTGCCCTTTTGTTGTCAATATAAAGTTGATATAGTTAAAAATGTATATAAACAGTTATATAATAATATGTTGGATTATAGAAACAGCCTTTGAATACGTTTCTTCTGCTTGAAATTTCTGTAAATTAGAACATGATTTATGTTAGTAAGTATCTATATGAATTGGTTACATGGCAGCATCGTCGTTGTGGTCAAAAAAAAAAAAACAAGCTAAAAATAATTAATATTAATATTGCCGTTGATATTTCTGTCGATTTCCTTGAGCACTTCACTCGGCATGTATACTGTTTAGGAAATAGATGTGATTTTAAAATGTTTGATTAGTTATAAACTATGTGTCGGACGAATAAGCTGTGGAAAACCAATTATTGATGATTGAGTAATATGTATAAACCCAAGGAAATCGAATGTTGCCATAAACAAACAGCGTCTGTATAATATTATACAATATAATACAATGTAAGATAATATATAATAATATGACACAGAAAAGAGAAGAATATTAAATTATTTTAAAATATAATATAATGTATTATGTTGTTTTATAGCATCATTCAATATAATATAATATTGTACACATAACATAATATAAAACGTAATATAAGTAATTTGGTGTAATGCTGATAACTCAGATAAGTTTTAAGGCTCTTAATTAAAAAAATTGATTTGTTATATTGATATCGACGTTACTTTGATATTGATTTATTTTGCATATTTGGTGTGAAAGATAAATTATATCGATATTTGTTTAAAAAGAAATAATAACAGTTACAAAATATATAATTTTAAATATTCATTTAAAAAAATCTACATCAAATGAAACTTGAATAACAAGTATATAAACTGTAATCTACAAATAGTGCTGAAAATAATATTTGTTAGGACAAAGATTTAATAGACGTTTCTTAAATCATTTCATGTAATGTATGATTAGCTGAAAATGAAATATGAGAATGTAATTATTATTAAATGAATTTCAATAGTCCAGTTCCGTTTCAGAATTGATGATCTGAAAAAGGATAATACTCTAATATAGTTGGATCAAATTATGCTAATTGATAGTTAAATGGAATTTTAATAAATAAAATAAAGCAGCAAAACTGAAATTTGATTGAATTGTTGACAAAGTAAAACGCCAAATATTATAAAAAGCAAAAAATATAAAATCCGTAGACAATTTTACTTAATGAACCAAACCGATTGTATTCATAAAATTGCAAAGATGGGTAGCTCGGGTCAATATTTACAAATAAATGTCAGTAAGATGAATGAATATAATATAACTGAAAAAAAAGAACATTATGATACCAAAAATATATATCATCCCTGTAAGATTAAATCGGCAAAAGCTGAAAAACTATGATAAAAATTTACATGTATCAGAAATTTTATTCAATTCCATGAGTATTAGCTTATATTGTAAGAAACACCATAATTTAGTTTTGGTCCTGGTGGCCGTTCATTAATCACTTAAGCACGATTTTAGAGATTTCTTAAAGGTAAAACAAGTTTATTGTGTCTGCTAGTTTCAGATAACAAAAGGCGAATGATTAGATTTAGCTAAAAGTACCATCAAATAAGGTTACGTTTTTGACCTGAAAATCATAAAAAACTGTAAAAGAAAAAAATTATGCCGTGCTACTACAATTCGTGCAAATTTTGAAAACGCCAATTACAACAATATAATTAAAAACTTCGACGTAAGAGGTTGTAAGCGAATGTGAAAACCCCCTTCTCCTGATTTGCTTACTCAATTAGTGAACGGCCCCTGTTGGGGTAAACGTGTATTTTGCTAAATTAGTGTACCTGTGAAGCAACGATGAAAAACAATCTTACGTTAAAAATATGTAATAATTAGAACATTATCAATGGTTTTGCTTGTTTACGCACAACTGAAATTCCTATTAAGCCGGCTTTGAACATTTATCATGTAGGTACTTATTTCTATCGTCCACCAGATGTCGTTAAAATAAAAATTACTCACCAGATGTCGGTGTAGACGGTTCATATTTCAGATGATGTAACGCGTTGTAATGGTATCGTCTAAAGTGGGGAGCTTTTTATAGCAGACTCCTGCGAAAAGCCACATCTGCGCCATCTGATGTTGTTTTTAATTTCGAGTTTATCTCGAAGCACCAAAACAAAATGTCGAATTGCGAGTCATCATCGCTCCAAAGCAGGCATATGTTCAAAATTAAAAACTCACAATACCTGCAATTAGCTGAACTATGCTCCTGAACTCCATTACCTCCGGATTCACCAACAATTCACACGCAATTCAAACCATATTTACTAATAAGAGCACAATTTAAACGCACGTAATTCAGATTTAAAAATGATCACTGTGGAAATGAACAATCTTGAACCAGGGTTCCCAACTCTCTGATAATTTTGAAGATGTTGAGATACGTAAAAACTAGAGAGTAGAGATATTGGCTTTTCTGGTTGATACTTTTCGGTGAATTTGAAATCAAATTAAAACATTTCTTTTGACGTTTCGTCCTAATACTTTCAGCCATCCTTAGAAAACTATATTGAATAGAGTACAAATACTTAAATTAATTCTTCACAATATTCCATCACAATATCACTGGTCTTCTGCACTTACATTTTGTACCGCCGCGTGCTTCCTGAACGGCTGTCTTAGTTGACTTAAATCACTTTTGAACCGCTTCTGGCGTCTATCGTTCCCGGTGTCGTCGTGTTCGGTGACGTCGTTTTTGAATCCGTCGTTTTAGTTGCGAATTGTGACGTCATTGTAAATTTTTCAATAATTGAGCAATATATTTTAGAAATTTCAATCGAATCTTGCTTGATGTTTACTGTTCATCCTTTTTTGAGTTTTATATGTAGTGTTTCAGCTGTTTTTCGTTTTCCTTCTTGGTTCACTCTTTCTAAAATATATACTTTGTCGAAGTTAAACTCATGGTTCTGTTGTATGGCATGTTGTGTAAGTCCCGTGGTTCTGGTGTTTTGTTCGAGACTCGTTTTATGATTTTTAATCCATTTTCCAGAGTTTGAGATGTTTGTCCACGGTATTCTTTCCCGCAATCACAAGGAATTGAATGTACCACATTTGTCTGTTTTAATTTTGGAATTTGGTCTTTTGTTTTTGTGAATATATGTAGCTCAATTATTAAAAAATTAAGAAAGACGCCACAATTCGCAACTAAAACGACGGATACAAAAACGACGTCATCGAACACGACGACAACAACCAACATCACAGATTTAGATCTGAGAAAAATCCGTTTGGATTGATGGGTTATATGAAAAGCAAAATTGATTTGATAAAGTATAATTGTTCTTTAAATTACTTTCTTTAAGAGAATCTTGATTTATAAATGCTTCTTATAAATCAATAAGGTTATAAATGAATCGCCATTTTAAGTGAAAAAATTGAAATTTGGAATATGTTTCTCCTGATTTAAGTGAAGAAATTATGGAAAACAGTTTCGTATCATAGAACACAGTCGAAAGGCGCATTTTATTGGCTAGTTTTGTTTAAAACTGTTCGAAATATTTTCAAGCGCATTGGTTTTTGATATCTGTTCAGCTTAACACTAAACGTACCGGAGGCGGTCAATAATAATATTTCAATCAAATACAAATTTCAACGAATCAATAATAAATTCAATCAGCAAAAAACTCTAACACTTCCAACACAATATTTTAAATTTTATAAAATACTTTTCAAGACAGTGAGATGGAATAGAGAAGAAGTCAAAAATTATTCATGGCGAATGTTATCTAGAATAACTCTTCAGGAAGCCTTTTTCAAACTTGAAGGGTTTATAAGTGATTTGAATTTCGCTCTTCACAACCTCCCGTAGATGGGCCTTTTTATACTTATAAGCGTTTTATAAGTGTTTTTAAAGAGTTTACAAAACATAGTATTGGTTTAGAACGAAGTTTTATAGCACCCTTTTAGGTTCTTAGAGAACTAAAATTGTTGCATAGGTATTAACACTTATTTTTAATCACATTTGAAGATGAAGTAATTATCCGATACTAAGGGGAACATTTTATTTGGAAAAAATCTCCATGCCCCCCCTCCCCCCGGGTTGAACCCCTAAATTCCCCCCCCCCCCCCCCTTGTTCGCACGGTCTTGAAAACAACAGCCAACAAAGTTCGTCTCACAACAAAAATTGCAGTTCAAGTTGCCTAGTGTGGATTAAGCGTTAAGGTGTTGAGGTTGACTTGAAACGCCACTTGCGATAACAAGAAAAATTAGAAAAACTAAAATTAGAAGAACTAATGATTTATTCATTGTAAATTCTTCGAGTTCTCATTGACACAAACTTGCAAAAAATTGTATATGAAAGTTAAAAGGATTCAAAAACTACAAATTCGTAAAAAAAATTAACTAAGTTTTCGTGATAAGGTATGAAGAAAGTCGTTGTGTCTTATGTACAAGCTCTATACCTTTTTTCAAACGTAGAAAAAAGTTTTGAGATATTTAAACTTTAAATAAACTTTGTTTATGATGATTATGTGGAAAAATTTCATGTTGATCAAAGTCACCCTGAGTGATCAATGTTACCCCGCTTCACGGTATTACAAAGTTAAGATTTTATCTCGGATTTTTAGAGACATTTTTTAAATAAAATTACAGGAGAAAAAATAGGGTGATTAGAACAGGTCTGAAGGCAAACGTTATTCCCAAAGTTGTTTTTCGTATAACGTGTCTTTTAAACGCCCTTACAACCAATCATTTTAATTCAACGTTTTCCTTAAATTAAAATAAAACCTGATTATTTATGGCTCCCAACATCAACCCGTTCCCACCTGCAGCCGTCAGTAATACGTGAAAGTCAAACGAAGGAAACGCTGCCTATGCAGGCTGCCTGCAACCTACCTTAACGTTTACTCCCACGGGGTCATCCCGAAAGTATGCAAATTGCACATCGGCACAGCACAACACATCCCAGCTGCTCGCACTCGCGAATTACCACCGAAGAAATCCGAACTACTGATAACAACAAAGCGAATCCGAAGCGTGTTCGTGCGGGATCCGAATCGGATGCTGCCTTCGGTTCGTGGTGGTTCCGTTTGGCTGACGGATACCGGTCTCCTGCAAGCAACGAACGGCAAGGATTCAACCGGTTCCGTCACTCGCCACGCCAGCAAAAGGAAGTTGATGTTTGGTGGAAGAGTTTCGCTGCGAACAGTTAGCATCGAACTTCCGACAACGACGGGCGGGTTTTGGCTCTTTAACCGGAACGAGATTCGAAGCACTTTGAGCGAATATTCGGCGGACGACTAACGGGATGTGATTGTTTCCTTTTCGGGCACGTGTTTTTTGTCCGTTTGAAGACGACGAGTGTTTGGCATAATTTCAGGCTGTTTTCTGGGATCGGTTTTTGACACCTGACGGCGACGACCGTTTTTGGAGGGCTATCCGCGATTTATTGGTGCCACATGATACCGAATTAAGCTGGTTGGAATAATTTATCTGTTAGGCCGAAACTAGTGCGCTCGATTATCTTCGAATGCGCCAGCCAGGTGTTTGTCTGTTTGACCGGATGAGATAAGGATTTCAGGGATCAGCTTTCGTATTGTGACGGGGAAATCAATTCTTCTCATCTACTGCTGTTACCACTAATCAATTATGCAAATAGTTCAAATAATGGCCGTTAATTGAATCGATTGATGAGTATAATTGTGTTCTGGGGTGCTCCTTTTGTTCAGTGATAGGGCCACGTTAGCTGTGTTCGTCTTGTGTGGTGTGTAATCTTCATCCGGATCTTTGGACTGCAGCAGCAGGTTCAGCGGGAAACAAACGGGTTTCCGTTTTTGTCCGTTCTACTGTGTGTGTATTGAGCAAGGGGAAATAACATACAATCAGGCGCTGTTCGCCGATTTCGATCAGCAGTGGTTAGTGGTTGGTGGGCAAGAAGCAAATAACAGGGAATATCAGAGAAAACCAAAAAAAAAGGATTCACCGCTACAACACTCGGCACAAGGTCGAGACGGCGATTTAAAGGAGGATTGGATTTGAACCGGACCGGAAATCGAAGCACGAAAAAGGAGCACATCGGATCGGTTGAACGCGTGTCGGTGCCAACATGAAATTCGTCCCGCTTTTCTGGTGGATCTGGCTGCAGCTCGCATTTCGAGGTTGGTGCTATACAAATAATATAGATATGTAGATAACGTTTTGGTGTATAATCATATTAAATATTGAAATTTCATTTTCGTTTGTGGGATTGAAAAAGGAGGAGGTTGAGGAACATTCGGAGGGAATCGGAACGCGTGTTGGGACCACAACACTCGAACCAACAACCTCATTGTGATGGTTATGTTCCGATGCCTGACAAGGAGTATCTTTTGGGAGTAGGGTTGTCGTTTGCATGGGAAAAATATGGCTTGAAATGCAACCACCTTATCAAAGCAAAGGGAATGGTACGTGCAAAGATGCTTCCGAGAAACTTGTTGCACATTTGGGTTTCCTGTTCCCAGAAGATTATTTTGATATCTTCGAACTGCAGTGGTTGCTTGAACCACAAATTGCGCTACTTGGAATTCTCGAATCAACACTAACGAATTCTTCGGAAGCAGTGGGAAGGGTTAACGAATATAAGGATTTGAATTCATTACTTATGTATCTACATTCCGAGAAATGGCTGTGGAAAAATTTACCAATAAATACCAATAATAATAAATTCGAATTTTGCAAAAATAAAGAAAATTAAAAATTTCCATGTGCGGGTCTAATGAAAAGGCAGTTGAATAAAGGAATGATGTTTTAGCTGTAGACGATAAATAAGTTGAGGATTACGAATATTGGTGAAAGTCTCCGTTGGGAAGGTGGATGACTGTTAACATTTTTAATTGACTTCCATGTCGACGCGCGTTGCGCCAATAAATTTCGTTCTAGCAAAAATTTAATGAAAACTAATTAATGTCAAACACGCCATCTACTAGGGATGGTTATACCGAGCCTTTTACCCAAAACTGGTATTCGGTACAGATATTGTTTTCGATATTGCCGATAATTATATTTTTTAATTTAAGTTAAATTCAAATTTTTCTGGGACTTTTTCAGAAAACCGTTGGCTACAAATATCAGAACCCAAAAGTTTCTCTTGCCTATACCGGGAATCGAACCCGGTACGCCTAGGTTACAAGACTCGCGCCAGCCTATCCACTAGACCACATCAGCGCTATAATTAGAGTTTCTCATTAAGGAGTATAAATTCAACAAAGTAGTGTTTGTTTTGACATGATTTTTTTTGGGATTCAATTAAAGGGTTTCCAGGCACCGCAAAGCCCCGTTTTCAGAGCTAAATTCACAAGGAATCGAAAAATTAAGAAACTCAGAATTGCAAATGCAAAACTTATGATCGTTTGCTCGTGACCCTTCATTTCATGATTTTTTATATTTCCTTAAAAATCATTTTGAACGTTTGGAAATGATAAGTACACTAAAAAAAGATAAAAATAAAATAAGATTTTTTCACTTTTTCCATACATTAATTGTTGCAAATTTGTTATTTTATGAAACGAAGGGTTAAGGCATGTGGGGCAAAGTAGTGACCGTTAAAAAAAAGTTAACCTTATATTTCATTACATAGCTCAAAATTCCGAAATGTACAGTGGATAAACGATAAACAAGTTTTATTTCATCACATTAAGTGACTTAACAAAAGTTGTTTGGTGAAATTTTGACCAGGGATTGAACGTTAAAGCTGATTGGGTTTTGAAGACTGACTCTTATGCGCCTATGGACTTTTAAGTACTAAAGGCATTTCAAAATTCATGTAAATACATAGGTACAACTTGTTGATTCCATGAAATGCCTATAGCACTTAAAAGTCCAAGGTCGCAAATGAATGTCAGTCTTTCAAACTCAAACAGCTGTAACTTTCAATTCCAAACATTTGTTCATAAAACCTTTAGAGTTTAGATTGCCACTAGGAATAATGTAAACAAACTGCTGAACCAATTGGTCTTATTATAAATACGAGTCACGTGATGTGTATCAAATTGCTCATAATGGGCGCCACGATCCATTTGAAACTACGCTTCTCTCCTGAAGCATTTCCTGAAGGCGAAGACGTACCAAAATTTCGCTGGTTACGACTTGCAGAAAAAAGCTTTCCAAAAAGATTCAATTAGGAGTGTATCGAAAATTAACTATAAACACATTTGGGCCTTCTACTTACTAACGCGTGAACTGTGCTCACCTGTATGTAGCATCTTAATCTGTCAAGAGTGAACCAGCGCTTTGTTTACGTTTGAAACATTCGTTTCTCCCGAAATGTCGCGAAATAAAAAAGAAGTTAAAATTCGTGTGTTGGACACTTGGATGCGGGAGAAGGGCATCTCGATAAATAAAGGGGCGAAACGTTTCGGCATTCATTCGGCGAGCGTAAAATCCATCATCCACAAGTTCGGGGAACACTATACGTACGATGATTTGCCAGGAAGAGGCAGAAAACCAGGGCCATCTAGCCCAAATCTTGACCGTAAGGTTATCAACCTCATCAACCGGAATCGATCGACGTCCATACGAGATTTGGCGAAAAAAGCGGGGACATCGATCGGAATGGTACAGCGGATCAAGAAGCGGAACATCCTGAAGACATACAAGAAGCAGAACCAGTACTTTTCGGAACCACAATTCTACGCTGCAGTTATTGGGGAGGATGTAAGTAACCACGAGAAGTCGATTGAGGTACCGGTGGAAAAATGTGGCCAGAAAGTGCTTGTTTGGCAGGCAATTTGCTCCTGTGGATTGAAGTCGGCGAGTTTCTTTACATTACTACACATACTGATTCGTGATGTAACCTAATTTTAAGCCAACTAAATAACCTAATTTAAGATCAATACTCATGGTCTGTATGACAATATAGTCAAAGACATCAAATAAATAAAAGGAACAATAAATGCCGATATCTACCAAAATGAGGGTTTGCAGAAAAGTTTGCTGCCACTTTATAAGAAACATACGACTCCACCATTATTCTGGCCGGATTTGGCGTCAGCCCACTACGCTAAATCCACTCTTAGATGGGTTGAGGATAACGATGTAGATTTCGTTGAGAAAGATATTAACCCACCAAACTGCCCCCAGCTTCGTCCCATAGAACGATATTGGGCTATCGTCAGGAGAGTTTTCAAGAAGGATGGTAAGGCCAACAAGACCATGGCGGTTCTCAAGATAAATTGGAATGCTGCGGCCAAGAAGTGTGATCAATCAGCTGTACAAAACCTAATGAAACGCGTCAAGTCGAAAGTCCGAGAATATTACCAATAATTACTTTTTTACTTGTATTTCTTTATAAACTGTAAGAATAAGCTTTTTAAAACACATCCGAACTGTTCTTTGTTTGAATCATCAATAAAATCAATACAATGAAAAAAAAATGTTTGTAACTTTTTTTTCGATACACTTCTTATGCTCATTTTTTAAGAAAAAAAGAAGACGAGATTAAAAAGAATAAAAATCAATCCCTAACTTTAGCATAAAAGATATTTCCTGTAAAACTTAAATTGATAAAATAGAACTTCTATATTATATCCGATGTAGGGTAACCTCTTGCTTCTGGATTGTTATTTCGTTGTTAAAGCACCCTCAAAAATACATACATATTCATATTTGGCGGGGGTGGTCATTTGTAAAAAATAACAGTCCACCCCACGCTGTCGTTATTCAGAAGCGGGCGCGAAAAAGTTGTTGTCAGCCTGGAAAATGTTCCTTGTCATCCTTCGGTTTCGATTTTACTGTACCTAGAAGGGTATGGTCGATCGGACCAAACATCGTCGCTCGGATGGGTGCGTAAGGATGATTCCGGGACGGCAATCAATCAATGTATGCCTCCGGGTTTTTCGTTGCTGGCCCGACAGAGCCAGGCAGTAGCTTCTTCCTCCGGGTGGACAGCCAGAAACCATCCCGAGACAGCCACTTTGATTGAACGTGATGAATGAGTTTGTGCGTGAATATAAATTCGTTTGTTATGACCGCCACCGTTATGGTTTTTATTCTTCTACACGACATATGTGGGATCGGCTTTCGAAGGACAAACTCGCAAATGGTCAGTGTGGCGCCGTTCAGAACAAATCAAATTTTTATTTGGTCGCAGATTTTTCGATTTCCGAAAAGCAGTAAACCCCAAAAAACTAATGTTTAATAATGTTTTTATGGAAATAAAACCAAAAATTCATTCATTACTCCTCACTAACGGATTACGAATACAAACCAAGTAGGGTCAGGTGGGGTAAAGCTTAGTTTATTTAAAAATAGGATACTTTCTTTTACTGTTAGCTAACAACCTAGTTATCGGACATACAAAATTTTTGCATTTTGTTGCCTGTAAAAAGCACGATCCTTCCTATATATTTTTCTTATTTTAAAATTAACGTGTTTTCGAGATATTTGCGAGGCAAGAGAAAAAGTATAAAAAATCTAGGTTTTAGTGGCACAATAATAACCAAAGTTTGTTAATTTCTAAACAGTCGAGTCCACCAAATCGCCCTCAGTTTCTTTCAAAAGAGAAATATTGAGCCAAAAAGTAACAAGATAAAGAAAGAGAAGCAGCCACACATTCGACAAAGTGTAAGTGGGAAAAATTGATCAATATCATGACTGAAAATAAAATGTGCGCCGACCGAATGGAAAATACCAAGAAGAATAAAGTAGAAATTTGTCTTAACATAAACCAAATTTTTACATGAATTATCATAAGGTTATTTCCTTCATAGGAAATATTTCGATCATACGAATGGTTTTTTAGATACACGCATTCGTAACTGTCCCATTTCTAAATGAATTAAGCTTCGATTATGAAGAAAATTGCTCAGTTTTTATACTAACAGTATACACAAAAATTCCTTCAATCTTCAAATTCTGAAAAGGATCTCAATTGAATTACTTCGCATGTCCATAATTAGCCCGCTATCTATTGGATAATTATAAATACTGTAACGCTTTTTGTTATGTAAGGACTTATTATATTGACTACCTACTAGCTGATTTTACCCGGCCTTGCTCGCGTTCACATAAAACATAATCAAAATGAATCGTTTGACTTTTCGAAATTTTGGAAGCTTTATATTCATCATTATATGTAAGAAATTGGCCCAAGTTTGGCCATATAAGTTTTGTTAGTCTTTTCAAAGTTTTCATTGAGATTATTCACTCTGTTTATCGTTTTCAAATTATTGAAAAAAAAATAATTTCTTATGAGGTTTTGATTAAAAGAAATTTGAAATAATTCCCCTTGAATGCTACTTCATCTTTCAACGAACAACATTTTTTACATCCATCATTTTTTAGGAAGCTTGAATATATTTGGCCCTATATTTCTTTCTTCAAAAGATGAAACTGTTTGTTTTTTTATCTTTCCTAATCCCTATCTAATGAAAAACTCTGTTGAAGATTATCCCATTTTTCAAGATGGATAATCTTCTTGTACATTGGTTTGTTGAAATTTTGTTTACTCAGAAATTCCTAAAAAGACTTCCGGATTTAGTTGAACCATGGACCATGATAAAAACTTACTTTGCGTGTTTGTTCTATTCTTGGGCACAAACACCCCATTAATTATTTTGAAGACTAATCAATGTTAAATTCTAAGTTATCATTTGTTTGAATTCGCAGTACTAAAAAGTTTTACAATAAATTTTCTCAAAATTGGGTGGTTGAACCGACTCAATGATAACAAAAAAGTTAGAAATTGGTCAATGAAATTGAATTGTATAAAACTCAAAACCTCAGATTTAATAATATAGTCAATTTTCTAATCCCCCGTTTAAATTCCTCGAAGACTATTGAAGCTCTGAAATCACAGCCTGGCCTTATAACTCGGAATCTAATTAATTTTTCTTTCTCTATGATGATTTCCAAAAATATGAAAATGGTTGGCTTTTAAAAGCTGGAATTTATGGAAATCGGTTCATCAGTTTTTAAGCACTTAGTCCGAATAGTTATTCAGCAGAAGAAGTCATTTCATTGTTCACTGTTCAGTTCACTGTTTATTTTTGTAGACCCTCAAAGTCCCCCAGTTGTGGTAAAGAGCACTTTGAAAGCCACTACAATTTTAGTCAATATATTTCTAACAGGTTTGTAGTATTTTTCAATCCATCATGTAGGCTCATTATTGCATCAAAATATCTCGTACCGGTACCACGTGCTTTAAACAGTAGAATGGAAAAACATCCGTCAAAATTTCCTCTTTCAAATTGTTAATACTAAGCATGCTTTGATATGCTTTCCAATACACGTGTACTCTGGATGATTTGTCATTTTTGTCATTTTTGTCATTTTCGTCATTTTTGTCATTTTTGTCATTTTTGTCATTTTTGTCATTTTTGTCATTTTTGTCATTTTTGTCAGTTTGTCATTTTTGTCATTTTTGTCATTTTTGTCATTTTTGTCATTTTTGTCATTCTGTTTTTTTTTTGGTTTGTCATTTTTGTTATTTTGTTTTTTTTTCAATTTTGTCAAAATGACCCTTAAAGTCGGTTTTGTTCAAGAAAATGTTTTCTATATAGCATCAAATCTCGTCGTTTTAGACTATATATTAAATCATTTGGTATCAAAATAAAAAAATCGATTTTTCCAATTTTATTCGAACACACTGTGTTTAAGTTTATAAAAGTTTCAACTTGATTGCTAAAGTTTTCAAAACGAATGATTTCAGAACCTATCGGCTAGTATCGTTATTCGAGAAGTTTTAAAAAAACATCATCCAATCAATATTTATTTGTTTTCAGAAATAAATCAAAATCAACAATGACACACACAAAAAAAAAACAATTCTCCGGAATGAATTTCCTTGATTATTTCCCTGTTTTAAATTCAATCAAGAGAATGACTCTGCTGCTGAATATTTGCAGAAACCAATTACGCTCATTGTTTCAGATTTTGGCCCGGTGTCACATTCTCGACATTTCCCCATTCCACTTTTTTTTCCTGACTACATATTCGTTCAGGAGATATTTTCATTTGAATTGAGTATTCATTTGAATTCCGAATCATGAGCAGCCTTTCGCATTTGACTTTTCTTCCACCACGTACCTACCGATGATGGTGGTAATTCATAAGTCACATATGTGAAAAATGGCCTAAACCGTACGATAGTTTAAGTTCGGCTTATGTATTCTGGCTTTAGAATTAGTTTTTCAATGTATGGTCTCAGGATTGAGAAACAACTTTCTTGCTAGACTCATACAGAATAATGATAACCAATTTTTTTAATGATAAGTTTTCAAATTGTTAGGACTATTAAATTTTTCAAGAATTCTTGACGAAATTTGAACCTTTAACGGTAAAAGGACGCCCACAATCGGCAATAAAACACAGGCACGCACTTGAGTTATGAAAAATGAATCAACCACATAAAAAAAAGGTTCGCCGCCGAACAGTCCAAATTGGTTTATTGTTTCTCTTCTTTCCGATGACATTTTCCAGTGGCACTAATTAACGGTCGCAATGATTTTCGGATTATTTTGATTCTTTATTTGCCCGAAACCGATCCGTTCAAATAGGTATCACGATTTCGAAAATCTCAATTCACTGCTGGTTGTGCTGCGGTTGCCAGGTCAGGTCAAGTGCACCCAGGTCGATTCCGTTGGCAGGAGCCGGAAAAAAAGCTCCACCCAAATGCCAGAAACCAAAAGGGATTCATTTAATTAAAAACGATAAGTGTTTTTCATGCTGCTACACTTGAGGGCCCTAGCGAACCCAATCAATCAATCATTCGGCGAGGTTGATATTGGCGATCATTTCTTGTACATACCAAGGAATATTTAAAGGAGGTAGTGTCGAGGCAGCCCTGCTTTTGTATTAGTACATACTGCGACGTCACAATCACGAAAAATCTGTTAATTTACTAGGAAATTTGCCTTTTTCGTTGATAATTTGAAGAATTTGCTGGAGATGTTCCACTTTTTATAGCTGTTATTCCAGAATGATTCTTGCTCTTCAAGATCGGTATGAAAAAAGTTGGATTTTCGAGTAATTTTTGTATGCAATAGACCATCGAAGTTAGAAAAAATGGTGGATTTTCCCTACCTAAATTTGCAAAACTAAAATTAGTTCAAAGTCCTCCATGAAAATGATCAAGTCAGTGCAGTTTAAGATCCTTATTACAAAAAAGTTATCAAAAAACAAACTTTTATACAAAACCACAATTATTTATTGGTACTTTAGTAAATCGAGTTAACAATGTTAATTGTTCTACATAAGAATTGAATATGGTAAACCGATTAGATAAAAATCATGACGATCAGTTGAACACTCAATAACTACCAGCTAGACCTTTTAAAGTAGATTTTTTATTCGTTTTTGAACGTTTTAGCTTCAAGATGGCATTGCGTTCATTATTAAAATGAGAAAAAAAACATAATGCAATCTTCAAAGGACCAGAAAATTTCATAACATAGTGAAATAGAAGTCTTACAACACAATCAAAATTAAATTGGAATTTATTTTCGTTCTAAAACATGTTTTTCTTCGAAATTTCTGCCATTCGCATATAAATTCTCGATACAGTCGTTTTTGTGACGTCACAAAAAAAATCCAATATGGCTCTCGACACTACCTTATTTCAATATTCCTTGGTACATACTCGGTTTTGACTTTTAATGGTTTAATGGTCTTTTTATTCAAACTGTGAAAAAGTTGTATATTTACAACATGGTTCACGAAATTTATTCAGTTTTGAATTTGTTCAAAAATGAGTGTCACGTTCTGATTTTAAAGTAAACAAACATATTTATATTCATTGATTCATAGATCAACTCTCAGGAAATGTAACTCATTCTGTCAAAATACTGAAACCACTTCTTCCCCAGAAAGTTTAAGTGAACTCTAACCGATTCGAAATTAATGCCGGTTGACCGCCCATTTGCTCCGGATTGCTTCGGCGTAAAGCTGCTTGGCCACCTACATACAAACAAACATACATTGTAACTGTCCTATTGCAATGTTATTCTAGATTTATGCTTAATGGGAACTCAGGGTCGCTAACTCATTTCAGACTGACTCTACTTGTCGCAAATGCACTCAGGTGCGTGGGAGTACTGGTGACAAAAGTTCTACCTGTCAAATCCCATAACGCCTATCTGAGGGATAGGAAAACGAAATCTCCCAAGTCAGGGGTCAATCTCAAGGCCGACTTCCTTCCTCTTTTCCGTCAGAAACGCGAGGACGAGGCCTGAACTCTCCTTTCGAGAACGATATTTACGACACGACCAAAATTATGGGAGTTAATAATATTTAATCATGAAAAAGGTGTGCTTTTAACATTATAAATTAGGGTGATTTTATTCTAATGACAATTAGGTATTTAGCATATGCATTTCAATTCTAACGACCGTTTTATATTGTACTCACTCATTTGGTAGCTTTCTAACGACTACTTGCTTGATGTGGTTTATCCGTGTGCACCCGGATAACCTATTTTGAGGTTAGGTTTCGAATGGTTGGTGAATAGTGCCTGATGGTGACACAAATCAGACCAGCAATGGTATCGTTTGCCGGCCTTTCCGTTTCAGGTTCGATCCGTCGGGTTGCCGATCCTTTGACCAATCAGCTCCGAAGTTACGACAGTTGACGATCGTTCGTAACTTGCGGTATCGTTGCAGATGACCCTTTGCTGGATGTCGTGATCACCTCCGATTCGTCCGACCTGATCAAAACCGTCTCGGATAAGCAATTGATTTTGGTGTGAATTGCTATGCCTTCTTCTCTGCTGGAGTTGTAGTGTTGTCCGTACTAGCAAAAGTATACAAAAAGGTCCTCTAGGACCTGGCCAACCCATTAACCATTCCCTTTTTACCTCTTACCTAATTTTACATTTTTATTTCTTTGACATTTACCTTTTTTCAGCTGTTTTTAATCTTCCACAAACTTTCGGTAAGCACTATTTTTGGTAAGTACTATGTGTATATACTCTATATAAAACACGTGCAATAATTAATTAACTAAATTTTCTTTTTCGTTTCAGGTTTTTTTTTACCTTACTATTCACAAGATACATTTAAATTTAACGACTATATCTTGCCGGTCTAATCGATTTAATCGACCCTCTGCAACACAAAAACACAATTAAAAATAATGAACTCCACATGGTTCTTACTTTGTGAACCTCACTTTTAATTACAACGGACACGACGCGCACTACTTGCTTCCTTGAGCCTCCGAACAGAAAAGAAAGAGGAAGTTTAACGCGGAACAATCAAAGTTAAAGAGCAGGAGATGAGGCGAAGAGAGAACATCAAAATTTACATTCTATTACATTATTCGCCTGCTTTCGCTTTGCCGATCGCGCTCACTGAGGCGTACGAGACTTGAACAGTACTAATTTACATAGTTAAGACTCAAACCACCTCCTAAGCGTTTGCTGCCGGCAAACACCACCCTGAAATGTATTTTCGACTATTCGAACTTCAATTGAGTGCTCAATCAATATGCACACTCAATTGATGTTGTAATGAGATCCCATCATCATTGATTCTTCTGTATTAACTTGGGCAGAAGGCCCAAAACTAGATTTGAAACTTTTGGTTACAATTGCCCCGTTGTCCAACTTCAAAATGAATGAAGTTCATTTTGATTGACAGTAAGTATGATTTTTTTTTCATTAGATCGTATTTTAGTTGAAGCCAATTCTGCAGTGTTAAATTTTATTAACATTCCTAATTGATAACGTATTTCTTTGCAGTGCTGATTTTCATCTTTCACCCTTCGGTAATACTAAAGCAGTAGTCACTCATCAATCCGAATTGAGTACGTGTGTTACTGTTGGAAAATGTCAACAAGATCCAAGAGTGGCTCTTTGTTGTTGTGGTGCTTCTTTTCATCTCGCGACTGGTTGGCTGAAGTTAATATTCTAATATTGTGAAATTAAGTGTTTGATTTCTTACTACTCTACTTAGAAATGGCAGGAAATGGGTCGGCTAACGGAAGACGAAGAGTTGCGCGCATTTTCTTCTACCGGCGGCGGAGCCATTTACCCAAGAACGGATAGATAAGTTTCACTTCAAAATTCGTGTTCGGGGTTTGTTTACTTTTTGTGTTTTTCAATTCGATTGCAGGACGATTGGTATCAGCATCATGCTCAGATAGTACGCGACTTTTCTACTAGCTTCGGCCGCAGCATAGCAGAAAACAATTTGAACGCAGTGGCTCAAGGATGAGTATACGTCTTAGCTTTGCTGATAAGTTTCTAACGATTGTATCTTTTTTTGTCTTTTCAGGTGGCCCGTGGCTTAAGGTCTGCTGCTGAAAATGTTCCCAACGATTTTCCGGATTCGTCGGCTACTTCATACGAGCTGGTTCCTACGCGAGCTAGGATTGTACATGGAACATATATTGGGCCAAGTTTTGCGTTATAACCGTCCGGTGCGGAGGATAGGCGGAAGTTCCTTTTTAGAACATTCTCACCAACCTTATACGTACGCGCGAATGTTTTCGATCGAGTGTTGTAGTATTTTAAGTTTTTGTCGTACTGTTTCTTTAGGTTTTTTTGCACTATGTTGTAAATAAAATGATCTACTTCTTGTTTTCTTTCCACTCTTTCCCGATCCGAAAGAATGTCCTTATCGAAGTCAATTCTATGTTCGTCGCCTGTACCTACGATCTCATGTCCATATAGAATCTTATAAGGGCTGTAACCTGTTGCCCCATGGGGGGTAGTATTAAGAACGAATTCTATTTCCGACACCCGTGTGTCCCATAACTTTTGATCTGATCTGACATAAGTCCTTATACACGCGTTAATCGTCCTATTGAGTCGCTCTATCGGGTTGGCTTGGCTGTGATGCCGGGAGTTGGCCCAATGGCGAATTTTGTACTTGCTAAGGAACTCTTGAAACGTTTTCGACAAGAACGAGGAGGCGTTATCCGTGATAATGCATTCGGGGGTGGAATAACGTCTGAACCAACTTTCTTCTAAGATTTGGCAAATCTGTGGGGCATAAATTTTTCTGAGGGGTACCAGCAAACAAAATTTGGAAAACAAATCCATGATTCCCAAGAGATGCACGTTTCCCTGTTTGCTTCTAGGGAGGGATTGTATCAAATCAATCGCGATGATTTGAAAGGGCTTCGTTGTAATGCGTTGTAAACCCATTTCTGGATTTTGGGATTTGTTTGCTGGCTTCGATTCCTGACAAATGGTGCATTTTCGAATGTGCTCCTTGACATCCTGGGCCAGTTGGGGCCAGTAATATTTTTTTTTGATTTTTGCTATGGTTTTCTCCATCCCTAAGTGAAGTGAATCATCATGTTCTTCAACAATCACATGCTCTCTTGATTCTGATGGTAAGCATGTCTTCCATTCAAAACGATAATCTAAGCAGTCACCTGGCGTAGAAACTAGCTTTTTGAGAACGCCATTTTCCAATCGGAAATCCTTGTATTTTTCAGGCTCTTCTGCTACTTTACTCAGTAGTCGACTGTACCAATCTTGTCCCGCAGATGGAGTCATTAGAACCTCAACCGACCTTGACAGAGTATCAGGCACCACGTTGTCTACGCCTCTGCGGTGCTTGATAGTCATGTCATGTCGCTGCAATTCAATACTCCATCTACAGAGGCGAGATGAGTGTAGGGAATAGAAGTAATAAATGATATAAAATTAAATAAAGTAAAAAGAAAATATATCTGATTTGGAGAATGAAAACAAATTGATAATTTATATCAGTGGAGAAAAGAAAATACACCCAGTGGTAAAAAAAAATGAATAATTATGAGAGAGAGAGAGTCAGAAAATGAATGATTGTAAATGTGAGTATATAGAAAAATACGAAGGGAAAAGAGAAGGATCGTCAAAGAGTGCTAGCATAGAAAAGAAGGTTAGAAAGATCAGTTTGAACGAGATTGCAGTAGAGAACAGATGCAGACAAAATTGTGTGATTCTTGAGGACAAAAGAAAAAAGAATAGAAATCGAGGAGAATGTGGATGCAGCAAGACCACCGGATACGACAATGGCGCGGTTCAAGGTAGTTCCCAGCTCCCGAGTATTAAATTGGAGGTAAATATGGATCTCGTTGACAAATTTAAGAGAACTAAAGGCAGATTTAAAATGGCGCCTTTGCGCAGGTGAACAAGGGTAACGCCTATATTCCAGTAAGCTCGGTCAGAAAATGTCGAAGGGTGAAAAAAAAAATTTTTTTTTCTTTTTGAGGGGGAAAGTGCTAAAATATTATTTTATTCAAAAAGTTCCGAAAGGGCGTTGTAGAACTCAATATTTCGAACACATAAGATGCAGGTTGAAATCACAAAAAGTGCAATTGGGAAGTACAAACCCCCTGTGAGGGGCAGTATTCGAATTAAAGTACAAACCCCCTGAGAGGGGCAGTACTCAAATAGAGGTACAAACCCCCTGTGAGGGGCAGTGCCTGAATTTAAGTACAAACCCCCTGAGAGGGGCAGTACTCGAGTAGAGGTGCAAACCCCCTGAGAGGGGCAGTACTCGAATGGAGGTCAAACCCCCTGAGAGGGGCAGTACTCAAATATAGGTACAAACCCCCTGAGAGGGGCAGTACTCGAGTAGAGGTACAAACCTTCTGAGAGAGGCAGTACTTGAATCAAAGTACAAACCCCCTGTGAGGGGCAGTACTCGAATGGATGTACAAACCCCCCGAGAGGGGCAGTACTCGAATGGATGTACAAAACCCCCCTGAGAGGGACAGTACTCGGATGGAGGTACAGACCCCCTGAGAGGGGCAGTACTCGAATGGGTAATGAGAACGGATTCAAACTGCTAATTGGCAATCCTCTGCTATGATAATAATCCCTGGAAAGCGCTAATGGATCCCTGCGAAGGGTTATGCGAAGCTATCTTAAGTTTCTGTGAGAATAATAATCTGTTCGGTTGCACTGATAGGAAGAGAACTAAAAAGGTATTAGTTACCCCCTGAAAGGATATGAATCTCTGAAATGCTGTATCCCTGTAAAGGTTCCCGTAAAGCTCTTTTAGTCCCTGTTAAGATAATGATCTGTTTTATTTTCCTGGTAGGATGACAAATCGAAATGCTCTGGAAGATTGATTCATATGTGTCTAGATCTTTGAGAAGCATAATAATCCGTAAAGATTTCCAGCCAGGAAAATTGAGAGGATGATAGTTACCCTTGTGAGGATGCAAGACTGGAGCCATCCTTAATGCATATGAAATAAAAAAAAATCAAAAGTAAAAGCTGACTTTTTGACAGATAGTCAAAATCATATCTATGTACGACAACAAATTGCTCTCAGGAACGGATAATCAATACCTGTCAAGCTCTGTCACTTTTCGATAAGTTACTTTGCTACTGAAGATTTCTGGTACTTTTGATTTGCTTTTAACAAAAATAAATTATTTCTGATGATCTGATTAAAACCTGAAGCTAAATAAAACGTTAAAAAGCGACTGTAACTGCTTGAATTTCTGATCTCAAAAAGATGGTTCCCTGCTCGATAACGATGTTTAAGTCTCAGAGGTAAACTTTAATCAGAATCTCAATTTGAAGCCTTGAATGTTATATTCCTATATTCGACCAAGACATTAAGACCTTATTTCAACACAGTACTCGATATCAATAATGAAAATATTTTAGATTCAAGTTAATGAGTGGTAAGATCTTTATTAAGTTTGATTAAGGAACAATTGAAGGACAATCACAATTTAGTCGATAGATGAAAATTATAAAACAAGCAATGGACCAGAACTTAAATTTTTGTACTCTTCTGGTTGTTTTTGTGCTTAGCTTAGTGAGTCGAAACAACAGGTTTTTTAGGTACTAAAAAGATAAGAACTTCAACATGCATTCATTTTCCATGTTTTTGTAACTGGAAAATTTAAAGTGATTCTTCAATCAATAATAGAGTGCTGCAAACCAATTTACATATTCTTATAAGATGGATAAATATTGTTATATCGATGTGAACAATTAAATAAGTGGTTTTCGTTGACAAATTTGAATTCTATGTTGTAGAGCCTATAATCTGATGTTATAGGTGTATAATTTTTCAAACCAGTAGAATTTATAACTTAGAATACTCTGACAAAGCTTTCGTTCGGTTTTGGGCGGAGGCGATTATCAATAGGTCCGCCTTCCTCGAGGGTAAACGTGGCCCGATTTACCCCTGCGAGGTTCGGTGAGAAGAATTGAGAAACATGCCTCTCAAGTATTGCTTGATGGGTCCTAGTGAAGGTAGTCACATAATTGTCTGAAGGGGACTAGTACCACCTAAAACTTTCCACAAGAATTTGCACGTTAAGCGGGGCAGGAGCTATTCCAGTAACTAGTAGATTTGCCCCATCGTGGTTTTCCGTGAGGTTTGTTTCTTGGCATGCCATGAGCAGTGCGGCGTTTTTATCGGAATGATAGTAATGAAAGTGTCCTGAAATTAACAAAGCATTTTATTTTTATGAAGCGAGCAAAGAACATAGAGTGTCTTAGAGTATGTGGTTTGCAACGATGTTTATGTTATTTTTGTTAAGTATATTCAGCGCTTTTTGAAAGTTGTTCCTCTAAAAAATGCTCAAAAGTGTTATAATAGCGGAAAAGGGCGATACATAACAATCTACCTGCTCTAAAATGTTCAAATAGTGAGTTTGATAGATTATTGAATGATTGCTGGATCCATTTGAGATTTGCACACAGGCACTGCAGACATTTTCGTTGACGTTTGAGGAAAACAGGGCAGGAGGCATTGTGGGAATCCTCGTTAGTTTTTCAATGGTCGATAGATTGAAGACGATAGGACAGCCACTAAAAGCTTGCACATCATGGAGTGTGTGAAGAGGCTTCGGCTGTTTATTGGGTTTTCTCTATGCTTTCGATTGAATCCTGTGTAACTTCCGGAACCAGGCAATAGAACGGGTTTGAAGAACAAAGAGTGGCCGAGGGACGAATGTGGTGACCTGTTGAATGCATCTCTGGTACTTGAGAATCAAACTGTCCTGTGCGGCTGTGCTAGCGGGAGTAGATGCCATCTGATCGGTTTGGATTTTCAAGTTTTCCTACGACTTGGATGATAGCTGCAAGACTAGTGGAATGAGAGGCCAGATAGTTTAAATTCGCGATGTTTTTAAATGGGTTCGACTGCTCAACCTTCAGCACACGATTTACAAATTTACACTGACGAAAAATGAATCTTTGTGCGAAGAAAGTAAACACGTTACATGCGTTACATATGTTTCCCTTGGATCACGATGCACGATCAGCTAAAACAAACGACCAAAGCAATTTATTTACACAGTTTGATAATTGAATACTATTTACAGCGTGTTCGTAAATTGATTTGTTCTATCGAAGTGATTTTTTCTATCGATGCTGGCGTTCGTAAATTAAACAAACTGTATGCAAAAGCATTGGAAGGTGATTTGACATCTACCAAACAAATCGATGCATCACCCAAACAAATCAGTTTACGAACACGCCGTTAGTCATTATTCTGTTCCATGAGATAATGCAATGAAGAATTGTAAAAATGAAGTGTACTGAATTTTTAGAATTTACGTAAATTTTGCGGTTGAAGGAAAATGAGGATATGAGAATATTTAGTAGAATCGGTAAACTAATCAGAAAGGTTAATTGAGTAATAGTGTTTTTGTCACAACTGTGTTTATCCAATCCATAACTGTTGCGGTTGACGTCAGCCGAGTTTAGATTTTCTTTGAAGGGTTGTAAATGTTAAATGTCATTCTATCATTGGCATTTTTTTAAAGTAGCTGAAATAAAGTATTGATTTTCATTTTTTGGTTGACAAGAATGTGAAGACGCTTTGAGGTCGACATAAAAAAAAATTAATACGACGTTAAAAATATATGTGAAAACGTAACATAAAAAATGAATTCTCATTATTACATTGCTCTGTTTACCAGTATTATTGCAAGGTATGATAAATTGTTGTATACAAGATTTTTACAAGTTCACAACTCTCTTTTAAAACAGTATTTTCGAAACAATCGCTAATCAAACGGAGAGTAGGGGAGGAGGTGAATGTAGGGAATAGAAGTAATAAATGATATAAAATTAAATAAAGTAAAAAGAAAATATATCTGATTTGGAGAATGAAAACAAATTGATAATTTATATCAGTGGAGAAAAGAAAATACACCCAGTGGTAAAAAAAAATGAATAATTATGAGAGAGAGAGAGTCAGAAAATGAATGATTGTAAATGTGAGTATATAGAAAAATACGAAGGGAAAAGAGAAGGATCGTCAAAGAGTGCTAGCATAGAAAAGAAGGTTAGAAAGATCAGTTTGAACGAGATTGCAGTAGAGAACAGATGCAGACAAAATTGTGTGATTCTTGAGGACAAAAGAAAAAAGAATAGAAATCGAGGAGAATGTGGATGCAGCAAGACCACCGGATACGACAATGAGGTACGCCAACTACTCCTTAAAATATATGTTAATGCCGAAGCGTCGGTGTACACCGTGAACTGTGTACCTTCTATGTAACACCTAAACTTTTCGATGGAATTTATTACCGCCAGTGCTTCCTTTTCGGTGGCAAAATATCTCTGCTGTGCAGCCCCTAACTTGTGAGAGTAGTATGCTATGGGTTTCTCAAGATCATCGATAGTCTGTGTCAAGACCCCTGCGACGGCAGTGTCACTTGCATCACAATGGATGGCAAAGGGCTTAGTAAAGTCGGGATTTGTAAGTATCGGGGCGCTGATCAAAAGTTCTTTGATTCTAACAAAACTGGTTTCCGCTTCAGGATTCCAACGAACACTCTTAGGTTTGTCCTTCAAAAGCTCCGTTAAGGGACGAACAATCTCACTATAATTGGCTATGAACCTCCTATAATAATTGCACATCCCTAGGAACCTTCGAAGGGACCTAAGAGATGTTGGTCTTTCGATATTTAGAATTGCTTCTACTCTATCAGGGTTCGGGCGAAGTCCTTCTGAGGACAAAACATATCCTAAGTATGTCACTTCCGGTACGCAGAATTTGGACTTTGGTAAGTTGATAGACAGGTTTGCTGTGTTGAGACGTGAGGCAACTTCCTGAAGCAGCTCGAGATGCTCCTCAAGCGTATTGCTAAGAACGATAATATCATCCAAATAGACAAAAACGTTTGGTTCCAACTCCCCTGAACCCAATATCTTGTCCATCAATCGCGCTAAACAGGCGCTAGAGTTGGCCATGCCCATTGGGAGTCGGCGGAATTGGAACAATCCCCGGCCCAATACTGAGAACGCAGTGAACTTCCTAGACTTGGGATGTAGTGGGATTTGCAGGAAAGCCTTTGATAAATCTACCGTTGATATGAACTTACATGGCCCAAGTCTACTTAGAATGCGGTCAGCATGAGGCAGAGGATAGGAGTCTCGAACTGTCAACTCGTTCAGTTTCCTCGCGTCTAAACACAACCGAACCGTTCCATCACTCTTATCCACGGGGACCAAACGGAGAGCCCAGTCACTATACGACTTCTCTATTATACCGGCCTTCAACATGTTGTCGATTTCTTCACTTATCTGCTGTTGACGCTTCGGGGATGTGGGAAAAGGATTAATACGTATTGGTCCACACTTTTTGGCTTCCTGACTCAGTTCTACCCTGTGAGTTATCAGTGGGGTTTCATCAAGGCGACCATCTTCGGCCACCTTGAACAACGACTTAACCTTTTCTAAACGTCTTAACTGCTCTTCATTCAAATAATTCTTTTCTAGAACCGTTTGCATTTCCTCAACGTGCAGTGCTTGCACTGTTGGGGTTATGTTGAATGCTTTCCAGAAATCTGTTCCTAGAATTAATTTCCTTTTCAGTTCTGGTGCAATCAAGGTCTCGATAATTTTGGTGCTTCCGTTGAACGTTACCGGTAGGTTAACTACTCCTTCTATCGCAAGTTTTTGACCGTTGGCCGTTCGGAGTTCTAGTTCGGAAGGAAAGATTTTTAACTTTAACTTCTTCACGAAACCTCTCGCCCCTATCCCCAGTATGCTTCGATGTGCTCCACTGTCAAGAAGGCCAATAATTGGACAGTCAAAAATAGAAATTTCCGCAAAGGGACGATCATCGCCTTGCAACTGCATGAACAGTTCATCTACTTCCGGTTCTTTCGGTCCATACTCGTCCTCTTTAATGGGACGAAGACCATATTGACTCAAATCGGGATATAATTGTCGTTTATTTGCAGGGATTTCTGAATTCTCCTGACAAACCTGCCCCTTCAGGTTGTCTAATGGTAGTTTTTTTTACAGAATGGACAATTGGTTGTATCGAAATTGAGAAACCCACACCTTTGACAGAATTTGTGAGGCAAACCCTCACATTCTTCAAAATGATGGCCTCTCAACCGACAATTGAAACATATTCCTTTCTCCGGAGGAACATATTTCCTTACTATCATTTCTAGTCCTGCATCTTTCTCCTTTCTAGTCCTATTTTCCTGGCCTACGACTTCTTTCAAACCTCTTCTTTTACTACGCTCATCTTCTGATGTAACTTCCGGTCTTGTTCTGGTGAAGGTTCGTGATTTTTCTTTCTTTGAATCGTGCGGAGGCGGATATTTTGGTATAGCTCCCGTTTTAATCTCATTAACCTCACGACGATTTCGTGGATTATTGTCAATGGGATTCGCGTATTTGAACCAGTAAGTGGCATCTAGTTGTCTACCGAATTTCTTCAAATCCGCTAAATTATCGATATTTGACGCGACGGCATGGCCTTTATAATCCGAACGTAAATTTCTCCAGACAATCTCAAATTTCTTGCCCTCTGACAACGGTTTTGTTAACGAATTGAAAATTTTCTGCATTTCAGCGAGAAATTCTTGAAAACTTTCCTTTGGTCCTTGTTTTCGCGCGATGGCCTTTACTTCATTCCGGTGATCATGGTCGGGGCTCAAAAATTCCCTCTTCATCTCGTGAACCAGTTCCTTCCAGTTTGTAAACTCTTCAGTTTCCATCCCAGAAAGGAACCATACCTTTGCTTGATCTTTAAAAAGATATATGGCCGAACGAAAGAGTTCACGTTCCGAAACGTTTTCCGAATTCGCGTAATATTCGACTTCTTTAATGAATTTGATAAGATTTTGGCCGTTATCTTTACCATCGTAGCGTAGATTCCATTCCCAAACCGGACGTCTACTTCGATGACGACGTCTCCGACTTTGAGAAGGGGATCTACGACTTCTTGGTTCCGATGCCGAACTCGATCTTGCCGATTCATCTCCGTTTGAATCTGATGATTCAATCGGTGGTGGAGCAGAAACTTTCTGCTTCCTCGATTCGCGATTTTTCTTTTTAGGCCTTATGTCCCTTTCTTGCCTCCTTCCATCCCTCTTAGACAAACTCGGATTCCTGCTACCTTGCTGATCAAACGGTGTACTATGTCCCGGCGGCGGTAAGTGGAAAGGGTACCAATAAGGATACGCGGGATACCCATACGAATTCCATCTCGCGAGAGGGGGTAATGGAGGGCCAACGTTCTCATTCTTACGAATGGATCCTAATTTTCTTCTGCTCGGTTCTCTATTCCGCGCCTCGACTTCGCGATCTGTTTCAGTATCAGAGTCTCTGCTCTGATTCCTGACATTCTCTGGTAAACTTCCGGCATCCGAACCGGACCATGCAATCGATAATTTATTTATCGATTCCGCTATTTGTTTTGCTACTTCATCCCTAATCGACCTTTCCGAGGACACTAATGAGAAATGGAACGTGATTAGCTCCCGAATCGTACTTAACATCATATCTAGATCGTTCAGATCAGTTTCAATCTCCGCAACTTCCTGTAAACGTCTGGCCCTAGCGTAATAATGTACCAATCGTGTTTTCAAACTTTCCTTCAACCCGTCGTATTTTCGTTTCTTTTCCAAAAAATCGCGTATCTCCGTTTAATTTTCATCAATCGTTTTGATTTCCTGGTCAACCGTAATTTCATTTTCCGTTATACATTTACCAAGATCAATCGCGGGGGGATTTCCGTTATTTTCCCTCTCAGACTTAAACATTTCCCTAAGACTTCGTGTTAAAGCGGCACGGTTGTCTTTTTCCTGGAATTGGACAGATCTTATGAGCAGCTCATGTCGAATCTCCAGATTAGTTAGGTGATGTACCAACAAATTCCTGTATAAACGCTCCCAAGTAACAATTTGAGTTTTAAAAGGATCTGGAAGGGCACTTCAAAACCATGTTATAAAACAACGTTTAGTTATATAAACCCCATTAAAACATTTATATAACAGCTATAAGAGTAAAAAGGCCCACCTACAGGAGGTTCTGAAGTGAATCTTACAAGGATCTTATAAAACCATTTTCACTGAAAAGTGCTTTTCCGAGAGCTCGTTCTAGAGAACCAATTCTTGTTGCAGAAAACAAAATTGTTCATGAAATATTATTATCCGAAAAAGGTTCTAAAAAGTATTTATTAAAATAAAATAATCTGACTTCGTTGAAATCTAACTGAGCCTTCTTTTTTTCGACCAAGACTTAAAAATGACCTGTGATTCCCTTGAAAATTATTATCGAGTTTTCGCTTACCTCATGGATAAAATTGCTGCGCTTGAAATTTTATCGATTTATTTTTCAAAAAACTCTCAAATAAATCGAGCGCCCGGATAATTTCGAGAAATAGAAAAGTTTAATAAATAAAATTTGAAATATGTGATGGTTACAATTAATTTCAGTAAACATATTTGAGGCCTTCATGTCAGTATTTGATATAATATTGAGTTTAAAGTATTTTGTTCGAAGCCGTTTTTGGTAAATGACACTAAAAACAAAGATATTCCATGCGAACATGTTTTAAATTTTTCATTGTTTCATTCGAAAATGGCGATTTAGACGGAATATCTTTTTTACTTGATAAAAACATTTATAAGAAAAAGTATTCTTGAAGAAAGTCATTAAAAGAACAATTTCTCTCATGAACATCGGTTTGGCCCGCTACAAAACCTAAAGATCTGATCACGGACCTTCCAAAGTGTTAATTTTTTCAGTGCAGTTGACAGTAAAAAAATAAACAAAACAAAAATTTGCAGAAAGAAAATCCTGCGTAAAATTTTGTCAAAAAGACTTCTTTTCCCTGCGCATTCCTGAGTTGATGGTTCGGGAGGGTACTGCCGATCGGAACCGGAGCACAAAACCATTTCATCATCATGGAATGTAAAGGTAAATATGCCTGAATGTTTCAAGTGTTAGCCGAATTATAAATTAATTTAATTTTTTAGAACTTCGCCTCCGGACTACGGAATGTCGCCAACAGCTGATTCAGCGCAACTGGGAACACATATGTGTCGGAACTCGGAGGTGCGAATCAGTTTCAAGAACCGGATCCCGCCAGAAGAAGGAACAGAGAATAGCGTCCGGTAGCAGCAGGAGCAGCTGAAAATGGTTTCTATGTTTTCCGAAACAGGAACCCAAGAGCAGGAGGTGATACAAGAGATATATTTAAGTTTATTGTACTCATAAGTTTTATCACTTTTTTTTGGAAAAAAATAAATTATGATTACGAGTGAAATAATAAAAAAAGTTTGATTGTGCATTGATAAGTTTGCAACTTTAATTCTATGCCTTGAAAAGCTTATCGCTGAGCGTCTTTTGTTTCAATTCTAAACAGATTGCACTAGCCATCTTCATATAGGAAGATCCGACAATATCAGCTTGTTCATTCTGTTCCTAGGAAGGGGCTTTCTTTAGAAGGACCATGTTCTCCGGGAAATTTAACTGGACCAACGGCAGGACGGCAAGCACGAAAATTTCAAATGTTTACATATCAAGTCACCAGCTGATTGTTGACACTTGATGTTTTTATGTCATTTTTGACATTTAAGTTTGATTTTATAGCAAGGTTTTGAAATTGCTTTATAGCAGGTTTCAAAACCTAATCATTTTGGTTTTCTAGAGAGGTTTTATAATTGCTTTTTAGTGCCCTACTAAACCAAAAAAATTAATGGTTATAAAACTAATGCAAAAATTTACCAGAGTTCTATTAAAAGATTTTATAGTGGTTCTAATACTATCTTGAAGGGCATTTATATAGAGATCTTAATAAATTACGTTACACAGCAAATAATACTTTATAAATTCCTTATACAACAACCTATATTTTTTATAAAACTATTATGAGTTTAAAATGTTGCTTGGGGCTCACAATCCGCATCCATCGCGTAATCTAACCGTTTCCCTAAAAAACAAAAAATAATTATTCCGATATCTATATCAATAAGCTTTTTTCTTATCCAAATTTCGTTTGGAGAACGAAATAAATCCAACAACACGTAGTGTTTTCTACCCCTTTCGAGGGAGGATGAAAATCAGTCTGCTTGTGTATATAAAAAATAGTTGGGCGCCAATTTGTAACTGTCCTATTGCAATGTTATTCTAGATTTATGCTTAATGGGAACTCAGGGTCGCTAACTCATTTCAGACTGACTCTACTTGTCGCAAATGCACTCAGGTGCGTGGGAGTACTGGTGACAAAAGTTCTACCTGTCAAATCCCATAACGCCTATCTGAGGGATAGGAAAACGAAATCTCCCAAGTCAGGGGTCAATCTCAAAGGCCGACTTCCTTCCTCTTTTCCGTCAGAAACGCGAGGACGAGGCCTGAACTCTCCTTTCGAGAACGATATTTACGACACGACCAAAATTATGGGAGTTAATAATATTTAATCATGAAAAAGGTGTGCTTTTAACATTATAAATTAGGGTGATTTTATTCTAATGACAATTAGGTATTTAGCATATGCATTTCAATTCTAACGACCGTTTTATATTGTACTCACTCATTTGGTAGCTTTCTAACGACTACTTGCTTGATGTGGTTTATCCGTGTGCACCCGGATAACCTATTTTGAGGTTAGGTTTCGAATGGTTGGTGAATAGTGCCTGATGGTGACACAAATCAGACCAGCAATGGTATCGTTTGCCGGCCTTTCCGTTTCAGGTTCGATCCGTCGGGTTGCCGATCCTTTGACCAATCAGCTCCGAAGTTACGACAGTTGACGATCGTTCGTAACTTGCGGTATCGTTGCAGATGACCCTTTGCTGGATGTCGTGATCACCTCCGATTCGTCCGACCTGATCAAAACCGTCTCGGATAAGCAATTGATTTTGGTGTGAATTGCTATGCCTTCTTCTCTGCTGGAGTTGTAGTGTTGTCCGTACTAGCAAAAGTATACAAAAAGGTCCTCTAGGACCTGGCCAACCCATTAACCATTCCCTTTTTACCTCTTACCTAATTTTACATTTTTATTTCTTTGACATTTACCTTTTTTCAGCTGTTTTTAATCTTCCACAAACTTTCGGTAAGCACTATTTTTGGTAAGTACTATGTGTATATACTCTATATAAAACACGTGCAATAATTAATTAACTAAATTTTCTTTTTCGTTTCAGGTTTTTTTTTACCTTACTATTCACAAGATACATTTAAATTTAACGACTATATCTTGCCGGTCTAATCGATTTAATCGACCCTCTGCAACACAAAAACACAATTAAAAATAATGAACTCCACATGGTTCTTACTTTGTGAACCTCACTTTTAATTACAACGGACACGACGCGCACTACTTGCTTCCTTGAGCCTCCGAACAGAAAAGAAAGAGGAAGTTTAACGCGGAACAATCAAAGTTAAAGAGCAGGAGATGAGGCGAAGAGAGAACATCAAAATTTACATTCTATTACATTATTCGCCTGCTTTCGCTTTGCCGATCGCGCTCACTGAGGCGTACGAGACTTGAACAGTACTAATTTACATAGTTAAGACTCAAACCACCTCCTAAGCGTTTGCTGCCGGCAAACACCACCCTGAAATGTATTTTCGACTATTCGAACTTCAATTGAGTGCTCAATCAATATGCACACTCAATTGATGTTGTAATGAGATCCCATCATCATTGATTCTTCTGTATTAACTTGGGCAGAAGGCCCAAAACTAGATTTGAAACTTTTGGTTACAACATATGTAGGAACATCCGTGACGGCATCGGGTTTGTGCCGACATTTGGATGGAAAATGGATCCCGAACCGAAAGCTCATAAATATTTCAGTACCCTTTTCAAATCCAGTGCAGCAACGCATAATCCTTCATCGGAAAAGCGGCAACCAAACAAGTGTAATGGTTCTTAGCCGAAGAAGAGGCATTACCGCTAGAAGGTACTTTTACTTAATGTTTACAGCTACTTACAAATTTCTAAATACGTTTGAGATATTCCTGGGACTTATTCCATCCTTTTCATAACTACGGTTTTTTTTTTCTCTATTTCAAAGTTGTCAAAAACTGAAAAAAATCAATGAACCACAATTTCTTTTAAAACTTTTATTATTTTCCGTCATGTTCCTTACTGTGGATAATCGAAAACACAACCAGACTCTAGAAAAGCTTAAATATTCAGACCCAAACAACCCCGTGATGGATCCCCGGGCTCCGGCTAAATCCACCATACACTTATGATTGGGATCCCCGGCCGGCTATATTTCCCTGCTCCCACCTACAACATATGGATGGCACATCAAGTTTCCATATTTGACCCGTTCAGCAAAAAGGCTGTAACATAACAGCACCAACAATAAAAAAGGCTTCAGTATACATTTCTTTTTTTGCCCTCTTGCACTAGACTTTGGTCTTCAACCCTGAACATATGGATTTGACATCCATCTTTGAAAACAGTCTGAAGATTATTATCACTTAAACAAACATTTAGCTATATTAGATGGAAAATTCAGAGTGCCAGACTGGATAAATTGATGAATTGTTTAAAAGTCCTCTGTTTTAAAGTGGCTTCCATTTGCCTGTTGAAAATGTTGCATTTTAAGTCCTATCTTCACTCCTCGTGGAAATAAACGTGAAAAAATCTTATTTGGTCAATAACTCAAAAACGCAAAACAACTTGCGTGTGTAGAACACAGTGGGATCGATGGAAAATAGTTAAAAGATGAAATTCTAGCCAGACTCATTCTTTTAAACCTTTTAAAGCTGTTTTTTTATCGATTCGCCGGTTTTCATGGCGGAATTTTCATCGCGGCGAAGAAATCGGAATAAAAACAGTTGTAGGATGCTTATGCTTATTATACATACACAACCAGATTTTATCAGCATTCCGGTGAGTAGTAAAAGTACATCGACTACTCATCTTTACTAGGCCGGGCCCACCGTGCAGTATTGGACGCAAAGCCAACTGGAACACAGGGAGGAACCCAGCAAACATGAAATCGTATCAGAAATGATAATTGAAGTCGTTTACAATGGTGTTGCGAATCGCAATTCTAGCTACATAGTGAAACGATAGTATAAGATGTCGTGTGAAGTCAGTTTAAATCGGTTATGATAGAAAGTCCGCCATGTTTGTAAAATTTGAAATGATTTTGCTCCCGCGCAGGCTTCAAGTGAGAAAATCATCGCCATGTTCTCTCTGCAACCAGAAGTGCATCCAGATGGCCTTAAATCAGATGGGAATTATGAGAACTGGAAAATATTGTTGCTGGCAACGATTTGAAGGCTATGAGAGCAAAATCTTGTGCTCTCTTGCATTCCTCAATTGGTCCAGTTTTCGTTTGAATAAAATTCATATACTCCAATGAAGTATGTACTAAGAAATAGTTTTAAGTGAAATTCGGATGGTGAGATATGCATTGATCAAATAACATCGCACGTGATTTTTGTTTCATGTCTAAAATAATGTTGTCATCAACAGCCGGATGTTAACCGAAATACTGACGATCATGGTAAACAGTAAATTATTGAAAAGAATAATTACAAGATTATTGAAGTTTAGTTGGATTTCAATTAGCAAGGTTCTTCAAACAGTAGATGAGCCCCCATTTGCTGTGTAACTTCACGAAGGAACGTTCAAAAATTTTGAAGAAACTGACAAACGAATTATCGATATTATTTTGTGATTGAGAAACTGAAAGATTTAACTTTTTAAACCTAAGTTAATCGTTGGTGGAAGATCGAGTATGTTATAGTACTTATGAAAGAAGGAAGTATGATTTATCTTAAGAGGACTGCTTGGGTCGAATGTTGAGATGTTTGTTTTAAAGACGTTGTATTGTAAGAAGACTGTTTGCTGGGGTCAGTCGGAAATTATTTTATTCATTTGTTTTGTTTGTTTGTTTGTTTCAATTCTAGTTATCTATATATGTACATCTGTAACCCTCGCCAATCAAACATATTCGAAATATTGTTGTTGAAGTTCCCAAACTCCTAAGCGACAAAACTTGTTGAGAAGGTTTATTCAGTATTAAGTTCAGTTTTTATTTATATTAGTTCTAAAGCTCTTATTTGATTTAGATAAAAGTTAAAATTTTATCTGAATGTTCTAAAAACTAACTCAATAAAACATCCATTGCATCAAATCGAAAAAGAATAACTTGAAATAATGGAATTTCATTGGAGAACATTTTTAATAAATACTGATAAGTAGAAGTAAAAGTGAATATGGAATAAGTCTTGATGCACAAAATTCAAAACTTTAGCAATTCCAGAAAAGGCAGTAGATGCATTGAAATTGAAAAGAAAAAAAAAAATGTTGTTTTCAGCCGTCGAAGAACCCATGTAGAAGTGAATGTTATTGAGGAACATGTCACCTTAGCATATTTCTGTTGGAGCGTATTGTATTGATGATCTACACCTATTCTTCCCACTATTTGCAGTTAAATTTGAGTTCTATCCAGTAACAGCAGTAACATTTTTGCTGGAGTGATTTTAAGGATGATTAACACGAGAAGTAGGATGAATAAGACTTAATTTAAATTTTAGATTAATAGTTTACTCAGAAATGGTTTTGAGTGAAATGGTGAGTTTATGTTTTCTCAGAAATGGTTTTGAGAGAAAAAGAGAGAAAAATGTTTGAAATTTGGTTGATAATATAAACTACTAAATGAAGTTTGTTCTGGAATAATTTAAGAGAAGAACGATAAATTATTAGCAGTTTTTCAAAAAGTGTTTTGATTGAAAATAAAAACAGAAAACTAGTAAGATTTATTGAAAAAAGCAATTCGGGAAGTAAGAGATTGGAAAGCATAAAAAAAAAATTGAAGCATAAGAGTTAATCGAAATTGACGAATAAGCGATTTGGAAAATTTGAGTTTAGTTAAATATCTGCTTTAACAAGATTTTGTTTTTGTAGAATTATTCTGAATACAGTAACATGAATGGCAACTAATTTAAATTCTTTCATAGAATTTTCAGTGCATGCAAAGAACCCAAAACCTTTTACCTAACCTTCCTAAGGACCCGGTTCCGATTGTCCGACGCATAGGGACGAAATATCGTGCATTATAACTTAACTCTTTAGAAACGTCGTTGGTGAATTGATGGCAGAATACATAATTCCAAAAATCCTGTGTATCATTTTTATTTGTCGGGAGTAAATTAGAAAGCCTGAAGTCAGGACTGCCAAAGTAAAATTCAGTGCTAGCACGGTAATAAAAGATCATAACTGCAAGCGATCCTGTGTCTTCACTTCGTTCTCGTCAACTATTCGTATTTCAGTCGAAAGACTACATTGCCAAGAGGTTCTTGATCTGCCTTTTATTTGAGTTCTAGTTGCCAGGCCATCAAACGCGGATGATATTCCGCATGCAGTGATGCAAATACCTATTTCCAGGTTTCCTATCGACAACGCATATGTGCTCCAAGTTTTGCATACGTACAATATTGCGGATTTGACGTTGAAATTCTTAGAGAGATCGCGCGTGACCACCAGATGTGTCGCAAATCGGGCTTTTCAGCATGTATTCGATGTCTTTCTTGGTATAACAATCAGGCGTTGCCTGGCTACTAAGATGTTGAGAGTCCTTCACTTTCTCGAATTGTTGCTCAGCTATTAGGAAACAGTAATGATTTTCCGTGTTAATTTGCATCGACATGGTCTTTCTGACTTTGACTTTAAGTCTTGCTGCGTTGGAGCTTTCGGTGAGGTCGTCGAGTTTCTGTGCATACCGGATGTCTTTGGGCGAGCAAAACAATATCATCAGACAGAGACAGGTCAAGATCGTTTAGCTGTTTCATTGTTGATGGATTCCACGTATATCCTTGATTCTGTCCATAGTCGATAGATTCATTCTAGTTTTGATCCTACACTCGAGAAGAAAACGGGTTGACTTATGATTATGTATGCTGAAAATTGGAAATCAAATGTACTCAAAATAAGTTTTGAGAGGAGGAAAAATATATTAGGTACTCAGAAATGGCTTTGAGTACAATCAAGTGTCTAAAACGATGTTCACGTTTACTCAGAATTGGCTTTGAGTGAAGTTACGAAACAAGTTTGCTCAGAAATTGTTTTGAGTGAAGTTATACTGTATGTTTACTCAGAATAAGTTTTGAGTGAAAAAAAAAAACCAAAAGAGTTTACTCAGAAAAAGTTTTGAGTGAAATTAAATGATAAACTCAGAATCAGTTTTGAGTCAAATATATCTATTGTATTGCTTGGCATAGATGTAAGTAAAAAGAAACTTCAAATAGAAGAAAAACTTGAAGGAAAATTAGAAATAATTACGAAAAAAAAGAATTTACTCTGGAAACTGGTTGTTTAGATCTTATACCTATATTTAATGGAAAGAAAGAGAGACGAGTGATATAATGATTGAACGAAAATCTCTCTACTGAAATCAAACATACAGAAATACAAGTAAAACATTATTAATGCTTTAATGGTTTTAAAGTTAAATATTCATCACTTTTATTTTGAGTTTATGTGGTTCTAAGTGTCAATTCCCCGTTCTATACATCTTTCGAAAGCTTTCCTAAAAATAGGAACCCGATACTGTTTGATCATAATACAATGAGAGATCCAATCCGATTGACCAGACAAGAGCATTACCGTTACTGGCGATTAAAGAATGATATGGCAGACATATGATACAAGGAAAAATCCTTATGAACTTATTCAAAATAAAAATAACAAAACTATATAAAGAAAAAGGGAGATGTGGCGATGTGATAAACTTGCAGCATACTGTAGGTTGAATCTCATATCACTGTATACAAGTACGCCTCCGCTGCAAGTCTTCTCGTCAAGCACAATAGCGTCGCCAGCAAGCGCGACAGAGGCATTCGTGTGTAGGCCACCAACAGTAGCACCTCGGCTCGCTGTCACACTATTGACACCCTCTCTTGAACCAATTTTTCATACACTTTTTTTCTTATTCACGTGTTTTTAAACTCAAAAGCACTTCTGAACTTTCAGATTGTTTTTGGAAAAAAATTAACTCACCGAAATTTTTCCACCGGAGCAACCAGAGATTTCCTCAAAACTCGGCTTTTTGCATGCAAATAATTTATTGAAAATCCTGGGAGAATCGCCATTGTGAAAATCTTAACGCCAGACTGTCAGAGGAAATCTCTGATTGCTCGGCTGACCTAAACCGAGAATCAGCCGAGTTTCTTCGCTGCTTACCGCGTGAACGCCGACTGACCGCGAACCGCTTCAACGGTTTTTACTCGAGTGACAGGTGGTCCGAGAGCTCGTGTTAGTCGGATGCCCAGTGGGAGAAATATTCGATATATTTTGAAACATAACGAAAGGCGTGCGAATGTTCGTCACGATCATCGCCACGCTTATTTTGGTAGTTTTACTTGCCGGGCCCAAAGATATTTTCGGAGCGACAAAATAAAGAATGAGAGCTCCCGGCTTTGCAACGTGTGGCTAAACTGAGCGGCTAACATGAGTAAAAGAGCGTCACACGTTTTTTGATGAATTTTCAAACTTTTCGTCGAGTGCCACTCATCATAGTTTGGACACCCTATTCGCTGACCTTAGCGAACATTTTGTTCCACAGTCTCTTCATCTCTGTTGTCCCGAGTTATCCCGAGTCGTCCTACCATTCTTCTTCATCTTCTGCTTGACAATTGCCCAAAATTTTTCAATAGGGTGGGTGGGTCCTTTTCGACAAAATCCTCCCGTTGTCCCGATATCAATCGTCTTGGTACAAAACTCATCCATGATTTTATGTAGAATTTTGAAGTAACGTTACATGAGTAAATTTGAACTTTTAGGTTTGTATGGGAAAATCGAATATTTTGTACTGAAAAATCAACATCCTTTTTCTCCAATTTATAAAATTCCTAAGTGAAATTTTCCGCTGAACAAATTTGTCGAAGACCGTGGCAAAAAATTTATTAGCTGTTTAACAGGGGTATGTCTTTTCGCATTGATAAACAATAATTTCAATTGACATCACTGCAGGGTGCCTAGCAAGGTATTGCATGACTAATTTTCAAGCAATACATTTCCAAACAAAGTACTGTCAAAACATTCCAGATCTGACAACTAGGAGCGCTATGGTATAATAAACAGTGCGTCCAGATTTTTGATGATCCATGCTTTAGTATGAAAAGGCTCCAAAAGCAGCTATATAATTTTTTTTTGGGTGTATCCTGATGAGTTTCCGTTTTAGAAGCCCCGTATTGCCAGGGCTGAAAAACAGGAAATATGAAAAAAAACGCTCAAATGTAGAATTGTATTAATGAAATCACCGACCAGTGAGTTTTGTTGCTTAAAAATTATCGTTATAAAAACTTTTTTTAAGCCCATTAGAAAGTTTTTATTGAAAAACTTGGCAAATTTCATCAAACTGAGCATACACAAAACAATAGTTTTGTAGGTTTATTTTGGTGATGACATGAATTTTTGCTTAAACGATTACAACTCTTTTCAAAGCTACTCAGTTTTTTGTAGAAAAGAAAAATAAAATGCTGCATTGAATTTCTAGCGTAACATTTCAAAAGGGCGAAACTGCCAAATGTAAACAAATCGAGTCAACGGTCATTCCGGATGCACGCGGTTGCACTTTACCTATTAAATGCGGTTTCATTTTAAAATTACTTAAAACTTTTTTGTAGAGAAATGAATCCAACTGTGTTAGATGAAAATTTCAGGGACTAGATAAGAGAAAATCGATGTTGAAAAACATGCGAAAAAAAAAATTCGCCTTGTCTCCCGGTAGGACTTGAACCCACATCTTGCGCCTCTCCGGGGCCCATGTATTAACATTCTACTACAGGAGACCAACCTGGCGTATGAATATTATACTGGTTGAGTGTCGACGTCTATCGGAATGAAGGGAATAGTTCTCCTTTACTTACTTACTTAATGATCCCGCGCCGATCCTCCGGTGCATAGGGCCGTGGTAAAAGACCTCCACTGTTGACGATCCGGAGCCAGCGTCTTCACCTGGTCCCAGTCAAGATTCTCGTCGACAGTTCGGATTTCAGCGGCTAGGCTTCGCCGCCACGAGTTTCTGGGCCTGCCTCTTCTTCGATGACCTTCTGGATTCCAGTCAAGCGCCTCTCTGCAAATCTCGTTTTCATCTTTTCGCAGCGTGTGCCCAATCCATCTCCACTTTCGTTCCCGAATCTCGATTTCTAGCGCCCTTTGATGACACCGGCGATGTAGTTCCTCATTCGAGATCCAGTTGCCAGGCCACCAAGCGCGGATGATGTTCCGCAGGCAGCGGTTTACAAATACTTGCAGTTTTCGCGTCGTCACCGCATATGTGCACCAAATTTCGCACCCGTACAGCAATACGGATTTGACGTTTGAGTTGAAGATTCGGATTTTCGTTCTTAGAGAGATCTGGCGTGACCGCCAGATGTTTCGGAGACTCGCAAACGCAAATCGGGCCTTTCTGATCCGGGTTTCGATGTCTTTCCTGGTACCACCATCAGGCGTTATCTGGCTACCAAGATACTGGAAGCACTCCACTTTCTCAACTTGTTGCCCAGCTACCATGAAACTGGAGGGATTTCCTGTGTTGATCTCCATCGACTTGGTCTTTCCGACATTGACTTTGAGACCTGCTGCCTTGGAGCTTTCGGTGAGGTTGTCGAGTTTGCTCTGCATGTCCGGTTGTGTTTGGGCGAGCAAAACAATATCGTCAGCCAGGTCAAGGTCGTTCAGTTGCTCCATTGTTAAAGGATTCCACGGCAATCCTCGGTTCGGTGCACAGTCGATCGATCCAGTCAGAATCTCATCCATTATGATGAGGAAAAGTAGCGGTGATAAGATACATCCTTGTCTCACTCCAGCAGTTACCGGGATTGGTTCGGACAAGACACCATCGTGCAAGACCTTGCACGAAAATGCCTCGTATTGTGCTTCGATGAGATGGACTAGTTTCTCTGGGACCCCTCGTCGCCTTAGAGCCGCCCAGATGTTTTCATGATTAAGTCGGTCGAATGCTTTTTCGAAATCAACGAACACCAGCAGAAGAGAGTCCTGGAATTCGTTGATTTGTTCCAGTATGATTCGTAGCGTTGTGATGTGGTCCACACATGATCGTCCGGATCGGAATCCAGCTTGTTGCCGTCGGAGTGTAGCGTCGATTTTCTCCTGGATCCTGTTCAGGATCACTTTGCAGAGTACTTTGAGGGTTGTACAGATCAACGTTATGCCTCGCCAGTTACCGCACTCTGTCAGGTCTCCTTTCTTCGGGACCTTAACGAGGATACCCTGCATCCAGTCGGCCGGGAATGTTGCAGTATCCCAGATGTCAGCGAAAAGACGGTGCAACATTTGTGCTGAAAGGGCAGGGTCGGCTTTCAGCATTTCAGTAGGGATGCAATCGATCCCAGGTGCTTTGTTGGATTTCATGTTTTTGATTGCCGCTTCTATTTCAGCCAGCGAGGGCGCTTCCGAGTTGACGCCATTTATGCGACTTACTGTTGGCGCTTCAAGCTGCGGGTTCTGTTGACCATCGCTATTCGTGACTCGGAAGAGTTGTTCGAAGTGCTCAGTCCATCGTTTGAGCTGATCTGTTCGATCGGTCAATAACTGACCTGCTCGGTCTTTCAGCGGCATTCTTGCATTAGTCCTTGCACCACTGAGGCGGCGAGAAATGTCATAAAGTAATCGGATATCTCCATTGGCGGCGGCTCTTTCCCCCTCTTCGGCTAGGGAGTTTGTCCAGGCTCTCTTGTCTCGTCTACAAGCTCGTTTAACTGCCTTTTCCAGCTCCGCATATCGTAAGCGGGCGGCTGCTTTGGCTGACCCGGTACATGCCTGCTCAATTCCGACTTTCGCCTTTCTCCGATCATCGACCATCCTCCAAGTTTCATCCGACATCCATTCACTTCTTCTTCCACAAACTTTACCGAGAGTACCATGGCTCGTCGTGATAAAGGCATTCTTGATTCCACACCACTGTTCTTCGACTGTTCCGTCTGTCGGCAGCTCCGAGGCCCGGGATTCTAGCTGTTCAACGTATGCCCTTTTCACCTCTGGATTCTCCAACCGGCGGACGTCGTATCGACACCCGACTTTCTCCTCGCGCCGTTGGACACGCGCAACTCTCAGTCGTATCTCGCCAAGGACGAGGTGATGGTCAGATGCAATGTCTGCGCTTCGCTTGTTGCGAACATCAAGAAGACTCCTTCTCCATTTTCGGCTGATGCAGATGTGGTCAATTTGATTTTCTGTTCGGCCATCTCGGGATACCCAAGTGACCTTATGTGCTGGTCGATGGGGGAAGAGCGATCCACCGATCACCATGTTGTTATTGCCACAAAATTCTACAAACAGCTCTCCGTTTTCGCTCATCTGTCCTAGGCCATGGCGCCCCATGATGCGCTCAAGGTCTTGATTGTCGGAGCCAATCTTTGCGTTGAAGTCGCCCAAATGGATTTGAATGTCACCCTTCGGAATTCTCTCTACCACGCTGTTCAGTTGACTGTAAAATTGCTCTTTCTCCTGCAAATCGGCAACGTCAGTTGGCGCATAACACTGGACCATTGTAAGGTTTCTAACCCGTGTTCTAAATCTGGCTACGATTATTCTTTCGTTTATCGGTTCCCATCTAATGAGGGCCGCGTAGGCCTGCGGGCTTAACAGGAAACCAACTCCTCGTTCCCGAGTAGCATGTTCTCCTCGTATGCCAGAGTAAAGCAGGACTTGCCCGGATTGTGTCTTGTGTTCTCCAGTATTAGGCCAACGGACTTCGCTCAGTCCCAGAATTTCAAGCTTGAGGCGGCTAGCCTCTCTAGCAAGTTGTTCCAGTTTGCCTTGTTGGGCAAGGGTTAAAACATTCCAAGTTCCAATTCGTGTCCGTGTTTTCATGCTAAAAGTCGTCGCCAAAGTTCCAGATCGGTCATTTCTTTCGGATTCCGTAACAAGTTATGAATCGGGAGCAGTAGGTTGTTAGCCTAAAGTCCCTATCCCGCGATGGGGCTGCCATCTTGGACTTAGCTGGCGGGAGCCGCATTTCATAAATTCAGCCGCTTGCTGCAAGACAGACGCTGTTTGAGCCGCCCCTGACCTGGAGAACAGACGCTCGGTTGTTGTTGCACGCCGCCCCTGACCTGGGGAACAGACGCGTGCGGCCACCTTCTCAGTCTGCATGCGACCAAAGCATCCACCGGGGTTGGGTACCCGATCTCCGCTTAGGTTACTCGCACCCCAGCCGGCACCGCGGGGAGGTAGAGATAGGAGTTGTGAATAAGAGGTGATATGACCACTATGGGGTCTCGTGTTGCACATTATCCACCGTTTACCAGCCAGGAATGGTTCTCCCATGGGATCATAATCATTTTTCTTGGTCTATTTTTATTCCTATCATTTTCATCTTACGGTAGTTGGAATCAAGTTTGGACATTTTTAAGCACGGCTAGATTTGCATTGCCTTTTCATATCCTGCACGGGTTGTCAGTTATGATGAGAAATGATGCGTTTGCCGTATTTGGATATCCAGCCAATTTCGGTGTTTGGCAAACTTGATTCCAACTACCGTAAGATGAAAATGATGGGAATAAAAATAGACCAAGAAAAATGATTATGATCACATGGGAGAACTATTCCCTTCATTCCGATAGACGTCGACACTCAACCAGTATAATATTCATACGCCAGGTTGGTCTCCTGTAGTAGAATGTTAATACATGGGCCCCGGAGAGGCGCAAGATGTGGGTTCAAGTCCTACCGGGAGACAAGGCGAATTTTTTTCGCATGTTTTTCAACATCGATTTTCTCTTATCTAGTCCCTGAAATTTTCATCAAACATAGTTGGATTCATTTCTCTACAAAAAAGTTTCGCTGACTGAATGTTTGAGTCAAGACTCATCTCTGGGTCGTAGTTCAAAATTATTACTTAAAACTTTAAAAAAATTGATAAAATTCAATTGGGCGAAACTTCCTGTTGATGCATTTTCGTTGGAACGTGAAGTGACGCCTGTTCAAAATGGAGTGAATTTTTCTATTCGTGTAGCGCCAATAGGCGTAACTGAGTTGACCGTGTGTGACAAAATGGCCTAATTAGTTTTTGCGTGTAGGACGAAGGAATCGAAAACAATAAAAGGGCGAAACTCGAAAATCTCTGAAATTAAGCGAAAAAAGTTCTTGTTAACCATCGAACAATAAGGGAATATAATGCACATTTTTTTATTTTGTTGAAAATAAGGTGGTTGATTTTTTAAATAGGATTTGAATAGGAGTTCCGAATTTTCAAACGCGTTTTTCTCATTTCGAGCTAACTGCTAGTTTCGCCCTTATGAAATGTTATGCTAGATTTCTATTTGCCTCACTTAGGTCATGAGTATTAATTGGCTTGGCAGATACTTTTAGAAAAACGCGGGACACTTAATAAAAAAGCGAAACCCAGTCGAAAAAAGCAGGACATTTGAAAAACTTTAGAAAAAAACTCAATTGTATAGTTAGAGATAAAAAAAGACATATTTTTCTTCGAAAGAGATTGTTGTGTAGCACGATACAACTAATATTTATTCAATAAACCTGGTAAAAAGATTGCATTATTGATTCTGTCTATAATTTAAATGTTTTCCTTGATGCTATGGATTATAATCAGGCTTCCGAAAAGTACAGCTTTGCTATGACAGCTTTTTTCTTGCCAAACAAACTGTCTCGGTTTTCCTTACCACTCGGTTCACTGCTGTACCGTCGGTAACGAATCGTAATGCTTCGGCTACATCGCACACGTGCGAGAACCCAGGCTGTATCTGAACAATCTGCTCAAAGCATGCGTTGCCGAAAGTGTTGTGCTTTAAGCTGTAGCGAACCCAACCGACAGTTCGGTTTTCATCCCCCCATTCTCCTGTTTCGAAAATAATTTCATCCTAACTGTCGGCTGCAGGGCGTGACAGTTTTTGCAGGACTGTCACGGGTGACTGTCATGCCCATACCGTACCCATGCCCGATCGTATGCGCTGCTGCTCGGATCGAATAGATCGAACGAGCCATATATTCACACCGAGCAGTAGCATACGACCGAGGCGTCAAGCGATGTGTGGTGCCGGTGCAGGTTAGGTGGAAAGGGGTGGGGAGGGTGATTGGGATGATCACCACCCGCAGTAGCTTCAAGCAAGAGGAAAATACGTATGTACGTTCGAAATCAACACGGCCCGAGCGAATCACGGCTACAGTCGGACGGAGTAAGTAGTACTGTCATGCGAAATTCAACGCATTGAAAACTGTCACGAAGATTTTCCCAAAACTGTCACGAAGCTTAAAAAACTTTCATACCCACGAACAAACTCTCGCATGAGGTAAAACAAGCCATCGCTGTACATCGTCCGACCGCTCCTTTTAAAACTGTCGGGGAAGAAATATTCGGGAAGCTTTCATCGAGGTGCGCGTGCGACGTTTGCAAGAATACTGTCGTTCGCCAGTACTTTTCGGAAGCTTGATTATAACAATGTAAGGAAACTTTGAGAATCATTTTTTAAAACTTATAAACTGTGACATGAGAAACTAAATGGCCAGAAAAAAAAATCAATAACCCTTTTATCAGGTTATTTCGTTTTATTTTTGTTAAATGTTTTTCATTTATCTATTGTCCTTATTTTTGGTGCATATTTAGTAACCTGGAATAAAATGCTGCTAGAAAATGTGTAAGACGAAGAGTTGCTAGTTTATTCCAATAAAATATGATTCAAACAAGAAAATGTGACAAAGTCTCGAATCTCGTAATGAACATGAGGGATGTCTGCGATACATATATAAATCAATAAACAGAGACCAGACCCTTTCCCTTTTATGATACAATAATATTCATTTCGTTCCACGAAATCTACAATCAACATAACACAACTTCAAAGAATGCTCTCAGCAACACAGTCTTTTATCGATCTGAAGATAAAACATCAATGCGAAAACGAATGCATTAATCAAATTAACTGAATTTCGTCACCAAACCTCCAACCCAAACATAGGTGACCTGACTATCACCGGAAAAGCCGGTCCGAGAAATTGATGGAAGCAAAAACAAAACTCTCCGATGTTATTCGCAAATACCCGGTAGGGAGATGTCAATTTCGGTCCAAACTGTCCAGCATTTCCAAGTAATAGGAACATGAAACAGAAATAATTTGATTAGGTATTAGTCAGTAGCCCCCAGTCTGTCTAACAGAGCTTTGAAATCTCATCTAAATTGCCTATTCACCTTCGTATCAATGGTGTTCCCAACTGAGAGGTGCTAATGTCATTTTTAAATGAATAGACCCCACGCGATTCGGAAAATCTAACTAAAAATTTTGTTGGCGGAAAAAAGCGCTTTTCAGGTGGGCCACACTAGAATGTGTGTAGCACAGGAGCTTGTTAGTATGTGCATATAAATGTGCTGACGCGATTGCTTATAGACGTGAACCTATTCAGAGCTGCATCCAAAATTATCGAGCAATTGTGTTTTTGTAGAGCGCTGTGAGTGGACGAGGGATGATTGATGTCTACGCAATGGCTACATATTTCAAAGCTTTCGACAATTGCTTAAACTAAGCTATACTATTTCGTTGAGGGCAAACGACAATGCAAGCGGTGCATACAGTGCGTCGGAAAAAATTGAAAAAATTCAAACTTTCATACTACGGTAATTTGAACAACTATGATTTTTTTCTGGTAAGTGAATATTAGGGTGGTTCTTATTACACATCTTATTATAAACCTAGCTCCCACTCCCTAATCTTGGTCCATTTAGTAATAAAACATTACCGGAAAAGTGTTAGATTAATCGTATAACTCTAAGACGACCCACAAAGTTCAAATTTGTATGGAACTTAGCTTAGGTTACAGGGTTTGATTTTATATTTCATAATTTGATATAAAATCAACCAGCAATATAGTGAGTTGGTTTCCAGCAATTGAGTTTGTGATCGGTTTCAGCTATTCAAATTGCTGGAAATTTTGCTGGAATTTTGCTATTTTTTTAAATATCAAAAATTTATCATTAAATGACTATAAAAATAGTACTATAACTGTTCATACACAAAGAGAAAAAGTTGTTCTTTCACATTCAACAACCCGTTTGCTTCTTAATGCTTTTGAGTATCATCAGGAGAACTGTTTGTTTGCGAGCCTTGAAAAAATTAGATACCGTAAAATGGGGTAACTTTGATCACCGGAGTAAATTTGACCAACAATAAACTTTTCTACATTATCATCAATAACTCAGTCCATACTTTGAATTCTTGAAAACTGTTTTCTATTTTGAAAGCCTAATAATTGAGTGTCAAATAGGCAAAATTTGGTTTGTATTTGAATTTTTTTTCTGTTAGTAAAAAATCTAGTTTCAAAATCTTAAAATATCTATTTTTTCAAGGCTCGCAAACAAACGGCTCTCCTGATGATTCCAAAAAGCATTTAGAAGCAAACGGGTTTTTTTTTTAATAAGAAAGAACTTCTTTTCTTCTTTGTATATGAACAGTTAAAGTGCTGTTTTTATAGTCATTTAATGATAAATATTTGATATTTAAAAAATAAGAACATTTTCCAAGAGTAAGCCCGTATTGGACAAATGGATAGGAAGGAACCCTATCAAATCGTTAACTTTGAAGAAAAAATGAAAATGGAAATTGTGGGTGGGCCTAGGGAAATGTGTGAAGGTAAAACTTCATTCGTATTTTTATGCTCGAACTATTACGCAATAATAATTATTTTTGCCCCTAAATTTAGGCAGCATTATAGTCCTTTTTCCGATAATAAATATTTTTAAAATAAAACCTTAAAAATCAAGGTAAAATTGATAAACAAGCATTTGTAAATATTATGAAGGTGTTTTGCATCCTTTATGATCAAGAAAACTCGTTAAAATCGTCAGAAGAGAGACTGATCAATGTCACCCCAAAGCATCAAATTCTGAACAGAGACGAAAACGATTTTTAAATCAAATTTAAAGAGGTCTTATAAATTTCTGCATCCATGTTTTACGTTCATAGGAGTCCTGTACTGGTTTTAAAAATATAAAACATGCCACATTCCCATTAACAGAAAAACTAATCGAAATATATTGAAAAAATTGATCAATGTTACCCCGGATTACGGAGTAGATTTAAGATTTTGAAATAAGATTTTTACTAAAAGAAAAACGTTTCAAATACAAACCAAATTTTTCCTATTTGATACTCAATTAATAGGCTTTCAAAAGTAGAAAACAGTTTTCAAAATTTCAAACTATAGACTGAGTTATTGATGTTAATAGGAAAAATTTATTGTTGGTCTAATTTATCCCGATGATCAAAGTTACCCCGTTTTACGGTAGCACTTTTAGCTCTTTTTATTGGCTTCGGAAATTCCCGGGATATTTTAGCGTTTCTCTGGATTCGGGAATTCCCAGTCGGAAAATCTCGAGTAGGACACTCTATTCAGTAGGTACATCTCTATTTCAAACTCAAGAATCGAACCGTTTATCAGAAAAAGGGTACCCGTCTATAATACATAAAATATCATTCGGCTCCTCAGGCCTTACAGCAAACGAGCCTTCGAAAAAAAGATAAGGTAAATGATCTTGAGTGGAACTAAATGGCTCAATTCGACGCATCGACGGAACATTTTATCAACCGGTATATCCAAACGAATTAACTTTTAGTTCAGCGTATAGATCTTGGTTTCTGCTTCAATTAAATGCCACTTCAATTAAATTTCATCTTTAATGATTTTCATCGAAAAAAAATGGTTTTTACTGTACTTTGTTAAACCTCAGAAGTTGTTCGCAATATATCCCGTAGGTTAGCTGCTAATAATAGTATCTAATTTCATATATTTTAGAAAAAATGACAACCCGAGCAGACTTTTATGGCAAAATTATAGCAAATTTTGCTATCACGCCTTGAGAGCCAAACTTGCTTTCATTTTGGTTGACATAAGGTGGTACACAGCAAAAATGAGAGCAAAGATTTCAATACTTGGTTAGCAAAGTGATACCAAAATTTGCTAAAACTGAGACCCTAACTACACCTCATTTTTCGAGAGCTTGGAAAGCACAATGATGCCAATATAAAGCATCAAATAATTTCCAATGAAAGCAAAATTTGACCTCAATATACTCTCAAATATAAAAGAAAACGAGGTATCGAAAAAAGCAAAAATATGCATCACTTTGCTAAGAATGAAGATCTTTGCTCTCATTTTTGCTGTGTACCACATTATGTCAAGCAAAATAAGAGCAAATTTGACTTTCCAGGCGTGATAGCAATATATGTCATAGTTTAGCAATAAAAATTTCAATTCAAGTTAGTACCGTCAATTCACAAGAAAAATTTCTTTTGTCGACCAACCGCCTGAACGTATAAATAAAAATCCTAAATTTTGGCATAAAAAAAACAGAATTTGCCAACAATAATGCGCCTTCGGGCAGACAACGCGTGAGAAACAGATTATCTAAGCAAAAACCACCAAGTTTATAAAATGCATGTGTACATCTATTCCAGCTTTGTGTCTAATTTTCACGAACAAACAAAAAAACATCTAAAGGAAAACAACAATATCGAAGGATTGCGAGAAGAACCAAGTCTCAAAAACACCGATAGTGTACAAAACGACATCTCAACACAACCACGAGGGGTAAAGATGTTTATTCGCGTGGAGAGTACCGGAAACTAACGGGAAATTTATAAGCGGCATCCTTTAACCTCGGAAAATAACAGCGCGAGTTGTAAAAAGCGAATCAAGCAACCGCACAAAACCAAAAGCAAATTTTTAAATAGTTATAAAAAGTATTAATTTCCTAGTTCCCTTACTCTGAATAATAAGATAATCCTTAAACTAGATAAGTAATAATAAAAGGAAAACACTCACGATTTTTCCAGATGATTTTTTGCTCCAGCCATCATCAACTTTATTGAGTTTTTCCCTTAGGCGTCGAATCAACAGATAGGCCATGAAGATCGAGCCAGTCATCCTCCATCACCTCTATTGATTTTCGAAGCTCCTATGGTTCATCACAAGAACACGAGTTTTAGGTCCTTTTACGGCTGTCGAAAGTGCAACCTGGGAGATGGGAAAAACTAAATTAATGTCCGATAGTTTCATTTACTTACCTTCTACGATACAACTAAGCCGCTACATGAAACCAGAACCGTTTTTGATTTCGTCGTTCTCCCGTTCCGTCGCCCAGATTTTTCTCGAACCCAGTTCACCGTTCTCAGCTGGGGGAAACTCAACCCAGACCAACCCGGATCACCGTTCTCAGCACGGGTATAGCTGATGCGGATCATCGCACGCAGCATCATCCGGATCTTGTCGCAAATTCAATCCCGCTAGCAGCAACACAGTAGTGATTGCTAAAAAAAAAAGAGGGGAAAAGACAAACTTACACCCCATAGTTGAAACGAAACAAACAGCTGACGGTCCTTGGTCCAGTGTAGTCGGCAGCCCCGAACACCAGTTTATCCGTCCACCGGTCGAGTTATCGGCCACCGTACGAGGAACGTCCAGCTTTTCAGTCGAAACAGCAGAAAAATCCGAAAACGCACGTCGAGTTTTCGCGAGTTTGTTTTGATTTTGGTTTGACGCATGATGAATCTAGTATGGTGGTCTCACATGCCAAATTGCACGTTCAGCCATACTGAAAAAAGTAATTGATGATTGGCAAAACTACGCGTTTTACAAAAATCAGAGCACCTCCCGCATAGATAGGTATGCGTTCCTGTGATCTTTTTCCCGAGACACTGAAAAGATTACCTTAATAGTAGTCAGATTATTCATGGACGATTATACAAATAGTTTTTGTAATCGTTTGGACACACTTTACGATACATCCAACGGGTCGTTAAGTAGAGTTACGATTCAATAACTATTCAAATTCATTGAGCCAGTTAGGATCATACGTGTTATCTTTTGTTAATGACCCTCTCATAAAGGAATGATGCTTCAGCTTATCGTCTGGTATTGGTAAAATGATAAAAAATCAAATGAATAATTCTTTTCAAATCGTTTATTTCACCGATACCTTACATAATTCCTAAAACACATATACAATCCAAGACTTACATGATATCAAAAACACAGAAGAAACTTTTCTAAAACGATTACTGTTGTTGATGTTGAGCTGCTGAGTTGATAATGATGAGACAGAACAAATAGGAAGATCCATCAGTAAAGTATTTGTGCTATTGGCCACCTCACATTCCAGCTGCATCGGCACAATATCCTTGAAAATCATGATCGAACCTTTACCGCTGGCTGAGATCTGTCGTTTTGGGTACTGTGGTAACTCCTCCGCTGTTTTTTTCACCATTGCCTTGCAAAGAAACCGCCCGATTTTTCCCGTCGGCTCCTGTAATAAACAAGTTTCAATCAGAAAAACGTATAGGTATAATGGTATAATGGACAATAAAGGTACTAACCTTCGTTACATCGGAACCTGTGCTGTTGCCTACCGGACCGGCTTGAAACAGTAAAACTTGCGTTAACTGTGCCGGGAGATCAATTTTTTTCAGAAAAAATCGACCACGTGCGTTGACAGCAGAATAAATTGGGGCGCGTTGCAAAAATAATCATTTTTATTTCTTGATCATTTATTCTATCTTCCAGAAATAATGTTTTATCTTCTCGTCGCGTTGCTAAATTTCTCAATTAGTTTTTAAAAAGATAAGTCGTATCTTTTACAAACCATTTTAAATCGTTTTTAGCAACGGCACGTTTAGTAGGGACCCAAAAGAAATCGTCAATATTAATGTAATCTGAACCGAATGATCCGAAAGATTCAAAGTATGGTTTTCGACTATGTGGGCTGGCATCCCAGCCAACTCAGCCAACAGCCAACTGTCAAATTTCGGCTGCGTTTCGCCCCCACCGCCGCATCCAACCCTCGCCTACTTTTTGCCAAAGTGAGACCACCATATCTAGATTCATCATGGTTTGACGTTTGGGTTGTGGTTGCCAGTTAGTTTGTTTTTTTAGTATGAGTGTCGGAGTTCGCAGAGATGGATTCTGTAACATGAATGGATGGGGGGCGTATGAATGGATTTGAATGAATGAGTTAATTTTTAGTTTAAGGTGTTACCTCAGATTCTCATAAGAGAATCTGACTTTAAGAATTGACTTTCTGTGAGCATAAAATAAGGTTTTCCTTCCAACGCATAGTCAATTTCATTGTTTGCCATTCTACAAACCACGTTGTGTATTCCAAACACAACATAAATTTGTGCGTTGAGCGATGGTCGAAATTGAATGATTATATTTTTGCTGTGAAAAATAAATAATATAGCTTATCATTGCCTATTTTTGCTATCAATGTTTTCTTTCTATGAAGAAAAAAATTAAATAGATTATTTGCCAGATGAGGCCACATATTTGATTTCTTTTTTTTTTTAAATTAAGTGTTCCTCAACTATGCCGAATTTTGCTGTTGGGTTAGTTGTACAGCAAATTATGCTATAATGTTGGTCTCAGATTTTTATTAATGAAATATATGGATACCTTAGTTATGCCTAGTTTTGCTATCATTTAAATTTCTACACCAAATTGTGCTCATTATTTGCTGTTGATACCTAAATGTGGTCTCAGTTTGCTGTCAAATAAAATTATGTGAGACCTTAATTATGCCTAATTTTGCTCTCGTTCAAAATTTTACAGCAAAAAGATGCTATCAGTTTGCTGTAGACACCTTATTTTGATCTCAGTTTGCTATCAATTCGGGTATCAATGTCTGCTCGGGAAAGCTTCTATGACAAGATCTTGTAAAAGTGTTTATTTTCAACATATCGACAAGATTCATAAATAATCATCGCCTAGACCTTAGGAAAAGTAAATAGTTCCACTCAAGATCAGTTTTCGGCTAGTTTCGCTAAAGATCATTTACCCTAAATAATTTTAAAATAAAACCGTCAAAAATTTGAACCTTCAATCATCGTTTAGTTCGTTTAGTTTGAATCAGAATTGTAACTTGTTAGTAAAGTATACAAATCTCATGTCAAATATTCGATACTATTTCTTGTTAGTAGCAGCAAAACGTTTTACTTTTTTTTCAATTTGCACACAATGAAATGAATTAAAGTAATTGTATCAGCTTACAGCTTACAGGATTAGCCTTCGTTAATGAATTAACCCGAATCCAATTCCTGATCACCTTTGTGCGAAAATGCTTCGTAATTTCTGGCGTAATCGAGCTTTAAAACGGAAGAAAAGTCCCGCGCCAATCCTATTGCAAATGAAAATCGCACCGAGATCATACCGATATAGATTTCCAGGAATTTGTCGCCCACCACCGCCGTTTTGCTTGTCGCTTGTTAAATGGAATGATGTTGGGGGTACCCTTACCTAGTACGGAAACTGCACCCGATCCAAAACCCGGATATCAATCATCAAACCGAACAAAACCACCTCACAGTCAGTCAGCCGCACCCACTTGTGCCAAAACTCCAGATGTCCGGGTGGATTTTTTTCGCCTTCATTTCCGGAAAAGGGCTGAAAATCATACGTTTTAGCAGCAGCAGCAGCAGCGTATAGGAATAGCTTCGTGTCGTGATAGGACATAGAGTCGGGACCAGAAAAAAAGGAAAAAAAAACCAACCGATCGATCGACCGACGAAAAAGTGACGTGACGGAACGGCAGCTGGGACTCGTGTTTTTTCGGTTTGCTACTTCCGGTTCCACCCTGTAGTAGCAGCAGCAGAAGTAGCATCATGTCGGCCTGGCCGGTTGAAGGCACTTTTTTCTCCTGTTTTCCCGGTGTTTCTGCCCTTCTCGGAACAGTGTGTGTGGTTTCATCACCCACACCCAATTCCTCATCTCGTCTCACATTTGTTCCGATGCCCATGCACTTTCTTGTCCTAACTAGCGTATGGGATCTACACTTTCGATTTAGATGGTTGTCGCGTTGTCGAAAATGGGAAATATTCATTTTTTATGCATCCATCCATCGATGCACAGTGTGAGAGAAGTGCACTTTTCTATTTGTCTAGTCTTTGATTGTTATTACTATATCTTGTTTATTTACTCCGAAAATTTGAATATTTTTTCAAATGATTCTTTTGTCTTCTGTATCTATTCATTGTACTGAACCAGTACCAGTACTGATCAATTTATTATGAAATTGGAAGAAAAGATATGCATACACACATCACTGAGTACTATATCAAGTTTTATAGCATGTTTCTAAAGTAAGTTTTTTTTCCTTAGAGGCTGAAATTCTTCTGTGTAACTTGTATTCAGATGTAAGCTATTCAGAGTTGAACTCCATCACAATATATTTTCTAATTCATAATATTTATGATCAGAAATCAAATTTTAATCAAAAAAAAGATTTGAAGAACCTCTTTTCTGAATTAATTTATGAATGAAGATACAGCCACATTATATGAAAACCCAAATATGCTCTTGTATTTCGCTAGCTTCTTGCTAGCATCCTCAGTGGGTTATCGACTAAAGTCGTTCTGTTCAGTACTGCTCAAAACAGTTATTATAGGGGTCTTATTTGCCTGTCAAAGTAACAGCGGTGATTAATTCATAGCTAGTGTCCAGAAATATAACCCGATGGAAAAAGGAATCAAATAAGGCCTACAATACACGCAATTTTAGATGTATGAACAAGAGTGGCTCCAGAGACTTTTCCCGCAGAGCAACTTGATATCTAGGAATAATTGCTTTAACAACACTCTTAACATAAATAAATCAGTAGAAGCTTACTTGTTAATAAACTAGTGATCAAATCAAACATTTTAGAATTTGAAGACAATGGGTTTTTTTTTTGAAAAACATATTTTATCAATAGTCGGTGAATAAAACGTTACGACCATGGTAACCATTCGGGAAGGTTGGAAGTTGCGCTGCCAAAGCTATCAATCAATCACAGATATCATTTTGATAGCCAAATAGGACATCTTATTAATTACGGTAACAATTGTTTTGGGCAGTATTGAACAGTTACATGAGTACTATTTTTAAATGATCCCTTTCTTGGCATGCTAACATACCTTTGCATGTTTTTCAGGTACAAATTGAGTTAAAAAAATTTGAATACTTATTAATTGTGAAGATAATAATTTGTTTAAAGACTATGCATACCGATTTCTTTTGATAGATTGTACTTTAATAGAGAAGTTGTTTTTTTACGATCAGCATATGAGATTATGCTGGAAATCACCAAATGATAATCAGTTGAACTCACCTTTCCAGTGTAACTGTCAAATTCGAAAGCGAATTCAAACGCGGACACTCATTTGAAAAATTTGCTACAAATACTCATGCCTACAGTTAAACTCTGCAAAAAAAATAAAAATAAAAAAATACAACTGATATAAAATAATGAATAGTTTTTTAGGTTTAGAACGAAAAATTAAGGGGGGGGTAGGGTCTAACGGGTATAAAAAAAACACCATTTTCACGATTTTTTTCTAGAGCTATCGTTCAAACAAATGTATTCAAATTTTTGCATTACACAAAGCATTGTTGAAAGAACATTTAGTAATTTTTTCGTAGAAAAATATTGAAAAATGAGCCGGTGACGGAGCACTTCCGAGGATGCCTTTTAGAAAACAGGATTTGCGGTGGACACTGTATCTCAGCACAGAATCATCTGAGGTCCAAAAATCAGAGCAAAATATTTTTAATAGATGTTTTTCTTGACCCCAACGTTTTTATTTAATTTAAAAAAAATTTTATGAAATTTTTTTTTGTGGCTGTTTGAAGTAAAAACTACGATTTTTCACGAAAAAATCCGCCATTTTTCACCTGTAAAATCTCCCCAAAGTAAAAAAAACAAAAAAAGAAAAACGTTGGGGTCTGGTATTTTATATGTAGAAAATATGTTCCAAATTTGAAAAGAATCGGATAAGTAGTTTTCAAATGACGATGTCCACGGACTTTAAAAAAGTGCTTTCGAGAAAAACGCGTTTGAAGTTTCTGTTCTTGCTTTCTTGCAGTATTAGATAGGAGGAGATAAAGGCCTATAATTTCTACAGTTTTGCTCCAATTGACTTGAAAATTTGACACAACATTCTTGAAATGTTTTACAATAAGAAAATAAAAAAATAAAAAAATCGATTTTTTGAAAGTGTTTGACCCCCCCCCCTTAAAGCTATTTTGTTCTTATTTTTGGCATGCAGCTTCAATTGAAGTACACAATTAGGAAGTTGAACAATGTTGTGATGTTTTTTTATATATAAACTGTTAAACCGATGGCGATATATCACTCTAACATTGAAATTACTTGATGATTTATGTTTTGGATTCGTTTTCTATTACTCAGAAAACATAATATTCAGTTTTGATTATTTTCTGCTTTTTGTTCTTATTTTTTCTTGGCAGACTCTCTGATCGAATAATCAATCAATTCTTGGAAGAAGAATTTAGAGTTCAGTCAAATATCTTGTTGTTTTAAAATGAAGTTTAAAAATATAAGATGTTAATCCAATTAAAAAATTGTTTTAGTAAGATTTACATTTTACCAACTTTCTGGAGTTTCAAACCATTGCTCAGCGCCCCAGGCTTTCAAAATGGCTTTTTCTTTTGATGCTCATGATCCTTGAAGTAAAAGCTTGCATGTGGGTGAGCGAAAGGCAAATAAATTCTTTTCCAGTATGACTGAAAGCTTCCAAATTGGAAAGACCAAAATTTTATTTCAAGGAATTTATCATTTTCTTACTGTGAGAAGAAAAACTCCAAAATATGAGAAGTGGTGTTAGGTAGTGAAAATAACAATTTGTCGCAAGTCTCCTAGAGCCTTTCACTAGCACCTTACGATCTGTAAAAATTAAAATTGAATAATTTCAACAATGATATATAAATAACAACACATCATGATATATAGAACCATAGAAATGTCGTAAATGGATCTGTGGTTATGCTTAGCATTTCTGGATTTGTCCAGTTGTCCAGGCGGGAAGTTCTCTTAGAAAAACTGAGAAAATCTAACCAATTCTGACCAACATCAGAGTTAATCCAATCGATGAAGAAAGTGAAAAATTAGATCATTGAATCCAACGTTTTTATTATGAAAGCACAATACAATACATAAAATTTCGCGATAATGGTAACCTGTGATAAATCGTTTGCAGTTTCTTCAAAAAAACATTCTGAACAATGTGATTTAGTCTGGGTTAAATATCGATATTTTACCTCAATATTCTCGATATATTCAATTTTCCATTGAATTTCGGGCCTTATTTAGATAAGTCCATGCCATCTGGAAAACCTTTCCTTGATTGATAACCTATATTCAGATTTTATCAGTACTGCATAAATACTTTACTGTATGCATAGAGTAGAAATATGTTAAAATATTCAGTTTAAAAGATTTGCTTACATATTTTATCAATTTTGATTTCATCAAAGGATTTGATATTCTTTAAAAAGAAAAAGTCCGAAACACTTCTGATGCAGGTTGATGAAAGTTTTGTTGTCTGTAACAAGCAAATGATTTTTTTGTACATGAAAAAAAAAAATGGTCATCAGGCTGGAACCACCGAGAGGCGTCAGGCCTCAGGAAAGGTATCGAGGCACAAGAGAAAGCTTTATGACGCAGTGAGGGAGTTGAGACCAATAGTCAACTAGAAGGGCGTCAGATCGGAGTCAGGTGGAGGTCATCAAGCCAGGAATCACACGAAGAAACAAAAAATCGTTTCGTCAACAATATTCAATCATATAGATGATTGATTATTGAGAAACCTTATTTATTAAATATTCAACTATATTTGTATGCATTCAATATACATTCAACCATAAATATGACAGATTAAACTACAATTGTATGATTGATTCAATCGTAAATAAAATAAATTCAACTATAATATACTGATTGATGTTGGGCATTCAACTGTATATTTTGTAGATTCAAGTATAGTGCAATGGTTTATTTAACTATAATTATGATTGAATAAATTATACTTTTATAGTTGATTTTATGCGTTCAACTGTATATTTACAGTTGTTTCTCCTTATTTTTTGTGCCTTAATTTTTATTTTCGTTCTGGTTTTATACATATTTTGATTATTTGTTATTACTTGAAAGCATAAAAAAGATTATGGTAACAAAGAATAATATGATTTTTTCAGCAATCAGCAGATCAATGGTTTAGCGATTTCTGCTTTCCGATGAAACGCAATTCGATGCTACCCAACCGAGATGTCCGTCGATTCCTCCAGTAGCATCGATTCCTTCGTTTGGGATTAAGCTGCTGTCGCATCTTGCCGAAATTGACCTAAAGGGAGAAATTTTTTTGTCACAATTTTGTGCAAACAAGGAAATGCATAGTATTGAATAATACTTTTGCTAATTATCTTCTGTTTTTGCTATTAGTAAGCACCAGTTGCCTGCTGCTAAGAGCACATTAATACAAATATAGTTCAATACCTAGAATCAACCATGCATTTGTAGTTGGATCTATCATATTTACAGTTGAATCAATAATACCACAACAGTTGAATCTATCATATTTAGGGGTCGATTTTTAACCCCTTCCTCACCCTCCGTGGAGAAGCGTGGACATTTGGCAAACCCCTACCCCCCCTCCCCGGATGTCCACGTGGAGACATTTGAAAAAGTTTTTATATTAAATAGGGTGAGTGCTCCTACTTTGGACCTAGAGCCTACTTTTGTCGTAAAATGCCGAAAATTGTAAATAATTCATTTTTCTAGCATAGGATATAGAAACTCTTATGTACACAATGAACTCTTATTCTTCCTGAATCCTACCATACCGCTTTTTGCCATAAAAAGTCTTTCTGATAAAATTTTCAACGTTTTTAAAAATGTACCTTTTAAGCAGTGGTCATTCTGACAGCTCTCATAGTGGGGCGTGGTTCGAGAAATCAGAGTGATTAAGGAAAAATCTATTATTTTTAATGACCTAGCCAAAGTTAAAAGAGAAATTATATTCACTGTGGAGAGTATGAACCGTACAACCTATTTTTCCTATAATAAATAAAATTTAATGGAAAACCTGGAAATTTTCTAAAGGGTCCAAAAATAGGAGACTTTGGACTTTGATGTTCAATCCAATTGAGAACCAATATTGAATTTTTTAAACACTTTTTGTCAGCTTTTCGCAAATAAACAACAAGTAAGTAAACACAAATAAGTTACAGATATTGTTCTACTGATAGAGCTAACGGAAACATAAAATGTTTGAGATATTCATTACAAAAATTTAAATGCTTTAAATCCTTAAAAAATCTGTAATGCTTTTTTATGATAAGATTTGATTGAAGATAAATTTTTAATGAATTTGTTAATTCATTCTCGAAAATTCTAACTTTTTCTAGGAATTTTAGACCTAGATCCAATAAAAGGAACCAGTTCAGTACCAAAATAAGAACAGTAGGTTCAAAAATGGATATTTCGATCATCCATATCTTTTCAAATCTTTCAATAACGGCAAATCCTATGTTGAAAATTTTCATTGAAACATGCAGATTAGATCATAAACTATAAATAAATTTCCTGAAAAATATAGACCTCACGCCCATTTATGAGAAAAACATGATTGTTTAAAAACCACCGCTTAAAGGATCCAAAGTAGGGCAACTGACCCTACCTATAATTTGACAGTAACAAAACACCACTTTTTGTCTTTTTCTTATAGAAATGACTGATTTTGTAAAACCGAATAAAAACCTCCTGATGTAAAAAAAATTTAAAAATTTTAAATTTCTTAATCATCGTATTTATCACTTGCTTTCAAGTAGCTACTTATTGTTTAAACTAAAACTGGAAAGGTGAACCTTTTGAAAATATTTTGAAAGTAAGTATGTGCACGTGGACATGACCCAAACCCCTACTTCCCTCTCCGTGGACAAGCGTGGACATTTCCATACACCCCTCCACCCCCTAAGTTGTACACGTAATACATGAACGGCCCCTTATAGTAAAATGTTAACCAGAAATGTACAGTTGAATCTATCATATTTCTTGTTGAATACCTTAAAAAAAATATACAATTGAAGTTAAATCTATCATATTTACAGTTAAATTAGTAATACCATCACAATTGAATCTATTATATTCAAAGTTGATTGCGTTAAGTCAATCAGCAATTTGCAGTTGAATCAAATAAATTTACAATTGAATGCCTTGAATCAATTGTAGTTAAATCTATCATATTTACAGTTGAATCAATTATACCATTATAGTTTAGGTTGCCTGATTGTTTTCAGCACGTACCCGGGCTGGACAAATCCCAGCAATTTTATTTAAAAACCTGACAAAATCCGGGAATTGATTTTGAAATGTCGACCAAAAATCCGGGCAATATTCGGGCAAATTTGATCAAAATCCAGGAATTACTCAACAGAAATCAAGGAAAAAAAACTTGAAAACGTTTTCAGCAGATTTTTTATTGTACTTTAGACTTTAAAAAAAACTTCTCGTGATTATTTTTATAAAACTTGCTCAAAAAATTTCGTTTTGGACGCAAAAATAAAAAAATTTACAACACAATTTTGTTTTTTTGTTTGTTCTTTCAAATAAAGTGGAAAGATCCGAGCAAAATCCGAGCATTTTTCAATGAAATCCGAGCAACCGGGCCGGTCCGGACTTTTGTCAAATTTTGTATTAAATATCCGGGCAAACTCGGATAAAACCGAGCAATCTGGCAACCTTAATTATAGTTGAATCCACTCTGTTCATAGCTGAAATAATTAGAACGACAGTCGTCTTTTTTCTCCGTGCCTGGAAGGTCAATGGGCTGGATCCACTGGAAGATCCACTTTAATCTCTAAGCCAAGGCCGCTGACTTGTTAATAAATGTTACATGGTGATTGTTTTGTATAAAAGCAAGTTAGGAAAGTCAAATAAAAGTATTCCAAGTTGTACCATCGAATTGTAAGGATCTGTTCTTTTCACTGCCATATTATATTTCATTTCAAAATTTTCATATTCAAAACATTCATATTTCAAAATATATTTTGAAAAACTTCTCCACATTCACGCAGTGTTTATGTCTTAGTTAATTTTACCTTATCCTTTATTTATCTATAACAGATTTGAAGCGAAAACTGCCCTTTAGGGTGTCCCATTATGTCCAAGCACGATTTTAAATGAATAGTATAAACACAATTCAGGAGCAAATCCAAATTTTATGTTCTGTATAGTCTTCTTTTACAGTGATTCAATATAAAATTAGATTCTAGTCAAACGTAGGCCAGTGATCCACTTTTTCATAGAAGAGTTTTTTTTTGTTTTTTGTTTTGCTAATACCCGTTTTAATATCTTTATGTAATTCGCGACTTATATCAACGATGCAGTTGGCCGACAGTCATTTATAAACTTAACCGGTACAACTGTTATCGATGTTTACTCTTGGGCTCGAACTCACGGACATCGGCTCAGGAAGCTACTGACTTGCCAACTGAGCTTTATCACAAGCCCCGAAAACTAGTTATTAGCCTCAGCACAGACTGATTTCGGATGATTTTGACAGATTTTTGGATTTGGAAATGACCCCAAAGTTTCAATCGATGTCGCTTGAGATTTCGCTTTTCCATTTTCGCTATCTGACTCAGTGAAATGTTGTGGAAGAACAACATTTGTGCACGATATTTTTTCGCTTTTCCGAGGAAATGCTTCTCATTTTTACGAAAATCGTAAATACTGAAGCTCGCTATACACATAGTTTTAAGTTGAACTGTTATCAACAACACACACCGGAAATCAGCTGTTAAACGTCATCCGGAATGAGTAGGGTTGTATCAAAATTGTGCTTATACATAATGAGACACTCTATACATCGAAAGTCAATCGGTACTACAAACATAGATTAAATAAAAACTTTGTTAGAGTATTTTAAAATCACTGATGATTTATAGGATCTTGAGTTTACAATCTTATTTTCAAATAAATATCTTATTCTTAAGACGAATGGAATTCAATATATTAACATAATATTATTGTCGTCAGCGAACTTTCTGAGCTCCGTTTAGCAAACCACTTTTTAGTTGGGAATACGCTCAAAGCTCAAACACTGTTTGTCTTTTTTTTTTTTAATTTTTTTTGCCATTTTTGTCTTTTTTGTCGTTTGCTCTTTTATTTTCGTATGTATGCATTTATCGATTTTTTTTTACCTGGTGGCTCCAGAGAGTGGTAGCCAATAATGGTCTCATTTCTTTCAAGACAGTTTTTCTCATTTATGTATTCCTTCTAAATCGATTTTGAAATAATTTGTCATGAAAAAAAAACCTTTCTTTTCAAACATTTTACGGCGAACATTATCCTAGTGTTCTAAGAATCGAATATTTTCCAATTTCAAGCCTGACAGAGGCCATGTGTGGATCCGTTTCCAGTGAAACCGGTTGCCGGGGTGTGAAATAGACGGGATGAACGAATGAACGAACGCATCACACTTTCGGCAGATTGTTTCGACAGACCCAGACAGATTCGGTATCAGACCGGAATGACCGGCAAACCCGGTCAAACCACAGGGCCAAAACTACAACTGCATATTTCATCGTTTGTGTCACAATCGGCCGCCGTTGACCCATCCGTAGATCTCTTTGACGGTTATCTACATGTTTGAACGATGAAACTATCGGAAAAGGGGCAACAACGACCACCATTTCGAATGTTTGTTGTCATTTGCTGTAAAAACTGATCCGTCTTCCTGCTCCGGCTTGGATTGAAATTGGTTCCGTAGATTCTATTGGCGGAACATACAGCTTTCTAATCCTGTTGGCTGTTTGTGGTATCGAGTGGATCGCTCAGGGGGAGTAGAATGAGCTTAGATGCTATTGTTTAATCCTACGGCTGGATTATATTTTCATAGATTTTAGGGGAATGGGTTAGATTTTTGAAAATCAACAAACTCATCACAAACAGTAATCCGGTTAAAATGCAGTCGTTAAAATAATTGGCCAGTCATTATGTTATGGTTTGAAAGAAGAAAATCAAGCTTTCAAAAATGGAGCAACTTGTCGAAAATCATCTACAAAAGTCAATCTAAACCCAGTACAACGTAAGAGAAACTCAAAATTGTAGCTGAAATGCTTAATAACTTTTGAGTTGAAAAAAAAAATTAACACTAGGTTTTTCTTTTAACTACATGTAACTTCTTGTAACAAATTGATTTTTGTCGCATTTGCACTTTAAATACTAGATTTAATAGTATTATAAAAAAGTTTTGAATGGAACATCCTGGTAAGCATAGTCCTTTTTTGATCGTTTACAAATTCTCCGTGTTGAAAAACGTGATCTTTTTTTTTCGCTCTGATTTCTTAACCCTAATCCGACTCAGAAAGTTTTACCCGTTACAGTCCCTGGAGTGTCAATTTGACATTCCTGACCAATATATCTCTCTTGTTTCCCAAACGAATTTTACAGAATTCATAGTTTTGGAAATTTTGTAATGTAATTCAAACATATTTTTAGACAGCATTCAGCTATAACACTTCAGTTTTTCGTCATTCAAAGTCTAAGAAAAAATATCCGAAGAAACATGTTTCGAAAAAAAAAGATCAGCTACGGAATGCTCAAAAAAAATTCACTAAGTGTCTAAAAAACTGAAGTTAGAAGCATGAAGTTGCACAAAAGGATATATTTTTTAGATTTTTTAAAACGTTTAAAATTTGATTAGAACTACTGTTCATGACAAATATCAGTATGATAGGAAGAATAAGAGTTGTTTTCACATGGGAGTATCGTAAATTTGTGCCAACGAAATGAATTATTTCCAATTTTCGCCATTTTAGGGCCAAAGTAGGCTCAAAGTTCAAAGAAGGGTCACTCACCTTATTTGGCTCAATTTTAAGCAAAATTAATCAATACAGCCAAGAACTTCAGAATTGCAGAAACAGTCTAGTGGATTTGATTATTACGATACAAATTCTCTATAGGATAATAAATAAATTCTTACAAATGAAAAAAATCAAATTCATAAAACTTTACGATTGTTAGTAGTAAATAATATTTACAACACATTTTTGATACAAGAATTGTGATTTTAAATTTAGGTTTCTGTTTGCCGAAAAAATAATTGATTTTCTAATTCTAATAAAATTTCAGTAATGTCTTCTGTTTTCATATATTAGATTTTAAAGTTTGAATGAGAGAAGGAAAGTCCAAAAAGTCATATTTCCAAAGAATTTTTGCATGTATAAATTTTTTTTTGAGAAACGTTAGAACCCGGCAGATTCAATTGGTATAGTTATGCTAACTATTTTATTCCTAATAAGGAGTGTATTCGAAAAATCAAATGCAACGCTTTGATATGTGAATATTATTCAAATGCATGAATGGGAATTGATAAAATTTTAGGTGAAGCTACCTTAATGTAATGTGTAAATTCGGTGACAAGCTGTCAAGTGGTTTTAGAGATAGCGTCCTAGAAGCTCCTAGACAAAAAAAAAATTGAGCAAAACGGAGAAAATTTCAGGAAAGTATCAGTTGGAAACCCTGTAAAAGCTGGAAATCAACTATTCGACAAATATTCATGTGGTTAATCGTTTTAGCAGTTCCAGAGGATCTATAAATGAGTTCTTATTTTAGTAAAAGTGAAGATGTTTGATTCCATGTAGTTAATAAATGAGAGAAATTTTACCAAGCGCAATCCGATAATATCAACAGGGAAAGTGATAAAAACATAAATTTTTCTAACTGCTTCGCCTAGCTGACTAATGAACAGGCTTAACTTAATTTCTACAAGGTAAAAAAGTTGCCACTGGTATAATTGACAAAATACGGTGGTCAAACCGTGCGCAAAATATTTGGACAACTAGCGAGGAAATATTTTGAAAAATTTCGTAATGGACAGCAAAATGAATTATTTAGAGGACACCTGGCAGGTTTCCAGTCAGAAATTTTTCGTTGGCAAGTCTTGCCTGAATGTTCAGGAGATAAAATGGGATTTTTTTTTTATTTGAAGTCGTTATAAAAATGCTGTAGAGTCAGGTTGCCAGAATACCCTGTTTTATCCGGGTTTGCCCGGATATTTAATAAAAAATTTTGAAACATTTGCTTCATTTAGCAATCAAACAAAAAAAAAACATATTTTGTTTTAATTTATGCCTCCAAAACGATGAATTTTAATGCGAGTTTCATAAGAATCATAAATGATTGTTTTAAGTTTTAATAGGATTTAAAATCTGTCGATAATTTTTGTAAAAAATTTTGTGGTACATTTTTTTTACTTATTTTTGTTGAGAAATTTCTGAGTTTTGATGAAATTTGCCCGAATATTGCCGGGATTTTCGGTCGACAATTTTGATATCAAATGCCCAGATGTTGCTAGGTTTTATTTAAAATTGCCCGAATTTGTCCGGCCCGGGTACGTGCTGAAAAGTTCTGGCAACCTTACTGTAGAGTCTAAAAAAACCTGATTCTATATTTACAGCCCACTTCCCTATACATTGTATAATACACACCACAGAGAGAATCACAGAGAAAGTGCGACCGAGGAATCAAGTTGCTCCGCAGCGCCGACGACTCTACGTCAGTGATGCCACATTTAAATCGGTGACTTAATCATTTGAAGATACAAAAGTTTGATAAAGAAAACATATTTCACGATGTATTTTGTGAGAAAAATAACGGAAAAACATGGATACGAAATGGGATGTTTTTTTCCGTTTATTTTTTATAAAAATTAGTTCTGAAGATGGTTGAAATAAAATAAGTAAACCGAAACGTAAACTACACGGCAGTTAAATCATTGAATCACCGAAAAAAATCAATCCAAAAACGAAAAGAATCTGAATATTATGTTTTTTGTTCCTGAGATATTAACCTTTTCACGCCGTCCGTTCTGGTAAATATAACCCGATGCGTACATTTTAAAAACTAGTTAATTTCAATCCAATATACTGAGAAACAGAGATTTGGAGAAACCAAGTATGTTCTATGAAAATAATAATCAAAACAAAATAAAACTAAAATTTGTGTTAAAAACCGATTCAGTGAAAAATTAGATACAGTGAGGCGAAATAACAATAGGAGGGTTTTTCTAATAGAGGGAAGTGATCAAAATTACCATAAACCTCTTAGAAATTTATGCATTTAGTGATAGGTTTATTCTTAAAAATTCCAAATACTATTGAATCAGCTCAATAAAACAAAGCTGTCAGAATTTATTAACATTTTAAATATTTAGATATTATTTTTTTTTGCCTTTTTTCAAATGTAGCCGACCTCGGGTTACTTACTGCAACTGTATCAACCTTGTGTTAAAATGTTGAGAAACTAAAATTAATTACCTACAGAAGGAATTTAACATCATCAAGACCAATCTACATTTGTGGTCAAAGGAACGAAAATAAACTACTAATCGATTAAAAACGACAAAAAATTTAATTTTTTTATCATAGTCTTCAGGGATTCCTCTACACGCTGTCCGTCAGGGTGGGCTTCAAAATACCACAAACTCCAGAATCTTTGGATTCTAGAAATACTTGGCCTGTCCATAAGACCCATAGAATTTTTCAGCCGATTCGGTCAACGTTTAAGAAAAACCTTAACAAACTTCAAGTTCGTATGACATTTTGACACCTTTTATTATAGAAACCTTTACAAACCCTCTAAGAATTAGGGTGAGCACATTAGCAAAGTAAACCAAATTTTGATTTTTGAAAAATAATCCTAAAAATCGGAATGAAATCGGTATGTTTGCCAAAAATCGGTAATCGGTATATACCAACGGTCGGCAACCTTTTGAGACAGAAGAGCCAAAAATTGCAAATTATGGAAATGTCCAAGTTTCAAAGAGCCGCAATTCATTTTATCCTTACTACAAATAATGGTGATCGCTAAGTTAGATTTATATTGATGTTAACTCAGTTTTATTATCCTTTTTCACAACGCCACAGATTTTCGTTGTTTTATTGTATTTATTTTTCTTTCTTCTGAATCAATACATTTTCATAATGGGTACAGCTTGGTTACGTCGAAATTTTGGCGATTTACCATTGGACCTGATAAAATTTATCATTTTAAACTTTGGTCACTGATCACACTGACATGACACTTAGAACAAAAATTCAACCATTCTCTGTCTAATTATTTTTTGTCAGATTTTGCAGGTACGCAATACCGACGGCAGGTGGCGAACCTGAAAAATTTGACAAAAAATGCCCTGTAGGAAAAATGTACCTGTTTAGCCCGATTTTATCGAAGACATTGTCAGTTTTTTATTTTAAGTTTGGTGGCATTTCCTAACTGGGATAGCATTTCTTCAAATCGATCGATGCGCACTCTGGAATCGACATTGCTTATTATTGAAAAAAATATCGAGAAAACGAAATCGAGTGTCCAGTCAGTATGGTCAGTGCTTTGGTGCAATTCTTCCCGAACACCATTTCCCAGATAAAAAATAGACTTTCGATAAAATATTTAAAAAAAGCATTGAAAATTTTATATCATAAAAATGCATACAGCAAGATGTAAATTAATATGAAAAAAACTATACGAGGGTTTGTCACAATTATTTTTTCTTCAAATGCTACAAAAAAACCTTAAAATTTTTTGGGTTTTGAACATCCTTTAAAATCCATTGAGGTTCAATTGTTTGTTATGCGCATAAAACTATCATTTTAAATCGATAAATATTTTTCGGGCCTTAGAATAAATTTAACAACAAATTTTAAATAATAAATACTCATTCTACGAATTGAAAAAAAATAGTCAAAATTTGACGAAATTTTAACAATCGGTAGCCAGATGTGGTCTATAAAATGTGGTTATAAATTTTTTTTTTAAATTATCTTCATTACAAGCATTCTGATTCAGCTCTCTAGTTCTCATTTTGACTTCTGATAAAATTAAAAAAAGGTTTTAAAAATTAAATTTTCCGATAACAAAAATTTGAGTTAAAATTCTCAATTCTGTTCAAAATCGTAACCCTTCCAAGTTGATTCTTCTCTATACTAATGAAATCTTTAAAATAATGTCTAAATCTCTGAATCACAAATATATCATAGATTCAGATTGATCCTTCTGTCAAAGTTTCTATGAATTCTAATTACAAATTCATATTTGGGTTTTTATACAATTAGTGATTTGGAATTGAATCTATTTGATTTTTCAAACAGATATTTTAATTTGTTGAATAAATTATCAGTTTTCACTTGCGAATTTGTAATGTAAAACATTATAGTAGTTTGTTGGCGGTTTCCTGGCCGAAAATGTATACCAATTTTAATGATATAAGATGTGTTGTGTGAATAATTTATTCTAATTTTTCAATTTTTCAAAACAAAACAATATCAAATATTTCAAACAGTCAAAAAATATTTTTAAAAAACTTTTATTTCTTGACAGATTTGCTGTATTTCAGTGTATCTTGAATTTTAGGAATCATCAAGAATAGATTCTACCGATGATGTAGAAATATGCTGGGGTCCAATGAAAGTTTTGGTAGCTATCTTGGATCTTCCATAACAAAAATAAGTCTTACATAATAATAGACATCTAACTTTGGCTTTGCTTCGCTGTATTTCATTTTTCAACGATTCGATTTTTTAAACTCAAATTTTAGTTTTTTGAAGTTATTTTGGTTCTCACTTCATAGAACAAACCAAAATTCTGATAAAGACTTAGAAATCAAAATCAACTTTAAGAACAGCCATGGCGTTTTAAAAATAAGTGCAGAATTAAGAATAAGGTTCAGAATTAAAAAAAAAGATGTAAAAGTTTTTAGAAGATATATTATAGTTTATGGAAGAAAATGCTTCTTTACCGAATAAAGTTTCTCCTTCGAATAAATCCTAAAAATATTCATATTATACATGAAATCCTAAAATTAGACCAGCACTCAGCTCCCGGTTTACAAAAATATTTTTTAACAAACTTGAACATGTTCAAAATTAGAACGAAGAACTTAATTTTTTTTCATGGATATGAAAAGGAACATTGAGAGATGGAATTCAATATTTGAAAAATTTAAAAACAAAATGTTTTAAGCAAGAAATTTTGATGCACAAAACAATTATTATCAGTAGTCAAAGCATTATTAAAATCATCATCAGATGTTCATATTTGATCAGAATGGTGGTAAAGCAAATGTTTTTTTCAAATATTCAATTCAAGAGAAACAAACTCTATTTCATAATCTTAACAGTGAGGACTTTATTTGATGATTAAAAAATGCTCGGTTTTTATACAATTAAATCAGAAAATCAAATTCAACGGAAAACTTCCCGTGCCAGCGAAGAAAAATTTCTCCAGACTTCCAAATGCTATATCAGACTTTTATGAAGAACGTTAACTGATTTCAAAATCTCAACTTGGTTACAAACTGACTAGATATTCTACAGTAGTTTTTTGGTTTCTTTTGGAATCCTGGGATATATTATCTGAACCAGGCCCGTACGAAAGACTCGTCCATGGGGGGGGTTTTCAAAATCTATAGTCAGCTGGGAATAATAATAGTACCAAAAATCCACAACAAATAAGCAAATTAATTTCTAAAACAATTATCATTTTACGGATTTTTAAGGATTATTAGTTTCAGATTTTTGAATTTTTGGAAAATCCGAGACTGATAACTGTTAAAAATTTTAAAAAAATCAACCTAAACAGTTGCTCCATTCATAAATAAAACCATTTCCTTACTCATTTATGACTAGAAAAAATAATAAAATTAACCGATACGATTCAATATAAATCAGAATCAATAATATTGATAAATTATTAAAAATGATGATCCTTATTCGAAACTAGAAATTTGATAGAAAATAAAATTTAAACAGTCTAGTTTGAAAGCAATATTTCAGAAACAGCTGAAAGAGATTGCGAATTGAAATTTCGACATAAGAATCAGTACACAGAAATAAAGTATATAAAATATAAAATCTACATAAAAAAATCAAATCCCAATTTGTAAATGAATTTCAGACTTCAACTCAAAGGTTTAAACTGACAATTTTGAATAATGGGATTCCTTGAATTGTTCAATAAGAAACGTATAAAAATATTAATAAGGAATTCCCAATTTTGCTATAAACATTGAAAGCATGAAGCATATACTAATTTGCTTAACTTTGCACATCAAAACTTAGCTTTATAGCTGCTATTTCAAATCCATTTTACGAACTTTTCATAGGTTATTAAAAAAATGATCAATTCAAGAAAGATGATAATGAAAACCCGTGAAACATTTTTAATTTTTGAGCGCGAATTTTGTAGTTCAAAATTCTAAGCTCTGAATATTTTGTCGTCGTCTTTTCGAATATTGGGACAGGATTAGGATTAGGACAAAATAAAAAATTATGTTTTGCGTATAAAAAATTTAGATTTATAGGTTTCCAAGAAGATTATTTGCTCGAAACGCAAAAATTCAGGATTTAGGAGGCAAAGACAAAATTATTGAAAAAATAACAAAAAAAATTAAAAGTCTGACTAAAAAAATTCGGAAAAACTAAAAAAATTATTCTATAAATTTCGATAAAATTATTTGGAAGTCAAAATATCAAGTTTTTTTTTAACAATACAGAAGGGAATTTTTCAATAAATACATCTTGACATTTTAAAAACTTATTTAAAGAATTTTATTGAATACTCAAGGAAACAGCATTTTGGAGCATTATGACGGTTATTTTGAAAAAAGAGCATGAAAATTTAAATTCTTAAGTTTAGAAAAAAATTGAAAACTACCGTCACTTGAATTACTAACATTCGTGAAGAAAGTTTGAAAAAAAGATTTTATTGCATTCAACAAATTTGTTAAATACTGCAAAACAATATGATATTTGCTTTTAAAGATATCTTAAATTTAATTTGGTTAAACATTTTCCAAAAAAACGTTAAAACTCCCGTATTTGACAAAATGAGGTAAAGAAAACAAATAAAAATTCTATATAACTTTTTTCGCGGAATTTAAATGAACTTGCGCCTTTTTTTTATTTATTTATTTGATCATTGGGATTTTAACAGCTATGGGGTCATTCATCCCTTGCGCCTTGAGAAAAGTTGATAATTAGTTTAAAACCTTTATATTAAATTATAAGTATTGAACACCTGCCACATGACTTATTACTTGATGATGTGTAAAATTATTATCCGATGCATGAATTTTGAAGTTTAAATGACTGGTTTCAAATTCTGAACTTATTTTATAACATTTCTTAATAAAAACCCACTCTTGGAGTAGGATTTTTGTTTGTCAAGATTTGTGTTTCTATACGAACGGTTTATTAACTTTCAATAAAAAAAAGTTTCAGTTCGTGAAGGTCATATAATGTCGTAAATGAAATGTCTTTGGCCAATTTTCTTATATGTTTGCTTAAACTTATTTTTGAACACCTTTTTTATCAAAAAATTTCCGGGTACTATAGTAAATTCATTTCTTGATCTGAAAAATTTTCTTGGAAAAAATCTCCATGGCGGGGTTAAACCCCTAAAACCCCCCCCCGTTCGCACGGCCTTGATCTGAACTGAAGGAACTTATGTTGCGTCCGTTTACTCTAGAAAATTTCGAGGATTTTCAAAATTTTCACACATTGAGCTAAAGAGCCGCAGTTATACATCCAAAGAGCCGCATGCGGCTCGCGAGCCGCAGTTTGCCGACCTATGGTATATACCGATTCTTAGTCTAAATTTTGCCCAAAAATCGGTATGTGTGGCATCTCAGCTCAACGTTGGTGACAGTTGCTTACAAATCTCTGTGCAGTTCGGTAGCATAAAGTTCAGTCACGTAACTGATGTATCCTAGTAGAATTTGAATCCTTTTTCCCGCTGGATCTATTTACACCAACATCTTAGATTGAGACGAATTTTAGTTTTTTTTTAAATTACCAAAAAAATAAGTTGAAGGCAATTTTAGTGAAAGATACTGGGAGCATGTGATACGGTATGATACATGTTTTATTTGGTTTCTTTCAGACATATGCAAAGCGGTTGCGCTGGGAGGACAATGCCAGTTATTAGAAAGCTTGTTAATACCGGTCTGGCATAGATTCTTGTACCAATAATTCCACCTCCAAGAAAGTTCATTATTGGAGTAGATTCTGATTTGTGGGTGAAGGAAATGCTGAAAACCCGTAGATTTCGAGCATCGATCCGTAGATCCGTAGAAGTGTTCAAAATCCGTAGATCTGGCCCACTGCTGATCATGCTCCACTCGTTTTCCGAATTAACACGAGCAGTAAGCGACTCGGACAGCAAGTATGAGGGCTCTCGCAGATCCTATCCCCGTCTAAAATGTACTGCAAATTTGTATCTTCCTCTAGCAAATATTCAAAATAGCTGCTGACCGAGTTCCCAAATCACCAAGTCTTGAGACATGTTCGCTATACCGGAAGCACTCGTGAAAATGATGATACCTTCCCTGTTCACGCTACGCACCGCTTCCTTTTCCCTCCTTGAAGCTCACAGCATCCCGAGCTGCGAAAAATCGAGGTTGAAATTACCATTTTTATGGCAACCAATAACTCAACCAGGCAGCTAAACACATCCCATCTTCAGAGCCGGAGCTGATTGCTATCCTTATGGGTTCCTGAATGCGACGTGCCGAGCACCAAATATGTAGTTCATAAAAGGCGCACGAAAAATATTAGTACCGTATCCCGTAACGTTTTTAGTTCGGGATGCAGTGGTCCCAGCCAAAAAAAAAAGAGTAAATCCCACCCCTTGGAAAATCCCACCGGAAAGATGCCAAGCCAGGAGAAGGGACGCGGGAAAGTGTACACGTTTTGAGATCAAAAGATAAACACGCGATTTTCCTCCTTCTGGGTCCCCTTGGTGTTTGGATGTTTGGCGCTGGCAAAGAAAACGACCAGCAAAGATGATAAACGACAAGAGACCGCAACTTCGAAAACCAAACCAAACGACGACGATGACTAAGAGAATCATTGGACTGAGAAAGCTTTCAGTATAAGAAAATCCTCATGGCAGCACCTTCATGAAACGTGGTCCAACGGAGGAAAATCTCTGTGTTGTGGTGTTTTTCTTTTCAAATTTTTTTCTCAGTTGGTTTTTGTTTTCTTTCATCCAAACCGTGTATAAACGACGAAAGACAACGACGAACCGGCTAAGATGAAAGCTTGAGAGGAAAATAACCCCGAAAACCGATTTTCGGTGGGATCTATTATAAGAGGCTAACTTCAGACGAAAAAGCTAGACAAAGTGACGTCGTCTTTTTATGGAAAACACCAGCATCAGTCCACGACGAACGGTAGGCTCCAGAAAGTCTGTGGAGACAGACTAAAGCTTGCAGTCTAGTTTCGGTTTTTTTTTCTGGCCAGGTTGGAGCCAAATACGACGGCTGTGAACAAAAGTTTGGAACTGGCTTATAAAATACATACAAATTGGGTCAGTAGATTTTTCCACACATAATCTATGCAGCTCTGTGCCAAATAGGGGTCATTATAACGGAGTAACACAGGCAGAAAAACGGTAATGAGAGCACAGTTTGTGTGAAGTTTTTTAAAGAATCCACTTACATATACATGTATATATATATATATATATATATATATATATATATATATATATATATATATATATATATATATATATATATATATATATATATATATATATATATATATATATATATATATATATATATATATATATATATATATATATATATATATATATATATATATATATATATATATATATATATATATATATATATATATATATATATATATATATATATATATATATATATATATATACTTATATATACGTTGAGGACCAAAAATGTGAAAAAGGGGTGCGAAATAAGAACAGCACCACTTGAGTTTTTCAACAAAAACAAGATTATTTAGAAAAATTTGCTGTGTAAAAGTAAATAATAATGCTTCTACGAACTATTTGAATTGATAACTGCATTTTAAGGAGTTTTCCAGAATTCCAAAGGTTTCCAAAGGTATTAAAAGGGGGTTTTAAGAGATGCTCCTTTAGCGTTAAGGAATTTGATATTTGAGCTATAAAACTTTATCAAACTGCTTTATTTCTTCATTAACATTCATAAGTATGATGCAAAATGATGAAACATAAATTTGAAGCTGAGTTTAAATCCAAAAAGCAGGTTGGAATTCAAAAATACTAATGTTTTTTAATAGTCAAAAACTATTTCTCTAGTTTAAAGTCATAGATGGCAGCACTATCTTGCCATTAAACCAAATTCATGCCCATTTTCGAATATCCAGGATTAATTAAGGAGTGCTCGATGATTTTGGTCAAGAAATAAATACATGTAGCTTGTGAACGCTTTGGAAATTCTAAGATCACTAAATCCAAAAAAAAAAAAAAAATAAGAATTGCATAAATGTTACTAAAAGTGAATTTTTTGGACCGATTATCAGAATAAAGTTATACTTTGCGATGGACCTTGATGGTCCAGACGGCTAGCAGTATTCTTGGTATTATTTGCAATTGAATCGGAAGTTGAGATGAGCAGGAATTTTGGCGGTTGTACATTTTTGTGCTGGTGATTCTTTTGCAAATCCGGAAATGCTTTCTGCAGCGTGAACTTCCAAAAAACTGTGATGCGAAAATACCTCAAAATGATGAATACGGGTCTGAATAAACCTGGAAAATCAATATTGAGACTAAATTTGGTTTTAACTGCAAGATAGTGCTGCCATCTACGACTTAAAACTAGAAAAAATGTGTGGTTTACTTAACAAAATCAAAGTTTTTTATTTCCAACCTATTTTTTTTTGATTCAAAATAAATCCCGAATGTTTGTTTCAGCATTTCACGTCATTTTAATGAAGAAAGTAAGTAGTTTGGAAAAGAATCAAATTTCAAATTCTTTAACGCTAGAGTAGAATCTTTTAATTCCCCCTTTTAATACCTTTGAAAACCTTTGGAATTTTGGAAAACTCCTTTAAATGCAGTTATCTATTCAAATAATTCGTAGAAGCATTATTATTCACTTTTACACAGTAATTTTTTTAAAATAATCTTGATTTTGTAGAAAAACTCAAGAGGTGCTATTCTTATTTCGCACCCCTTTTTCACATTTTTGGTCCTCAACGCCAATTGCTACGTCCAAAAAAAGTAAACTTATGCTTGATTTATCCATTAAGGAATTCAGAACAAACTGTGGAAAATTTTTTTCGTAATTTTCAATCGTTCATATTTTAACAAGCAAAACACATAGTGGTGCTATTCTTATTTCGCTCACTGTATCATGAGTAAATGTGATGGGAAAAATTTTAAATGAGGGTTGGAATAGATTCATGCACACTTATTTTTGTGAGCTTTTCCCTAGAGACCTGTATTTATAGATTTAAAAAACAGCTCATTTAAGGTCTTGAGTGAAAAAAAATTCATAACGAAAATTATAAAAGGCACTGCTGAGATAAATTTTTGTGAATTCAACTACTATACAAATTTTTTCACGTGATCGTAAACTGATCATGAACTGCAGAAAGATTTATTTTCAATTCAAAATGTAATTTTTTATGCTTCTTGATTCAGGTTTTTTTCTTTTTTACAGAGAAATTTAACCAAATTGGCGAGTTTTCGAATTCTTTTACAACAAAGAGATTTTTTCAATTCTGATTTTAATACAATGATAGAATTCAATTTTCAAAGTTTCGAAATTTTTTCAATGTGCTTGATTCGCTAGTCAAAGGATGACCAGACCATGCATTAGTGTGCATTGGATGAATGGGAAAAATTTCATGATCGAATTTTGAAAACCGTCTACATACGTTTTGTAGATTGGCTTATTAAACTAACCTGTGCGATATTTCAGCTCAATCGAACTTGATTTAAGGGTGCCGCAAAACGATCAAAGTTTCGATTTTATTACCCTCAAAAATCACCTAAGGGGGGACCAAGATGATTTTTTGTCAAAAATCGTCTTCCAAATTTCAAAAATCACCGAACGAAATTCGAAGATTCAAAATTCTAATTTTGATGCAAATGACTCAGAAAAGCATGAATCGTCAAAATCTGGTGTAATCTAGAAAAAAATGTGGCCAAATATCGACTTTTTTCGAAAACCGACCGTTTTGAGAAGTCCGAGAAAGTCGATTTTTGGCCAAATTTGTTTTGTTCAGATAATAACAGATCTAGAAGTTTCGTGCATTCTCAAGTAATTTGGCATAATAATTAAAATTTCGATTTTCCAAATTTTCTTTGATCCTCCGTTACGTGATTTTGAAATTTTGAAGTCGATGTTTGACATAATTTTGTTTGTTTGATATAACACTATTTTTAAGTCATTTGGCATCAAATCATTTTTTCGATTTCCTTTTGTCCCTCCTTAGGTGTTTTTTGAGGAAAAAAAACGAAATTTTGAGCGCTTTAAGGCACACCCAAATCAAGTCCGATTGAGTCGAAATTTTGCACAGGTCAATTTAAGGGGGGGGGGGGGGGGGGGGGTAGGGTCTAACACTTTAAAAAAAACGATTTTTTTATTTTTTTATTTTCTTATTGTAAAACATTTCAAGAATGTTGTGTCAAATTTTCAAGTCAATTGAAGCAAAACTGTAGAATTTATAGGCCTTTATCTCCTCCTATCTAATACTGCAAGAAAGCAAGAGCAGAAACTTCAAACGCGTTTTTCTCGAAAGCACATTTTTAAAGTCCGTGGACATCGTCATTTGAAAACTACTTATCCGATTCTTTTCAAATTTGGAACATATTTTCTACATATAAAATACCAGGCCCCAACGTTTTTCTTTTTGGTTTTTTTTTACTTTGGGGAGATTTTACAGGTGAAAAATGGCGGATTTTTTCGTTAAAAATCGTAGTTTTTACTTTAAACAGCCACAAAAATTTCATAGAAAATTTTTTAAGTTAAATTAAAACGTTGGGGTCCAGAAAAACATCTATTAAAAATATTTTGCTCTAATTTTTTGACTTCAGATGATTCTGTGCTGAGATACAGTGTCCACCGCAAATCCTGTTTTCTAAAAGGCATCCTCGAAAGTGCTCCATCACCGGCTCATTTTTCAATATTTTTCTACGAAAAAATTACTAAATGTTCTTTTAACAATCCTTTGTATAATGCACAAAATTTGAATACATTTGCTTGAACGATAGCTCCAGAAAAAAATCGTGAAAATGGTGTTTTTTTTATACCCGTTAGACCCTACCCCCCCCCTTAATGGAGTGTTTCGAAATTCGACATGATCCATTTAGTTGCCACCCTTATGTGTAGTGATAATTTATATCAAGTGTTATACATAAACATTTTGATTTTTAGATGGTTTATTTTTCATTTTTTTTTTTTTCAAAAAGTTATAAATTAAAAAGAGAAATGTATAACAAAGAGAGGCGAAAGATTTTTTTTAAATTATTTGTCCGTTAAAGTATATCATTGCCTGTTAAACATGATTGAAATAGAAAAATTAAAATCTTTTAAATGAAAGGTTTATTTTTCGTGATAAGCTTTAAATAAATTTTAATTCTGAATTTATTCATACACATTTTATTGAAGGTCTAGATTTTGACAAAAAGCATCTCAAAACCATTCTATTTCTTGTTGCAATGAAAGTAAATAATTAGACAATTTAAAAAAAGAGGCATTTAATATCAGAACTACATAAGTAGTAAAAATGTTGAATACATAAAAGCTCTAGCTCACATTATTCACCAACAATGTTTATTTTGGAACATTTCTAATTGGAGAGAAAGAGGTTTGTTTGCACTTGCCGTTGATTTTTCTGGTGCACTCTACTTGTATTTTGAGTCGATAAAACCAATGATCATTAAAAATATAGCTAAATATTTTTAAAGTTGTTTATTAGGTTTTTGTAGCTTAAAATATTTCATTATCGAAGGAAAATCAGGAAGTCAATATCAAATTTAAAATATTGTAACAAAACTTTCATTTCAGATTAAAAAGAATTATATGAGTTTGAATAAAAAAGAATAGAATTTTGATTTAAGTATTTTAACCCAGATTTTGAATTCATAATCAGCCATAATTGAAAAATAAGTTATGAGACTCAAACATGAATTATATTCATGATGTTGATGTATGTGTTCGTTTTGAACTCAAAAATCATATTTAAAATTTTGGTTCCGCACTCGGCTGGTTTTCAAGATTTACACCAATCATATCGCCAGTTTTGTTTCCAGATCATTCATACATCGAAAATTAAAAGTTATGATCAAATTTTTAGATTTGACAAAAACAGTTGATTATTTCAGTTTCAGCTGATCACGACTCTACATTAAAGAACAATATTAACTACACAAGATGACAGAATTTTTTTGCATGTGTTTTAATAACTGATTTTGAAAGATTTTGGTATTATGGATGTTCGGGCACGGCCGATGGGGGGGGGGTTCGGATTTCGGGGAATTTCTTTCCGTCTCCAGTCGACGGCATCCACCAACACAGGAACTCCAGGTAAGTCGCACAATTGATGGCACAGCAGCTGATCGCCCGCTCGGGGGGAAGATTTCGTTTGCACTTGGGGGTGTACGTTGATGTGTTGAAAACACTTCGCAATTCGATTGCGGTTCTTCTACTATCACTTGATTTCGGATGCACTTATTGAAAGTCGCTTTATTGGACTAATTACTAATTTATTAGCGAAGTGAAAAATCCGTGTGTAGTATTCAACGTTACAATCTATTCTATTCTAAAAATGGCTTACTTTCTATTCTATGAGCGGTTTCATACTCTCTCGAAGAAAGCTTTTATGTTAAGAGAGAGTTATGCTTATCCTAGGGTACATATACAAATAGTGGTGTTTTCGAGCAAATTAATTACAGTGTCAAGTGAACATAAATTAGACACATATTAAAAACTAAGAGTATGGATGGTATTTCCTGACCGGTACAGTACCGATCAATGAACCTACTCAATCTTCAATCTCTTTCCGAACTCTTTTTCGAAAATCTTTCGATTATCCCATCGCAAGTCGCGTACATCTTTTTAAAAACAAATATATGTATTTGCATTCGGAAAATTCCCCAGGCAATGAGAAATCCCTCGAATACATCACCACAAAATTGCTTTTTCATCTTTTTTATTATCATCTATTTCTACTTGCAGAATATCTTCCATGTTAATATTTTTTTTATTATATTTTTTATAAATTATTTCTTTGATATTGTAAATTCCGATAACTTGTGATAGTTGCTATCTGGTCTTGAGCAGATGTTACAATTATTATAATTCAAACGACCAATATTACAGGCAAAAACTTTTCCTTATTTGGGACTATAGAGTTTCAGAGATGCAATACTTTAAGAAAATATTGTAATAGAATTAAAAAAAAAATATTGAAAAGAATATAACAATTTCTATAACTTTTTAATATTAAAGATTTGAATTTATTCAACAACTTTGTTGAAGACTGCAAAACGTTTCGCTCTCAAAGCTGTCTAAGTTACTTTACAAAATTATTGAATGTTGTTTGTGAAAAATATTCTTATTTTATTCTTGAAATCTCCCTTTAGTAAACGCACACATTTTTATTCGTCATATTGGTCAGTTTTTCCCTCCAAAACCTCGTCTAATCAATGTATTTGGAGATTAAACCCTTTTTTTTCAATTCCCACCACTCTTTTATAACCCAGGTAATTATTTTTTTGAGTTGGTAGGCTATGGTTTAGTGGAAAGGACGCGTTTTTTTCAATCATCAAAAATTGAAAATTTTAAAATTCGGAAATTGGCTCAGCGTACGGAGACGGAACCAATATACGGACGGAAAGTTGCGGAACTTTCGGAAACTGAACTCACCTAAAATTCTAGCAGTTTTTCTGTCGGACTTCTCCAATATCTAGGATCGGCATTTCATTGAAATTTCCCGGTGAGCCCGCTCCTATGTAGGTATTATTTTTTTACGTTTTACGCTTCACGTTGCGAATGGGAAAGAATTGATTGTTTTGTTTGGTTTATAGAAGCCTTAAATTTTTAATTCATTCGCCTCTTCGGAGAAGAATTATAGAGTAAACCTAAATCCCATTGAAGTCTTTTTTACAGTTTAAATTTTTATTTTAAAATTATAAATTTTTCAATTGTTTCTTCAGATTTTCAGGTAAGACAGTTTTATTTTAGTTTCGTTTCGAATATAAATGTACAATAGAAACACACTGCAATTTCTTCTTGAAACTATAATATTTAATATTTTGTTTGTACTTTTTAACACTAGAAGGATCGGCAAATTTAACATACCTATTCGGACCGTCACCAGTCAAAATGACTGGTAAAGGGGAATTTTTTTATATCATAATGTTTTTAACTTTTTTCTTTTGAAATTATTTTATATCAATTTTGTTATAAAATGGAAATATTTTTTCACCATGGGTGCACGGAATCACCTCATTATGGCATAGTTGACGAATGCGTGTATGTCATAAAGTTAATATTTCAAATAAATATTAAAAATTAAAACACATTATCAATCTAATTATAAAATCATGTTAGATGGCTATGGGTATTGACCATGGGTGCACGGTTTCATTTCAGTTTTGTTTTAGTAGATATTTTCTAGCATCCATCGCTCTGAAATTTTTCAACACGTTTCCTATAAATTATTCCTGATATTGTAGGTTTTGAAGCATATTTTTTCTATAAGTAGAGGAATTTACCATGGGTGCACGGATTCACCGCCATTCATCCATAATCAATTTTTTTGCATGCTAAAGGTAAAGAATAGAGACTGAGAGACAAATGAAGATTTATGTTATATACATGGTTTTTCACTATGGGCGCACGGATTTACTGCGTTTTAATCAAATATAGGATTTTTTGCAAATTTTTCAAAAGCATTTTTACAAATCTTAACTAAACGAAAGTCGAATCCATGTCTTTCATGTTGAGACATAATAATTTAAATAACAGTTTTTATTTTAAGTTCCATTTTTTCATTCCTGGAAAAGAAATATTTCAATTATATCTTGAAATAATAAATTTTTATTCTTTATTATAAAAACAGGTTTTTGCAATCGTATATTTATCTGATAAGATCTAATCAACATCCAAGAAATTGGAAAACGGTTACCATGGACCGAGTGAATTTAAGGAATTATATGCATCAAGTTATGAAGTGAAAATAAAAATAATGAATAAACATTGTCAATAGTACACGTTGATTTGTTTTTCCTTAAAAGTTTTTCGATTGACCAATATTGCGTTTCAAATAACTATCATATCTAACTCAAAAATATTTTGTGTTCTGAAGCAAGTTGAAAATTATTTATTTCTATATAATTTACAACGGCAAATTTACAGCCATTCCGCCATACAGCCTTCATGACTTCGCATCAAAAATCAATAATTTCATAACGAATGACACACTTCTGTCCACCATAAATCAACTAGGGCTCATTGTCTTGAATGTAGATTGCAAATGAAACCAAAAGCAAGCGAAAAAAAATTTATCTTGTTTGAGTTATAGGGTTGTTAATTTTACCAGTCATTTTGACTGGTCACGGTCCGAGTGTCCATGGCGATTTTTTTCTCGCTTACTAAAAGAGCTAGTGAAATAAAAAAATACACAGTTTTGTAGAGATTCAAAATTCATGAAAAATAATATTTTTTGCGAATTTTTAAAGCGAAGTATATAAAAGATATTCAACAAACAAAGTGTCCAACCAGTCATTTTGACTGGTGCGGTCTTTCTAGTGTTTAAGCAATTAAACGGCTTCCAATGGTTTATGAATTTCACACGACTTCCAATCTTGCATGTTAAGTGATGGATTTTCAAGTGTCATAAAATAGATTGAGGAAACAATTTTAGTTATTACGGATTTTTTTTACGAAGTTGACTTCAAATAGATTGATTTTTCAGGATAATTGTTATCTCTTAGTGATTCCAGAGTTTTTATTTGAGTACAGAAAAAATCAAGAAAAAGTTTGTCAAATAATGTGTTGCGCATCAATCAAATAATGAAATGCATTAAATTATAATGTTCTGCTGTTCAAAGTTTTACAAATTGAGTCTTAGGGATTAGACATCCTTGTTTAATGCCCTTATTTATGGATGAATAAAACGAGTTAGTTTTAGGAAATCTGATTGATGCTATTGAAGATTGATTTCAAGATTTCAGTTTATAAAGGAGTAGTGTTAGAAAGTGTTGAACATAATCCCTTGAGCCTTGAGATCCCCATAGTTAGATTTAAATGTTTTGTTTTTAACCTTAATTTTAAGTAATCATTGGGATCAACATGTGATCCGTTGATCAGAAATAAATAAATAAATAAATAATAAAAAATTGGCAATAAACTAGGATTTAAGTTTTAACAGGAAGTAATTTTACTAGATTGCACTGGTCAAAATTGTTTCCTGATCGTTTCTTTTAACCTACACTTCCAAATCAAAATTATTTGCTAGAATGCAGGGATTGATTTACTGAGCGTCATGGGTGGCCAAACCATCGCTGTCTTTATGTGGCTCGCGAAGCCTTTTTTACCATTTTATAAAAAAAGGATGTTTTTCTTGGTATGTATATATTATTGAAAAAAAAAAACTTTAATCTACATCAATCTTATTTCAAATAAAAGTCGAAGAAAATTCTTTAATTTGATTGTCCTAAATAATAGGTCAATTACAAAATAAAATTCAAAATTGTTAAATTTTTAAAATTACCAAATATATTGGACACATTATAAGTTCTTTCCATCACATATTCGGTAATGTTTTCCTGTTGCTTTTTTTGTTTATTTTATTTCGGCTTTAAAGTGATTGCAATGTTGTTTGAGCGTTAAGAGCTTTCTTGTGGACTCTGGTTTAAGGATTGGGGTAATTGAAGGGCCTCAGGACGACAGGAAATATCAAACTATCTATTTAAAATCGTAAAAAAAATTATCGAATTGCATTCACATTATTATAAAATTATTACTTCTACAGTAACTTTAACTATTTGTTAATTGAGCTTAGTTTTTAAAACATTGAATATCCATCAAAATTTTAGAATTTAAAAATAAATAAAATATTTAAAATTTGTTATTTTTGCTTGACTTCAACAGAAGAAGGTGTAATCAATCTTGTCATAACTAGTTACACTAAATTAGTTTCACTTTGTTGCTTATAGAGAACCCCTTGAACCATTGCTTTAATTTTATGCGCCTTATGTTGCCAGTATTTTATTGTTTTGTAAGTTATTTGTATGTTTAGGTGCGAGAAAGGTGTATTAAATGATAATAAAAACTTCTTTGTAATTTTGATTTGAAACACCTACCAAATTTTTCAGGAAGCACGCGAAACTTGAAAACATTGGAAATGTGCGGCTGTTTTTTAATTTCAAAATTTACTGAATGTCTATTTTAACTACACCATTTAACATTTGAGAAAAAAATATTATACATTTTTAATTCCATGAAAAGTAAGAATAAAAATAATTTAATAAAGGTGTGTATAATTGAAGAAATTTCATTGCCTTGTAATGAAATGTGATTTTTTTTGTGCTCGAACAAAATGAAAAAGGTTTTATTAAAAATTCTTGGAAGGAAAAATACTTATATGAACTTGTAATTGCATAAATTTTTAAATTTTTTCCGCATTTTAGGTATACTTGTTTTAGCATAATTTCAAACTTTGAAATCGGTTTAAACACGTACTCTCCACCAGTGTGATAGCAAATTTAAAACGGATTCACACCAATTTTACGGTTCGATTGTCTTAAAATACATTCTACGAATACATATTATTTTTGGTCGAATCGTCAAAATGACAGCACAGGTCAATTGAAACTAAAAACACATTTTTTTTTTAAATTCTATTAAATAAATAAAATTTCTTTAAGCATTGGTTTTGAAAAAATTAAAAAAAAAATACAAATATTTTTTTCTATCCAAGTAATTTTTTACATTGATGAAGGAAATGTGACACTTTTATCCCAAAGTCAAAGGAAAAAAAATGATTTAAAAAATCTATGTTAATGTCTAAAATGAAAAAAAAAAAAAAATGAGTAATCGAAAGGACCAAACATACTGACGAACATGTTTCTTTAATGTATTTTTTCTGTCAAATTTTTAGATTAACAGTTGTTTGCAATGTCGCCAGTATATGGTTTTTAGCCATAAATTTAACGGATATTTTATGAGAATCATGTTAGTTTTGAGTATTGTCAATGTACATTAAAACCGTGAAATTTCGTTATGATAAATATTGCCTATGCAGTTGCAATCCGAAGTCGGAAAATGTCATACAAAGTTTGATAACTGTATAAATCTTGTAATCAGAAAACCTTTCTGTTGTACTAGTTCAAACATTTGGTAGATGTTTGCTAGATGTCTGCTCAACATAAAATGTCGCTGCCGCTGAAATTGACTCCGGTTTGGAGCGACAATATATTGTTCTTGTGGATAAAATTGTTATCAACTCTTAAGATAAATTGCCTTTCACTGTTTTTTTTTTATTGATTGATAATTTAGTTTTAAGTTTATTGTTGTTTGCATTTTTTTTCGCTAGGTTTTTTCTGCTATTTCATTTACGGTATGAACTCGATAATGGCTGACGGGCTCACTTATTTGTTGAGCCCAAATGAAAAGCTATTTAGTTCTAAGTCAAGAATATGTGGAATAAATTTTTATATATGATATAGTTTTAATTCACGTCTTTTCTCAATTTATGTTACGTATGGGCTGATTGAAGCGGGAAAAACATTTAAATTATATTTATTTATATCAAAAAGAAACAACTATCACACCCAATATTACCCAAACATGTGTGAAAATAATCATCATTGGCTAAAATTTTCTCACCGTGAACTCCAAACGTCAAAATCCGTTCGTTGTATTTCTTAAAATCCTGTTTCAAATTTGCATGAATTTGGAACAAAGGCGTAGAATGGTTGGGAATTTTGAAATCGGTAGCTGTACTAAAACAGCAATATAGTCTACCGGTGCCAGATCGACTGCTTTAGCGTGGTTCAAAACCGTGTTTTGCATAAGTCGTTAGGACCGGTCTTATATGCATATTCCTCTGTTATACATACTTTTTATCAACCGTAGGTTTGCGTCTTAACTACAAACAGTTCGTGTTTGAACTTGTCTTTCTATGACCACGCAGAAAATTTGGTTTATGTTTTATTTTTAACATAGAAATTGTAGCCTACTTCAACCTTTCTCTATGTAGTATGTTGATATGGTAAATAATTTGTATTGTTTTCTGCCGAATGAAAAAAAGTCCCACTCGACGGAGATTGCTGAAATATCTTCAATTTGAAATTTAATTTTTTATTTAGGAATTTATATTGAAAAAAAAAAAATGTCGATGGCTTGTTCTATGAGTCCTTCAAGATTTTGAGGAATGATATTCCTTTTATAATTATATTTGGTGAAACTGAAATATAAATTCATCTTTTGAGCATCCTGCGTGCACAAGCTATTTCAGTAAACGAATGGAAAATTCAGATTGCTTCTTAAAATGAGCTGTGATTTTTTAACATTTTTGTTTTCATCTTAAAGGTTTATAAGATTATGTGAAAAAAGTACAGTAGGCTTGTTCCTGGTGAAATTTTATCAAAATTGATAAACGTGAACATGAATTAAAGTGGTTTAAATATGGGGTTGCTTTCGGGGTAACAGGAGAGAAGCAATAACGAAAAAGATAGGAGTTGAACTATTTATCTTTTTTTTTAATTAGAATTTCTTTAAATTTTAAAATTTTTGATTGAAATTGATTTACTGGGAAAAAATGATTAACATTAGTAAATATTTGCCCAAAATTCTATGAAGTCGCGTTTATTGTTTAAGGGCTGAAATATTGCACCTCGCGTAACTTTAGATATCCGATAGAGTTTTTTTTTTAATTTCAGACATGCTAGTTTTATTTGCTAGGATTGCGTATTTGAGATATTGCAGTTTGAATTGTAGAAGTTCAAATAGTCTGATTTTCGTAAAATTACTGTATTTTGGGTCAATATCATGAGGGTGAAAATTTATGGAAGTTCAAAGTTGATGTGGCAGTGTGCGTGCCTCCCATTTCTATAGCATTCTGAACGGTACTATAGTTATCATTATCAGTAGTGCTCAATTTGTTTCCCTGATTGCACCATTTTATGCGTAGTACACGTGATATTACCATCAAATTTAATTATATTTTAAACCGGCTTCGGAAAACATATCTCAAACTTTCAGCACCTTTGGGAATAAGCTGCATTCATTGCACCAGCATCACGAATGTGGTTAGTCGTTTCCTGTTCCAAAAATAGAAATGCTTCAAGTCAGGGAAAAATGTGATAGCAAAAACAAACCATTCTTCAGAATTGGGAATAAGTGGGATTTCACTTTTTTCTGCGGTTTACGTGTTAAGATAGCAAAAACGGCTACAAAGGGAAGAAAACGAAAAAAAAACCATGTTGAAAACTATCTCAACACGAAAAAAAATCCTTCAAATCCACTCACGAAGTCAACCATATGTTGCATTTCGCCGCCCTATGATTTATATCCGCCGAGAAGTGTGGTATTCCGAAATCTGGAATCCAGTTTGAGGGATGCCACACTTTGTGTTGAAATATGTAGGATGAGAGAAAAAAAAAGACGAAAAAAATCCACCTCTATGAAATCCCACAATCTCACCGGAGGACAAAAAGTCGAGCTGACGGATTTATGAAAGAGTAAACTTTTCATATATTATACAATTTGCTAAGCAAACCGCCGTCATTCGCATTCAGCCAGCCGGAAAGATGTGGTGGGGTAGGGAGGTTCAGAAATTTTATAATTCCATTGCCTTTCAAAGAAACTTTTTTTCTGGATGATAGTTTTCATATATGCAGTTCAGAGCGTACTGCAAGCAGGAAATCTTTGAAGCGTGCGTACACTTTTTTTTGTGCGACTTCCACTCGAGCAATTTTTTGGGGAGAGCACTGCAACAAAGTTTGCCGCCACTAGCTAGGCAACCGGAACTGCTGCATAAGAAATTTTCTTTTCTAAGTTCTAGGTCGTTGTCAGAAATTTTATTTATTTTCCCCCTAAGAAAAAAGGGAGTCAAAAAGCTGCTTCGCTTTTGCCTCCATTATTGGCAAGCTTGCTATCGAACTCATGTCTAACTTTCCTGTTTCGACCGGGTTATTGTAGGTTTTTCTTTCCCCTCCACTCTGAGTAAGTATGACTTTTCTCGTTCCCATTTGTAGTGGCACCAAGTTTGGAGCACACGTGTTATTTTATTGAAGAAGTTTAAGCCATGTTGTATTTATTTGGCTGGATCATGAAAAGCTAAACAATTAGAACCGTATTAAGAAGGATGAAAGCAGGATTACCCCCTGCTTCAATCTGCTTTTTCTAAGTTACACAAGTTAATTTAGCTTCCATTGGAAACTGAAAACCTTCCAATTATAGGTGGTAATTATTTTCAAACTCTATTGGTTAGTTAAGAACACGTTGTACCTACATAAAACTTTTTGATGTCTGGAAAAAAAACTTTTAAGAAAGCTCAAAATTTCATGAGTGATAAAAGAAATATTTTATAGAAGTTTGGGTCATCGTAGAGCTATTTTGTGAAAGTTTGAATTTTCGCTAGCATATGGTGTTCTTTTGAATTTTTTTTAAAGTGTTTTTGTGACATTTGTCAACAATTTTTTTAAAGTTTTTGTAAAATTTTCATAATTTTTGAACAAATTCCTTACCTTTGTCATTTTCGTAATTTTTGTCGCTTTTGTCGTTTTTGTCATTTTAGTCATTTTAGTCATTTTTGTCATTTAAGTCATTTTTGTCATCTTTGTCATCTTTGTCATTTTTGTCATTTTTGTCATTTTTGTCATTTTTGTCATTTTTGTCATTTTTGTCATTTTTGTCATTTTTGTCATTTTTGTCATTTTTGTAATTTTTGTCATTTTTGTCATTTTTGTCATTTTTGTCATTTTTGTCATTTTTGTCATTTTTGTCATTTTTGTCATTTTTGTCATTTTTGTCATTTTTGTCATTTTTGTCATTTTTGTAATTTTTGTAATTTTTGTAATTTTTGTCATTTTTGTAATTTTTGTAATTTTTGTAATTTTTGTAATTTTTGTCATTTTTGTCATTTTTGTCATTTTTGTCAATTTTGTCAATTTTGTCATTTTTGTCATTTTTGTCATTTTTGTCATTTTTGTCATTTTTGTAATTTTTGTCATTTTTGTTATTTTTGTCATTTTTGTCATTTTTGTCATTTTTGTCATTTTTGTCATTTTTGTCATTTTTGTCATTTTTGTCATTTTTGTCATTTTTGTCATTTTTGTCATTTTTGTCATTTTTGTCATTTTTGTCATTTTTGTCATTTTTGTCATTTTTGTCATTTTTGTCATTTTTGTCATTTTTGTCATTTTTGTCATTTTTGTCATTTTTGTCATTTTTGTCATTTTTGTCATTTTTGTCATTTTTGTCATTTTTGTCATTTTTGTCATTTTTGTCATTTTTGTCATTTTTGTCATTTTTGTCATTTTTGTCATTTTTGTCATTTTTGTCATTTTTGTCATTTTTGTCATTTTTGTCATTTTTGTCATTTTTGTCATTTTTGTCATTTTTGTCATTTTTGTCATTTTTGTCATTTTTGTCATTTTTGTCATTTTTGTCATTTTTGTCATTTTTGTCATTTTTGTCATTTTTGTCATTTTTGTCATTTTTGTCATTTTTGTCATTTTTGTCATTTTTGTCATTTTTGTCATTTTTGTCATTTTTGTCATTTTTGTCATTTTTGTCATTTTTGTCATTTTTGTCATTTTTGTCATTTTTGTCATTTTTGTCATTTTTGTCATTTTTGTCATTTTTGTCATTTTTGTCATTTTTGTCATTTTTGTCATTTTTGTCATTTTTGTCATTTTTGTCATTTTTGTCATTTTTGTCATTTTTGTCATTTTTGTCATTTTTGTCATTTTTGTCATTTTTGTCATTTTTGTCATTTTTGTCATTTTTGTCATTTTTGTCATTTTTGTCATTTTTGTCATTTTTGTCATTTTTGTCATTTTTGTCATTTTTGTCATTTTTGTCATTTTTGTCATTTTTGTCATTTTTGTCATTTTTGTCATTTTTGTCATTTTTGTCATTTTTGTCATTTTTGTCATTTTTGTCATTTTTGTCATTTTTGTCATTTTTGTCATTTTTGTCATTTTTGTCATTTTTGTCATTTTTGTCATTTTTGTCATTTTTGTCATTTTTGTCATTTTTGTCATTTTTGTCATTTTTGTCATTTTTGTCATTTTTGTCATTTTTGTCATTTTTGTCATTTTTGTCATTTTTGTCATTTTTGACATTTTTGACATTTTTGACATTTTTGTCATTTTTGTCATTTTTGTCATTTTTGTCATTTTTGTCATTTTTGTCATTTTTGTCAATTTTGTCATTTTTGTCATTTTTGTCATTTTTGTCATTTTTGTCTATTTTGTCATGTTTGTCATTTTTTTCATTTTTGTCATTTTTGTCATTTTTGTCATTTTTGTCATTTTTGTCATTTTTGTCATTTTTGTCATTTTTGTCATTTTTGTCATTTTTGTCATTTTTGTCATTTTTGTCATTTTTGTCATTTTTGTCATTTTTGTCATTTTTGTCATTTTTGTCATTTTTGTCATTTTTGTCATTTTTGTCATTTTTGTCATTTTTGTCATTTTTGTCATTTTTGTCATTTTTGTCATTTTTGTCATTTTTGTCATTTTTGTCATTTTTGTCATTTTTGTCATTTTTGTCATTTTTGTCATTTTTGTCATTTTTGTCATTTTTGTCATTTTTGTCATTTTTGTCATTTTTGTCATTTTTGTCATTTTTGTCATTTTTGTCATTTTTGTCATTTTTGTCATTTTTGTCATTTTTGTCATTTTTGTCATTTTTGTCATTTTTGTCATTTTTGTCATTTTTGTCATTTTTGTCATTTTTGTCATTTTTGTCATTTTTGTCATTTTTGTCATTTTTGTCATTTTTGTCATTTTTGTCATTTTTGTCATTTTTGTCATTTTTGTCATTTTTGTCATTTTTGTCATTTTTGTCATTTTTGTCATTTTTGTCATTTTTGTCATTTTTGTCATTTTTGTCATTTTTGTCATTTTTGTCATTTTTGTCATTTTTGTCATTTTTGTCATTTTTGTCATTTTTGTCATTTTTGTCATTTTTGTCATTTTTGTCATTTTTGTCATTTTTGTCATTTTTGTCATTTTTGTCATTTTTGTCATTTTTGTCATTTTTGTCATTTTTGTCATTTTTGTCATTTTTGTCATTTTTGTCATTTTTGTCATTTTTGTCATTTTTGTCATTTTTGTCATTTTTGTCATTTTTGTCATTTTTGTCATTTTTGTCATTTTTGTCATTTTTGTCATTTTGTCATTTTGTCATTTTTGTCATTTTTGTCATTTTTGTCATTTTTGTCATTTTTGTCATTTTTGTCATTTTTGTCATTTTTGTCATTTTTGTCATTTTTGTCATTTTTGTCATTTTTGTCATTTTTGTCATTTTTGTCATTTTTGTCATTTTTGTCATTTTTGTCATTTTTGTCATTTTTGTCATTTTTGTCATTTTTGTCATTTTTGTCATTTTTGTCATTTTTGTCATTTTTGTCATTTTTGTCATTTTTGTCATTTTTGTCATTTTTGTCATTTTTGTCATTTTTGTCATTTTTGTCATTTTTGTCATTTTTGTCATTTTTGTCATTTTTGTCATTTTTGTCATTTTTGTCATTTTTGTCATTTTTGTCATTTTTGTCATTTTTGTCATTTTTGTCATTTTTGTCATTTTGTCATTTTTGTCATTTTTGTCATTTTTGTCATTTTTGTCATTTTTGTCATTTTTGTCATTTTTGTCATTTTTGTCATTTTTGTCATTTTTGTCATTTTTGTCATTTTTGTCATTTTTGTCATTTTTGTCATTTTTGTCATTTTTGTCATTTTTGTCATTTTTGTCATTTTTGTCATTTTTGTCATTTTTGTCATTTTTGTCATTTTTGTCATTTTTGTCATTTTTGTCATTTTTGTCATTTTTGTCATTTTTGTCATTTTTGTCATTTTTGTCATTTTTGTCATTTTTGTCATTTTTGTCATTTTTGTCATTTTTGTCATTTTTGTCATTTTTGTCATTTTTGTCATTTTTGTCATTTTTGTCATTTTTGTCATTTTTGTCATTTTTGTCATTTTTGTCATTTTTGTCATTTTTGTCATTTTTGTCATTTTTGTCATTTTTGTCATTTTTGTCATTTTTGTCATTTTTGTCATTTTTGTCATTTTTGTCATTTTTGTCATTTTTGTCATTTTTGTCATTTTTGTCATTTTTGTCATTTTTGTCATTTTTGTCATTTTTGTCATTTTTGTCATTTTTGTCATTTTTGTCATTTTTGTCATTTTTGTCATTTTTGTCATTTTTGTCATTTTTGTCATTTTTGTCATTTTTGTCATTTTTGTCATTTTTGTCATTTTTGTCATTTTTGTCATTTTTGTCATTTTTGTCATTTTTGTCATTTTTGTCATTTTTGTCATTTTTGTCATTTTTGTCATTTTTGTCATTTTTGTCATTTTTGTCATTTTTGTCATTTTTGTCATTTTTGTCATTTTTGTCATTTTTGTCATTTTTGTCATTTTTGTCATTTTTGTCATTTTTGTCATTTTTGTCATTTTTGTCATTTTTGTCATTTTTGTCATTTTTGTCATTTTTGTCATTTTTGTCATTTTTGTCATTTTTGTCATTTTTGTCATTTTTGTCATTTTTGTCATTTTTGTCATTTTTGTCATTTTTGTCATTTTTGTCATTTTTGTCATTTTTGTCATTTTTGTCATTTTTGTCATTTTTGTCATTTTTGTCATTTTTGTCATTTTTGTCATTTTTGTCATTTTTGTCATTTTTGTCATTTTTGTCATTTTTGTCATTTTTGTCATTTTTGTCATTTTTGTCATTTTTGTCATTTTTGTCATTTTTGTCATTTTTGTCATTTTTGTCATTTTTGTCATTTTTGTCATTTTTGTCATTTTTGTCATTTTTGTCATTTTTGTCATTTTTGTCATTTTTGTCATTTTTGTCATTTTTGTCATTTTTGTCATTTTTGTCATTTTTGTCATTTTTGTCATTTTTGTCATTTTTGTCATTTTTGTCATTTTTGTCATTTTTGTCATTTTTGTCATTTTTGTCATTTTTGTCATTTTTGTCATTTTTGTCATTTTTGTCATTTTTGTCATTTTTGTCATTTTTGTCATTTTTGTCATTTTTGTCATTTTTGTCATTTTTGTCATTTTTGTCATTTTTGTCATTTTTGTCATTTTTGTCATTTTTGTCATTTTTGTCATTTTTGTCATTTTTGTCATTTTTGTCATTTTTGTCATTTTTGTCATTTTTGTCATTTTTGTCATTTTTGTCATTTTTGTCATTTTTGTCATTTTTGTCATTTTTGTCATTTTTGTCATTTTTGTCATTTTTGTCATTTTTGTCATTTTTGTCATTTTTGTCATTTTTGTCATTTTTGTCATTTTTGTCATTTTTGTCATTTTTGTCATTTTTGTCATTTTTGTCATTTTTGTCATTTTTGTCATTTTTGTCATTTTTGTCATTTTTGTCATTTTTGTCATTTTTGTCATTTTTGTCATTTTTGTCATTTTTGTCATTTTTGTCATTTTTGTCATTTTTGTCATTTTTGTCATTTTTGTCATTTTTGTCATTTTTGTCATTTTTGTCATTTTTGTCATTTTTGTCATTTTTGTCATTTTTGTCATTTTTGTCATTTTTGTCATTTTTGTCATTTTTGTCATTTTTGTCATTTTTGTCATTTTTGTCATTTTTGTCATTTTTGTCATTTTTGTCATTTTTGTCATTTTTGTCATTTTTGTCATTTTTGTCATTTTTGTCATTTTTGTCATTTTTGTCATTTTTGTCATTTTTGTCATTTTTGTCATTTTTGTCATTTTTGTCATTTTTGTCATTTTTGTCATTTTTGTCATTTTTGTCATTTTTGTCATTTTTGTCATTTTTGTCATTTTTGTCATTTTTGTCATTTTTGTCATTTTTGTCATTTTTGTCATTTTTGTCATTTTTGTCATTTTTGTCATTTTTGTCATTTTTGTCATTTTTGTCATTTTTGTCATTTTTGTCATTTTTGTCATTTTTGTCATTTTTGTCATTTTTGTCATTTTTGTCATTTTTGTCATTTTTGTCATTTTTGTCATTTTTGTCATTTTTGTCATTTTTGTCATTTTTGTCATTTTTGTCATTTTTGTCATTTTTGTCATTTTTGTCATTTTTGTCATTTTTGTCATTTTTGTCATTTTTGTCATTTTTGTCATTTTTGTCATTTTTGTCATTTTTGTCATTTTTGTCATTTTTGTCATTTTTGTCATTTTTGTCATTTTTGTCATTTTTGTCATTTTTGTCATTTTTGTCATTTTTGTCATTTTTGTCATTTTTGTCATTTTTGTCATTTTTGTCATTTTTGTCATTTTTGTCATTTTTGTCATTTTTGTCATTTTTGTCATTTTTGTCATTTTTGTCATTTTTGTCATTTTTGTCATTTTTGTCATTTTTGTCATTTTTGTCATTTTTGTCATTTTTGTCATTTTTGTCATTTTTGTCATTTTTGTCATTTTTGTCATTTTTGTCATTTTTGTCATTTTTGTCATTTTTGTCATTTTTGTCATTTTTGTCATTTTTGTCATTTTTGTCATTTTTGTCATTTTTGTCATTTTTGTCATTTTTGTCATTTTTGTCATTTTTGTCATTTTTGTCATTTTTGTCATTTTTGTCATTTTTGTCATTTTTGTCATTTTTGTCATTTTTGTCATTTTTGTCATTTTTGTCATTTTTGTCATTTTTGTCATTTTTGTCATTTTTGTCATTTTTGTCATTTTTGTCATTTTTGTCATTTTTGTCATTTTTGTCATTTTTGTCATTTTTGTCATTTTTGTCATTTTTGTCATTTTTGTCATTTTTGTCATTTTTGTCATTTTTGTCATTTTTGTCATTTTTGTCATTTTTGTCATTTTTGTCATTTTTGTCATTTTTGTCATTTTTGTCATTTTTGTCATTTTTGTCATTTTTGTCATTTTTGTCATTTTTGTCATTTTTGTCATTTTTGTCATTTTTGTCATTTTTGTCATTTTTGTCATTTTTGTCATTTTTGTCATTTTTGTCATTTTTGTCATTTTTGTCATTTTTGTCATTTTTGTCATTTTTGTCATTTTTGTCATTTTTGTCATTTTTGTCATTTTTGTCATTTTTGTCATTTTTGTCATTTTTGTCATTTTTGTCATTTTTGTCATTTTTGTCATTTTTGTCATTTTTGTCATTTTTGTCATTTTTGTCATTTTTGTCATTTTTGTCATTTTTGTCATTTTTGTCATTTTTGTCATTTTTGTCATTTTTGTCATTTTTGTCATTTTTGTCATTTTTGTCATTTTTGTCATTTTTGTCATTTTTGTCATTTTTGTCATTTTTGTCATTTTTGTCATTTTTGTCATTTTTGTCATTTTTGTCATTTTTGTCATTTTTGTCATTTTTGTCATTTTTGTCATTTTTGTCATTTTTGTCATTTTTGTCATTTTTGTCATTTTTGTCATTTTTGTCATTTTTGTCATTTTTGTCATTTTTGTCATTTTTGTCATTTTTGTCATTTTTGTCATTTTTGTCATTTTGTCATTTTTGTCATTTTTGTCATTTTTGTCATTTTTGTCATTTTTGTCATTTTTGTCATTTTTGTCATTTTTGTCATTTTTGTCATTTTTGTCATTTTTGTCATTTTTGTCATTTTTGTCATTTTTGTCATTTTTGTCATTTTTGTCATTTTTGTCATTTTTGTCATTTTTGTCATTTTTGTCATTTTTGTCATTTTTGTCATTTTTGTCATTTTTGTCATTTTTGTCATTTTTGTCATTTTTGTCATTTTTGTCATTTTTGTCATTTTTGTCATTTTTGTCATTTTTGTCATTTTTGTCATTTTTGTCATTTTTGTCATTTTTGTCATTTTTGTCATTTTTGTCATTTTTGTCATTTTTGTCATTTTTGTCATTTTTGTCATTTTTGTCATTTTTGTCATTTTTGTCATTTTTGTCATTTTTGTCATTTTTGTCATTTTTGTCATTTTTGTCATTTTTGTCATTTTTGTCATTTTTGTCATTTTTGTCATTTTTGTCATTTTTGTCATTTTTGTCATTTTTGTCATTTTTGTCATTTTTGTCATTTTTGTCATTTTTGTCATTTTTGTCATTTTTGTCATTTTTGTCATTTTTGTCATTTTTGTCATTTTTGTCATTTTTGTCATTTTTGTCATTTTTGTCATTTTTGTCATTTTTGTCATTTTTGTCATTTTTGTCATTTTTGTCATTTTTGTCATTTTTGTCATTTTTGTCATTTTTGTCATTTTTGTCATTTTTGTCATTTTTGTCATTTTTGTCATTTTTGTCATTTTTGTCATTTTTGTCATTTTTGTCATTTTTGTCATTTTTGTCATTTTTGTCATTTTTGTCATTTTTGTCATTTTTGTCATTTTTGTCATTTTTGTCATTTTTGTCATTTTTGTCATTTTTGTCATTTTTGTCATTTTTGTCATTTTTGTCATTTTTGTCATTTTTGTCATTTTTGTCATTTTTGTCATTTTTGTCATTTTTGTCATTTTTGTCATTTTTGTCATTTTTGTCATTTTTGTCATTTTTGTCATTTTTGTCATTTTTGTCATTTTTGTCATTTTTGTCATTTTTGTCATTTTTGTCATTTTTGTCATTTTTGTCATTTTTGTCATTTTTGTCATTTTTGTCATTTTTGTCATTTTTGTCATTTTTGTCATTTTTGTCATTTTTGTCATTTTTGTCATTTTTGTCATTTTTGTCATTTTTGTCATTTTTGTCATTTTTGTCATTTTTGTCATTTTTGTCATTTTTGTCATTTTTGTCATTTTTGTCATTTTTGTCATTTTTGTCATTTTTGTCATTTTTGTCATTTTTGTCATTTTTGTCATTTTTGTCATTTTTGTCATTTTTGTCATTTTTGTCATTTTTGTCATTTTTGTCATTTTTGTCATTTTTGTCATTTTTGTCATTTTTGTCATTTTTGTCATTTTTGTCATTTTTGTCATTTTTGTCATTTTTGTCATTTTTGTCATTTTTGTCATTTTTGTCATTTTTGTCATTTTTGTCATTTTTGTCATTTTTGTCATTTTTGTCATTTTTGTCATTTTTGTCATTTTTGTCATTTTTGTCATTTTTGTCATTTTTGTCATTTTTGTCATTTTTGTCATTTTTGTCATTTTTGTCATTTTTGTCATTTTTGTCATTTTTGTCATTTTTGTCATTTTTGTCATTTTTGTCATTTTTGTCATTTTTGTCATTTTTGTCATTTTTGTCATTTTTGTCATTTTTGTCATTTTTGTCATTTTTGTCATTTTTGTCATTTTTGTCATTTTTGTCATTTTTGTCATTTTTGTCATTTTTGTCATTTTTGTCATTTTTGTCATTTTTGTCATTTTTGTCATTTTTGTCATTTTTGTCATTTTTGTCATTTTTGTCATTTTTGTCATTTTTGTCATTTTTGTCATTTTTGTCATTTTTGTCATTTTTGTCATTTTTGTCATTTTTGTCATTTTTGTCATTTTTGTCATTTTTGTCATTTTTGTCATTTTTGTCATTTTTGTCATTTTTGTCATTTTTGTCATTTTTGTCATTTTTGTCATTTTTGTCATTTTTGTCATTTTTGTCATTTTTGTCATTTTTGTCATTTTTGTCATTTTTGTCATTTTTGTCATTTTTGTCATTTTTGTCATTTTTGTCATTTTTGTCATTTTTGTCATTTTTGTCATTTTTGTCATTTTTGTCATTTTTGTCATTTTTGTCATTTTTGTCATTTTTGTCATTTTTGTCATTTTTGTCATTTTTGTCATTTTTGTCATTTTTGTCATTTTTGTCATTTTTGTCATTTTTGTCATTTTTGTCATTTTTGTCATTTTTGTCATTTTTGTCATTTTTGTCATTTTTGTCATTTTTGTCATTTTTGTCATTTTTGTCATTTTTGTCATTTTTGTCATTTTTGTCATTTTTGTCATTTTTGTCATTTTTGTCATTTTTGTCATTTTTGTCATTTTTGTCATTTTTGTCATTTTTGTCATTTTTGTCATTTTTGTCATTTTTGTCATTTTTGTCATTTTTGTCATTTTTGTCATTTTTGTCATTTTTGTCATTTTTGTCATTTTTGTCATTTTGTCTTTTGTCATTTTTGTCATTTTGTCATTTTTGTCATTTTTGTCATTTTTGTCATTTTTGTCATTTTTGTCATTTTTGTCATTTTTGTCATTTTTGTCATTTTTGTCATTTTTGTCATTTTGTCATTTTTGTCATTTTTGTCATTTTTGTCATTTTTGTCATTTTTGTCATTTTTGTCATTTTTGTCATTTTTGTCATTTTTGTCATTTTTGTCATTTTTGTCATTTTTGTCATTTTTGTCATTTTTGTCATTTTTGTCATTTTTGTCATTTTTGTCATTTTTGTCATTTTTGTCATTTTTGTCATTTTTGTCATTTTTGTCATTTTTGTCATTTTTGTCATTTTTGTCATTTTTGTCATTTTTGTCATTTTTGTCATTTTTGTCATTTTTGTCATTTTTGTCATTTTTGTCATTTTTGTCATTTTTGTCATTTTTGTCATTTTTGTCATTTTTGTCATTTTTGTCATTTTTGTCATTTTTGTCATTTTTGTCATTTTTGTCATTTTTGTCATTTTTGTCATTTTGTCATTTTTGTCATTTTTGTCATTTTTTGTCATTTTTGTCATTTTTGTCATTTTTGTCATTTTTGTCATTTTTGTCATTTTTGTCATTTTTGTCATTTTTGTCATTTTTGTCATTTTTGTCATTTTTGTCATTTTTGTCATTTTTGTCATTTTTGTCATTTTTGTCATTTTTGTCATTTTTGTCATTTTTGTCATTTTTGTCATTTTTGTCATTTTTGTCATTTTTGTCATTTTTGTCATTTTTGTCATATTTGTCATTTTTGTCATTTTTGTCATTTTTGTCATTTTTGTCATTTTTGTCATTTTTGTCATTTTTGTCATTTTTGTCATTTTTGTCATTTTTGTCATTTTTGTCATTTTTGTCATTTTTGTCATTTTTGTCATTTTTGTCATTTTTGTCATTTTTGTCATTTTTGTCATTTTTGTCATTTTTGTCATTTTTGTCATTTTTGTCATTTTTGTCATTTTTGTCATTTTTGTCATTTTTGTCATTTTTGTCATTTTTGTCATTTTTGTCATTTTTGTCATTTTTGTCATTTTTGTCATTTTTGTCATTTTTGTCATTTTTGTCATTTTTGTCATTTTTGTCATTTTTGTCATTTTTGTCATTTTTGTCATTTTTGTCATTTTTCATTTTTGTCATTTTTGTCATTTTTGTCATTTTTGTCATTTTTGTCATTTTTGTCATTTTTGTCATTTTTGTCATTTTTGTCATTTTTGTCATTTTTGTCATTTTTGTCATTTTTGTCATTTTTGTCATTTTTGTCATTTTTGTCATTTTTGTCATTTTTGTCATTTTTGTCATTTTTGTCATTTTTGTCATTTTTGTCATTTTTGTCATTTTTGTCATTTTTGTCATTTTTGTCATTTTTGTCATTTTTGTCATTTTTGTCATTTTTGTCATTTTTGTCATTTTTGTCATTTTTGTCATTTTTGTCATTTTTGTCATTTTTGTCATTTTTGTCATTTTTGTCATTTTTGTCATTTTTGTCATTTTTGTCATTTTTGTCATTTTTGTCATTTTTGTCATTTTTGTCATTTTTGTCATTTTTGTCATTTTTGTCATTTTTGTCATTTTTGTCATTTTTGTCATTTTTGTCATTTTTGTCATTTTGTCATTTTGTCATTTTTGTCATTTTTGTCATTTTTGTCATTTTTGTCATTTTTGTCATTTTTGTCATTTTTGTCATTTTTGTCATTTTTGTCATTTTTGTCATTTTTGTCATTTTTGTCATTTTTGTCATTTTTGTCATTTTTGTCATTTTTGTCATTTTTGTCATTTTTGTCATTTTTGTCATTTTTGTTCATTTTTGTCATTTTTGTCATTTTTGTCATTTTTGTCATTTTTGTCATTTTGTCATTTTTGTCATTTTTGTCATTTTTGTCATTTTTGTCATTTTTGTCATTTTTGTCATTTTTGTCATTTTTGTCATTTTTGTCATTTTTGTCATTTTTGTCATTTTTGTCATTTTTGTCATTTTTGTCATTTTTGTCATTTTGTCATTTTTGTCATTTTTGTCATTTTTGTCATTTTTGTCATTTTTGTCATTTTTGTCATTTTTGTCATTTTTGTCATTTTTGTCATTTTTGTCATTTTTTGTCATTTTTGTCATTTTTGTCATTTTTGTCATTTTTGTCATTTTTGTCATTTTTGTCATTTTTGTCATTTTTGTCATTTTTGTCATTTTTGTCATTTTGTCATTTTTGTCATTTTTGTCATTTTTGTCATTTTTGTCATTTTTGTCATTTTTGTCATTTTTGTCATTTTTGTCATTTTTGTCATTTTTGTCATTTTTGTCATTTTTGTCATTTTTGTCATTTTTGTCATTTTTGTCATTTTTGTCATTTTTGTCATTTTTGTCATTTTTGTCATTTTTGTCATTTTTGTCATTTTTGTCATTTTTGTCATTTTTGTCATTTTTGTCATTTTTGTCATTTTTGTCATTTTTGTCATTTTTGTCATTTTGTCATTTTTGTCATTTTTGTCATTTTTGTCATTTTTGTCATTTTTGTCATTTTTGTCATTTTTGTCATTTTTGTCATTTTTGTCATTTTTGTCATTTTTGTCATTTTTGTCATTTTTGTCATTTTTGTCATTTTTGTCATTTTTGTCATTTTTGTCATTTTTGTCATTTTTGTCATTTTTGTCATTTTTGTCATTTTTGTCATTTTTGTCATTTTTGTCATTTTTGTCATTTTTGTCATTTTTGTCATTTTTGTCATTTTTGTCATTTTTGTCATTTTTGTCATTTTTGTCATTTTTGTCATTTTTGTCATTTTTGTCATTTTTGTCATTTTTGTCATTTTGTCATTTTTGTCATTTTTGTCATTTTTGTCATTTTTGTCATTTTTGTCATTTTTGTCATTTTTGTCATTTTTGTCATTTTTGTCATTTTTGTCATTTTTGTCATTTTTGTCATTTTTGTCATTTTGTCATTTTTGTCATTTTTGTCATTTTTGTCATTTTTGTCATTTTTGTCATTTTTGTCATTTTGTCATTTTTGTCATTTTTGTCATTTTTGTCATTTTTGTCATTTTTGTCATTTTTGTCATTTTTGTCATTTTTGTCATTTTTGTCATTTTTGTCATTTTTGTCATTTTTGTCATTTTTGTCATTTTTGTCATTTTTGTCATTTTTGTCATTTTTGTCATTTTTGTCATTTTTGTCATTTTTGTCATTTTTGTCATTTTTGTCATTTTTGTCATTTTTGTCATTTTTGTCATTTTTGTCATTTTTGTCATTTTTGTCATTTTTGTCATTTTTGTCATTTTTGTCATTTTTGTCATTTTTGTCATTTTTGTCATTTTTGTCATTTTTGTCATTTTTGTCATTTTTGTCATTTTTGTCATTTTTGTCATTTTTGTCATTTTTGTCATTTTTGTCATTTTTGTCATTTTTGTCATTTTTGTCATTTTTGTCATTTTTGTCATTTTTGTCATTTTTGTCATTTTTGTCATTTTTGTCATTTTTGTCATTTTTGTCATTTTTGTCATTTTTGTCATTTTTGTCATTTTTGTCATTTTTGTCATTTTTGTCATTTTTGTCATTTTTGTCATTTTTGTCATTTTTGTCATTTTTGTCATTTTTGTCATTTTTGTCATTTTTGTCATTTTTGTCATTTTTGTCATTTTTGTCATTTTTGTCATTTTTGTCATTTTTGTCATTTTTGTCATTTTTGTCATTTTTGTCATTTTTGTCATTTTTGTCATTTTTGTCATTTTTGTCATTTTTGTCATTTTTGTCATTTTTGTCATTTTTGTCATTTTTGTCATTTTTGTCATTTTTGTCATTTTTGTCATTTTTGTCATTTTTGTCATTTTTGTCATTTTTGTCATTTTTGTCATTTTTGTCATTTTTGTCATTTTTGTCATTTTTGTCATTTTTGTCATTTTTGTCATTTTTGTCATTTTTGTCATTTTTGTCATTTTTGTCATTTTTGTCATTTTTGTCATTTTTGTCATTTTTGTCATTTTTGTCATTTTTGTCATTTTTGTCATTTTTGTCATTTTTGTCATTTTTGTCATTTTTGTCATTTTTGTCATTTTTGTCATTTTTGTCATTTTTGTCATTTTTGTCATTTTTGTCATTTTTGTCATTTTTGTCATTTTTGTCATTTTGTCATTTTTGTCATTTTTGTCATTTTTGTCATTTTTGTCATTTTTGTCATTTTTGTCATTTTTGTCATTTTTGTCATTTTTGTCATTTTTGTCATTTTTGTCATTTTTGTCATTTTTGTCATTTTTGTCATTTTTGTCATTTTTGTCATTTTTGTCATTTTTGTCATTTTTGTCATTTTTGTCATTTTTGTCATTTTTGTCATTTTTGTCATTTTTGTCATTTTTGTCATTTTTGTCATTTTTGTCATTTTTGTCATTTTTGTCATTTTTGTCATTTTTGTCATTTTTGTCATTTTTGTCATTTTTGTCATTTTTGTCATTTTTGTCATTTTTGTCATTTTTGTCATTTTTGTCATTTTTGTCATTTTTGTCATTTTTGTCATTTTTGTCATTTTTGTCATTTTTGTCATTTTTGTCATTTTTGTCATTTTTGTCATTTTTGTCATTTTTGTCATTTTTGTCATTTTTGTCATTTTTGTCATTTTTGTCATTTTTGTCATTTTTGTCATTTTTGTCATTTTTGTCATTTTTGTCATTTTTGTCATTTTTGTCATTTTTGTCATTTTTGTCATTTTTGTCATTTTTGTCATTTTTGTCATTTTTGTCATTTTTGTCATTTTTGTCATTTTTGTCATTTTTGTCATTTTTGTCATTTTTGTCATTTTTGTCATTTTTGTCATTTTTGTCATTTTTGTCATTTTTGTCATTTTTGTCATTTTTGTCATTTTTGTCATTTTTGTCATTTTTGTCATTTTTGTCATTTTTGTCATTTTTGTCATTTTTGTCATTTTTGTCATTTTTGTCATTTTTGTCATTTTTGTCATTTTTGTCATTTTTGTCATTTTTGTCATTTTTGTCATTTTTGTCATTTTTGTCATTTTTGTCATTTTTGTCATTTTTGTCATTTTTGTCATTTTTGTCATTTTTGTCATTTTTGTCATTTTTGTCATTTTTGTCATTTTTGTCATTTTTGTCATTTTTGTCATTTTTGTCATTTTTGTCATTTTTGTCATTTTTGTCATTTTTGTCATTTTTGTCATTTTTGTCATTTTTGTCATTTTTGTCATTTTTGTCATTTTTGTCATTTTTGTCATTTTTGTCATTTTTGTCATTTTTGTCATTTTTGTCATTTTTGTCATTTTTGTCATTTTTGTCATTTTTGTCATTTTTGTCATTTTTGTCATTTTTGTCATTTTTGTCATTTTTGTCATTTTTGTCATTTTTGTCATTTTTGTCATTTTTGTCATTTTTGTCATTTTTGTCATTTTTGTCATTTTTGTCATTTTTGTCATTTTTGTCATTTTTGTCATTTTTGTCATTTTTGTCATTTTTGTCATTTTTGTCATTTTTGTCATTTTTGTCATTTTTGTCATTTTTGTCATTTTTGTCATTTTTGTCATTTTTGTCATTTTTGTCATTTTTGTCATTTTTGTCATTTTTGTCATTTTTGTCATTTTTGTCATTTTTGTCATTTTTGTCATTTTTGTCATTTTTGTCATTTTTGTCATTTTTGTCATTTTTGTCATTTTTGTCATTTTTGTCATTTTTGTCATTTTTGTCATTTTTGTCATTTTTGTCATTTTTGTCATTTTTGTCATTTTTGTCATTTTTGTCATTTTTGTCATTTTTGTCATTTTTGTCATTTTTGTCATTTTTGTCATTTTTGTCATTTTTGTCATTTTTGTCATTTTTGTCATTTTTGTCATTTTTGTCATTTTTGTCATTTTTGTCATTTTTGTCATTTTTGTCATTTTTGTCATTTTTGTCATTTTTGTCATTTTTGTCATTTTTGTCATTTTTGTCATTTTTGTCATTTTTGTCATTTTTGTCATTTTTGTCATTTTTGTCATTTTTGTCATTTTTGTCATTTTTGTCATTTTTGTCATTTTTGTCATTTTTGTCATTTTTGTCATTTTTGTCATTTTTGTCATTTTTGTCATTTTTGTCATTTTTGTCATTTTTGTCATTTTTGTCATTTTTGTCATTTTTGTCATTTTTGTCATTTTTGTCATTTTTGTCATTTTTGTCATTTTTGTCATTTTTGTCATTTTTGTCATTTTTGTCATTTTTGTCATTTTTGTCATTTTTGTCATTTTTGTCATTTTTGTCATTTTTGTCATTTTTGTCATTTTTGTCATTTTTGTCATTTTTGTCATTTTTGTCATTTTTGTCATTTTTGTCATTTTTGTCATTTTTGTCATTTTTGTCATTTTTGTCATTTTTGTCATTTTTGTCATTTTTGTCATTTTTGTCATTTTTGTCATTTTTGTCATTTTTGTCATTTTTGTCATTTTTGTCATTTTTGTCATTTTTGTCATTTTTGTCATTTTTGTCATTTTTGTCATTTTTGTCATTTTTGTCATTTTTGTCATTTTTGTCATTTTTGTCATTTTTGTCATTTTTGTCATTTTTGTCATTTTTGTCATTTTTGTCATTTTTGTCATTTTTGTCATTTTTGTCATTTTTGTCATTTTTGTCATTTTTGTCATTTTTGTCATTTTTGTCATTTTTGTCATTTTTGTCATTTTTGTCATTTTTGTCATTTTTGTCATTTTTGTCATTTTTGTCATTTTTGTCATTTTTGTCATTTTTGTCATTTTTGTCATTTTTGTCATTTTTGTCATTTTTGTCATTTTTGTCATTTTTGTCATTTTTGTCATTTTTGTCATTTTTGTCATTTTTGTCATTTTTGTCATTTTTGTCATTTTTGTCATTTTTGTCATTTTTGTCATTTTTGTCATTTTTGTCATTTTTGTCATTTTTGTCATTTTTGTCATTTTTGTCATTTTTGTCATTTTTGTCATTTTTGTCATTTTTGTCATTTTTGTCATTTTTGTCATTTTTGTCATTTTTGTCATTTTTGTCATTTTTGTCATTTTTGTCATTTTTGTCATTTTTGTCATTTTTGTCATTTTTGTCATTTTTGTCATTTTTGTCATTTTTGTCATTTTTGTCATTTTTGTCATTTTTGTCATTTTTGTCATTTTTGTCATTTTTGTCATTTTTGTCATTTTTGTCATTTTTGTCATTTTTGTCATTTTTGTCATTTTTGTCATTTTTGTCATTTTTGTCATTTTTGTCATTTTTGTCATTTTTGTCATTTTTGTCATTTTTGTCATTTTTGTCATTTTTGTCATTTTTGTCATTTTTGTCATTTTTGTCATTTTTGTCATTTTTGTCATTTTTGTCATTTTTGTCATTTTTGTCATTTTTGTCATTTTTGTCATTTTTGTCATTTTTGTCATTTTTGTCATTTTTGTCATTTTTGTCATTTTTGTCATTTTTGTCATTTTTGTCATTTTTGTCATTTTTGTCATTTTTGTCATTTTTGTCATTTTTGTCATTTTTGTCATTTTTGTCATTTTTGTCATTTTTGTCATTTTTGTCATTTTTGTCATTTTTGTCATTTTTGTCATTTTTGTCATTTTTGTCATTTTTGTCATTTTTGTCATTTTTGTCATTTTTGTCATTTTTGTCATTTTTGTCATTTTTGTCATTTTTGTCATTTTTGTCATTTTTGTCATTTTTGTCATTTTTGTCATTTTTGTCATTTTTGTCATTTTTGTCATTTTTGTCATTTTTGTCATTTTTGTCATTTTTGTCATTTTTGTCATTTTTGTCATTTTTGTCATTTTTGTCATTTTTGTCATTTTTGTCATTTTTGTCATTTTTGTCATTTTTGTCATTTTTGTCATTTTTGTCATTTTTGTCATTTTTGTCATTTTTGTCATTTTTGTCATTTTTGTCATTTTTGTCATTTTTGTCATTTTTGTCATTTTTGTCATTTTTGTCATTTTTGTCATTTTTGTCATTTTTGTCATTTTTGTCATTTTTGTCATTTTTGTCATTTTTGTCATTTTTGTCATTTTTGTCATTTTTGTCATTTTTGTCATTTTTGTCATTTTTGTCATTTTTGTCATTTTTGTCATTTTTGTCATTTTTGTCATTTTTGTCATTTTTGTCATTTTTGTCATTTTTGTCATTTTTGTCATTTTTGTCATTTTTGTCATTTTTGTCATTTTTGTCATTTTTGTCATTTTTGTCATTTTTGTCATTTTTGTCATTTTTGTCATTTTTGTCATTTTTGTCATTTTTGTCATTTTTGTCATTTTTGTCATTTTTGTCATTTTTGTCATTTTTGTCATTTTTGTCATTTTTGTCATTTTTGTCATTTTTGTCATTTTTGTCATTTTTGTCATTTTTGTCATTTTTGTCATTTTTGTCATTTTTGTCATTTTTGTCATTTTTGTCATTTTTGTCATTTTTGTCATTTTTGTCATTTTTGTCATTTTTGTCATTTTTGTCATTTTTGTCATTTTTGTCATTTTTGTCATTTTTGTCATTTTTGTCATTTTTGAAACTGTTGATATTTTTTAAATAATTGACAGTTTTGTCATTTTTGATTTTTTTTGACAATATTTGACATTTTTGACATTTCTGATATTGTTGACATTTTTGTCATTTTTGACATTTTTGTCATTTTTGACATTTTGGAAATTTTTGACATTTTTGTCATCTTTGACATTTTGGACATTTTTGACATTTTTAACATCTTTGACATTTTTGACATTTTTGACATTTTTGACATTTTTGACATTTATGACATTTCTGACATTTTTGACTTTTCTGACATTTCTGACATTTCTGACATTTTTGACATTTTTGTCATTTTTGACATTTTTGACATTTTTGACATTTTTGACATTTTTGACATTTTTGACATTTTTGACATTTTTGACATTTTTGACATTTTTGACATTTTTGACATTTTTGACATTTTTGACATTTTTGACATTTTTGACATTTTTGACATTTTTGACATTTTTGACATTTTTTACATTTTTGAAATTTTTTACTTTTTTGACATTTTTGACATTTTTGTCATTTTTGTCATTTTTGTCATTTTTGTCATTTTTGTCATTTTTGTCATTTTTGTCATTTTTGCCATTTTCATTTTTTTTATTTTTGTCATTTTGACATTTTTGAAATTTTTGACATTTTTGACATTTTTGACATTTTTGACAATTTTGTCATTTTTGACATTTTTGACATTTTTGACATTTTTGACAATTTTGACATTTTTGACATTTTTGACATTTTTGACATTTTTGACATTTCTGACATTTTTGACATTTTTGACATTTTTGACATTTTTGACATTTTTGACATTTTTGTCATTTTTTGTCATTTTTTGTCATTTTTGTCATTTTTGTCATTTTTGTCATTTTTGTCATTTTTGTCATTTTTGTCATTTTTGTCATTTTTTTCATTTTTGTCATTTTTGTCATTTTTGTCATTTTTGTCATTTTTGTCATTTTTGTCATTTTTGTCATTTTTGTCATTTTTGTCATTTTTGTCATTTTTGTCATTTTTGTCATTTTTGTCATTTTTGTCATTTTTGTCATTTTTGTCATTTTTGTCATTTTTGTCATTTTTGTCATTTTTGTCATTTTTGTCATTTTTGTCATTTTTGTCATTTTTGTCATTTTTGTCATTTTTGTCATTTTTGTCATTTTTGTCATTTTTGTCATTTTTGTCATTTTTGTCATTTTTGTCATTTTTGTCATTTTTGTCATTTTTGTCATTTTTGTCATTTTTGTCATTTTTGTCATTTTTGTCATTTTTGTCATTTTTGTCATTTTTGTCATTTTTGTCATTTTTGTCATTTTTGTCATTTTTGTCATTTTTGTCATTTTTGTCATTTTTGTCATTTTTGTCATTTTTGTCATTTTTGTCATTTTTGTCATTTTTGTCATTTTTGTCATTTTTGTCATTTTTGTCATTTTTGTCATTTTTGTCATTTTTGTCATTTTTGTCATTTTTGTCATTTTTGTCATTTTTGTCATTTTTGTCATTTTTGTCATTTTTGTCATTTTTGCTTTTTTTTTTTTGCTATTTTTGTCATTGTTGTCATTTTTGTAATTTTTGACATTTTTGACATTTTTGACATTTTTGACATTTTTGACATTTTTGATATTTTTGACATTTTTGACATTTTTAACATTTTTGACATTTTTGTCATTTTTGACATTTTTGATTCATCCAACTCAAGCCATTTTTCCAATAGCTTTTATTTGTGTCTACAGTACTTCAAAACAATCATTTGGTTCGGTTTATCAAAAAAACTTGTTTTAAATTATTCGAATCTTCAAGTGAGGTTTCAAAATCGGCTTACACATCAATAATTTATTTCTGATCTTGAAAAAAAAATTGTCTACTCGGAAGACCCGAAGGCAGCCGTGAATCTGATATATTATTTCGTCACCAAGAAAGGACAGACAGCTTTCGTTCACTGAATTGATTACCGTAGTCGAGTCAAGTCACTTAAGATTCCACAAAAATTCCTGTCCCTACCTGGAAGGAGAGCAGCAAATCAGGAAGAGAATTCCGTTTATTCAAGAATCTTATTTTCCGCCTCACTTGAGCGGTCTCTCTCATCTTTCCCGGAACACATCAGATCCCAGAAAAGAAATGACGAAAAAACCGGGGCACAAATTTTCTTATCAGCTAAAACATCCCACCGGGTAAAGTTTTGTTTTATTACAGTCATCATTTTCGGCAAAAGCGTCGCCGCGGCAAAACGACAACTCCGAGGCTCATTTTCCCGCCATTTTCCAGCGTTGTTGTAGGACAAAACAACTGACTGGCTGCTGGCAGTCTTCTTCAGTTTTCGCAAAAAAGTGGAAACGGAAACTTGTGAAGGGAGCGAGAGAAGAAGGAGGGAGGTTATAAATTTGTCACCTCGTCATGTTCTAGCGCGAGAATCGCCACTAAAAGTCTTTCCCCACTGCTTCGGGTTGTTTCTGTATTTTTTTTTCTCTTTTTCGTTTGTTTCACTCGTCTCACTTCCGGCTGCTGCCTGACAAGAATTCATCAACATTCAAAATGTGGCAGTGATGAGAGGATGTGGGAAAAGTTGGAGAACACATACCAACTTTATTTCTACAGACACACATACACATCAACATTTATCATTATTATGCGGTTGCCGGCACGAGTTAGTTGGGGAAAAAGTTAAGCACCACCACAATATAATAAAGCAATGGAGGGGCAGAATATATTTATTTCTAAAGTTATTTCATGGGCGAGTGAATTGCCTTTCGCCGTCGCTTTTAACTGGGCTTACTAATCTATTAGGAGAAACTGGTGTAAGAGAATGTGCGGGGTTTAACTGTCAAAAAAAACTTGTGTTGTGAATCTTACATTTGACAAAAATATTAATTTCCTTACTCTAGGGATTTAAATTTAAAACAAGTGGATTTTAAACAGATTAAGTGACGATATTATTCAGGTTCTTTGATCAATTAAATAACGTTTATCTCAATATATGAAGAGCTTGTTATGTCTGCACGTAACGCATAGATTTGGAAATTACTCAACAAATTGGCGTAAAAATCGGCATGGTCAAGTACAACTAAGGGTAGAATTGAGTGAAACTCAGATTTTTCGTGGGAAGCTCCATCAAATTTAGTAGGTACATTTGGGTGGTAGCAAAAATGGTCATGTCGAATTTTAGAAACCAACGATATACATTTCAAAGATTGGAACAAAAAACTGCCCCGTGCCAAAATTCAGCTCAATCGGACATGATTTAGAGGTGCCTCAATGAGCTCATAATTACGATTAGTCGAAAGGAAATAGGGAAAATTTAAATTTAAATTTCGATGCCAAATAACTTGGAAATATCTCAAACGTTATTATCTGGTGTCAGGGCCGTAGGAAAAACCGACTCATGGGGGGGGGGGGGGGGGGGGGGGGGGGGGTTGGTGACTGTTAGCCTGAAAGGTATGCTAAATTTTTATAATGAAACCCTTAGAAACAAAATATGGAATTTGCTTTCAACGATAAATTTTTGAATTTGTCTAAGAGTCTGGAAGATCAAAGTTATTTGATTTGAGCATAAAATAAATTCTTTTAAGGGAAGCTTTCCATTTTTTTTAAATTATTCTATACTCAAAACAAACAAGCCCAATCTTCTTTTGCAAGTTCCTAGTTTCTTACCTTTGATGAAAATAAATAAAATTTTCTCAAGAGACCGTAAGAGATAAAATTAATTTCGGATCAATTTGCTTGATGTAAACTTGAACTTACTAAAATAATGCTAAACAATAAACTGAGAAAATATAGGATTTTGTGCAGATAAATATTTTAGGTGAAGATCAGGTACATAATTCTTTATCAGCAAATATTTTTCATAAAGAATCAATTCCATAATGAAAATTATTTAGATGGTTTTTTTAAATATAATTTGGGATATTTTGCATAAAACAAAACATAGAAAACTAACTCAAATTCTACTTCATACATATTTATGATATTTTAGAATGATTTTTCTCGGTGATCTTTAGTAAAAAAAAAAGATAAAGGAAGGAAAAGGATCATTAGAAAGTGCGGTGACCAAAATAAAAAAAAAACTTTATATTTGTTATTTTATGATGATTGAAAAACTCATTCACAAGATTAATCTTTTCTGAATTTTAAACCTGAATTCTGAACCTGATTTCAAAAATTGAACTGAACGAATTTCTATAAGATTTCTGAAATGTAAAAATAGACGTTTTCTGAATCTTAATTCCCGATCAAATTTTAATGAGCCAAGTTTAAGAGCCCTCATTCATGAATTTTTAATATATACTCTGTAGTGCTGGTTTAATCTTAATTCATTATTTCAATTATTTATTTTCAATCTGTTTAGTGAATCTGAATAAGGATGTGAATTTCAAATGATGAATCTGAGTCTAAGTTTTCAATTTTGGATCGCCACTTAAGAGCTAGAAATGTTTAAATTTTGTGTTAGAATAAAGTTTAAAAACTTCGAATTTGAATATAAAACAAAATTCATCGTTTTTTCATGTTCGGAAAACTATTATCAAAACATTGAAAATGCATACAATTTTCTAAAAACAGGATTAAAATTTGATATGAAATGCAAAACCGAATTTTAACCAGGATTTCAAAAAAGCTTTTCATTCCTAATTTCTTATGATTATTCAAACTGAATATCCAAAATCCTATAGTTGATACAGAACCAGAAATACGAAAATAAGTAGAAATACAATTTTTGTTATGGGAATATAGAACCAGAACCTCCAAAATGGGTTTAATTTAAAATTTAATATTCAAACCTGAATTTCTATGATAAGGTTCTCAGATTTCCCGGTTTTAACTGGGTTGGCCTAGATAATTGATATAAAATTTGGCAACAGTCCGATGTGACCCGGTTGCCCAGATTTCATTGGCAAAGTCCGGATTTTGCCAGGATTTATTCTTATTCTCATTCTTAAATCAAATTAAAAAAAGTGTTTTAATTTGTTTATTTATGCGTCCAAAATTTTTGGAGCAAGTTTAAAAACAGATTCATGAAAGGTTTTTTCAAGTTTTTTTTCTTGATTTTTGATAAGTAATTCCAAGATTTTAACTAAAATTGCCCGGATATTGCTCAGATTTTGGTCGACAATTTTGAAATCCAATACCCGGATTTTGCAAGGATTTTATATAGCACAGTCCGGATTTGTCTGGCCCGGATACGTGATGAAAAAATTCTGGCAACTTTATTCTATGGACATGAGAAAATTTTGAGAAACTGTAGCTGAATTTTGAACATAGGATGGGTTTTTGAAGTTTTGGCATTAGGTTTTAGTTTAGATTGTTACTCTTGAAGAACTTAGCGCTATTATGATAATTTGATTATGAATTTAAAATTTTTAGTGTATAATATAATATCTCGCTTGCTTTTTTGGACCCTCATGGGGGGAGGCGTTTAACCCCCAAACCCCCCCCCCCCCCCGATCCTACGGCCATGTCTGGTGTTATTTCGACCGGTTTCTATTTTCAAAGTTTTTAATTCTTATTCGACCCACCCAAAGGAAAATAAGTCGATCACCTTTGTAAAAGCCCTAGACTCCTTTAAAAACCAAACTCATAATGTTTTGGAGCCGTTTATGTATTTTTTGCAGGCAGATAACTCATTATTGTTTTTGTTTACACTTTGAAGCTTCTATTTCCATGTTGCCACATATTTGTTTTTTTTTTATTTTCATTCTGTAAATTCGTTTCATCTTCACTTTAATCTTACCTCCACATTCCTCTCTTTCACCTTTTTTCTTCTTCAATTTGGGTTTCTTCATTCTTTAATACTTCATTTGATCTTTATTTTAAAATTCGAAAAGCAGCAGCCTTTCAAATCTGCTCTTTATCAGTCCGTCTTATTTTCCGGAAATAGGATCACTGTTAAACATACAAAACACTAACTTTTCTAATCTGCGCTTCTTCAGTCCGTCTTATTAACCGGATTTGGCATCATTTCAGAACAAACAAAGCATCAGCTTTTCTAATCTGCGCTCCTTCAGTCCGGCTCATTCACCCGAACTAGCATCAATTTCAAAAAAACAAAGCAGCAGTTTTTCATATCTGCACTTCTTCAGTTCGTCTTATTCACTGGAACTGGCATAATTTTCAAACAAACAAAGCAGCAGCTTTTCATACTTATCTGCGGTTCTTCCGTCCGTCTTTCTTACTGGTGCTGGCATCAATTTGAAACAAACAAAACAGCAACCTTTTTAAACAGCGCTTCTTCAGTTCATCTTATTTACCTTTAGGGATGATAACACGATAGTGTTAAAATCACATGATGAATAACACGATAGTGTTAAAATCCCAGACAAATAAACAAACAATCGTCTTATTTACCGGATCTGCCATCATTTTAAAACATACAAAGCATCAGCCTTTAATATCTGTGCCTCTTCATTCAGTCTTATTTACCGGAACTGGCATCATTTTCAAACAAACAAACAAAGCAGGAGCTTTTCATATCTGCGCTTATTCAGTACGTCTTATTTATCGGAACTTGCATCATTTTCAAACAAATAGAACAGCAGCTTTTCCAATCTGCGCTACTTAAGTCCGTCTTATTCACCAGAACTGGCATTATTTTTAAACAAACAAAGCACCTGTTTTTCATATCTGCGCTTCTTCAGTCCGTTTTATTTACCGGAGCTGGCATAATTTCAAAACAAACAAAACAGCAACCTGTTTAATCAGCACTTCTTTAGTTCATCTTATTTATCGGAACTGACATAATTTCAAAACAAACAAAACAGCAACCTTTGTTATCTGCGCTCCTTTAGTCCGTCTCATTTATCAGAACTGACGTCATTTCAAAACTAACAAAGAAACATCCTTTCCACTCTGCGCTTCTTCAGTCCTTCTTTTTACCGGAGCAGGCATCATTTTCAAACAAACAAAACGGCCATCTTTTTAATCTGCGTTTCTTCAGTCTGTTTTTTTTTACCGGAGCTGGCATTATTTTCAAACAAAAATAAACAGCATTTGTTCATTTTTCATCTCATCTCCACGACGTTTTCGGAAAGTCTGCCATTGTGACTAGAAGTTTGACGATTTTTTTAAATAAAAAAATTCATGGAGTCAATTAATTAACTTTCTTAAATATTTAAATGTGAGAAAAAGATTTAAAGATAATTTTAATTAAAAAACAAAGTGCTACATTTATTGAAAATCACAAAAGTGGGTAAATGATCCAAAACTGACATCGAGCATATTGTCTGGTCGTGTGAGGTCCATCTTGTCGCCAGAACGAATTTTATAGACTCCCTTCGGGCCCGAGGAAAACCACCTAACGTCCCAGTGAGAGATGTATTAGCTGTGCTAGATTTGGACTACATGCTCGAAATCTATCTTTTTCTAAAAGCTATCGATCTTCGTCTATAATTCTTTTTATTTTCATATTTCCCTTTCCTATCCTCTTTCTCTTTAAAATAAAAGTGTTAAGCTAAGCAAAATATTGTAAAAACATAAAACGAGTTTGGCTCCTTAAAACCTGAAGGTATGAGCCGTTTCAAATAAATATTTACAAAAAAAAAATGATCCAAAACAAAATCTGCGTCAGCTTGAAGGTTATGTATGATTAATTTTTATCTCCATTGGCAGCTTTTTCTAAGAGTTGGTCTTGTTTTATCACAAAAGTCACTCTTTCTTAAACATTCGTAAATGTATGTTATTTCATAGGTAAGCTTCTACTTAAGTATATTCTTCTAAGAATGGTGAAATAAATAAAAGATCGACAATTTTTTTTTTCTATTTTTTTACAAAACTTCGTTGTACCATTGATTCAGCAAAGATCATAAAACGTTTACAGTTTCTTAGAAACAATTCACTGTCATACCCAATAAAATAATATTTTTTTTACAGCTTGATCAATCGATTAACCACGGAGTAGCAACCATTGGCGATGTGGAACTTGTTCTGCTTAGCCACGCCAGCGATCGTGGAATTCGAAATTTATAGTTTGATAACAAATGTAAAAAAACACGAAGTTCCTTTAGAACCAATTTAAAAAAAAAATTGTAAATGAACCATTTCGAGTTCAATGATTTAAGGTGGATATGAGTAGTCAATCAAGCTAAGCTAAGCTAAGCTAATTTTTTACAGCTTGATCAATTATAATTACGGATTATTTGGTAAAGTAACCAATAGTTCGGTTGATATTTTCGAATTACATGAAGATTGTTTCAGATATACGGATATTTGGATCAAAATTAAGGGTGTTTGAAGTTGCAGCTCGGTAAATGTCAAAAGTTTGATGGATATCTCCAGTGTAAGAATTACTTATGAATCGCTTAAATTTACACAAATAACTTTTGAAGTCTGAGTAAGGATTGGCAGATTTCTTTATTTTTTAAGATGTCAGCCTGCACCCTAATTTTTTAATCAAAGACAAATCAGTAAAAAAGAAGGTTTAAGATCTTGATTTTGATCAAGATAAGAAAAAGGATCAGGAGAGCAATCAAAATCGAGATCAGGAACAGGATCAGGGCTATAGGGTGTCCCATTATGTCTAAGGATGTTTTTGATACAACCCTGCTCATTCCGGACAACGTTTAAACAGCTTATTCAGCTGGGCGTTCTTGTTTATAGTTTAACTTAAAAATCTGTGTATGGTGTATAGGATTCTTAAATATCTAATACGTATGCTTGAATCCTACACGTGAGTTCCACTTTTCATAATTTTCGTGGAAATTAGAAGCATTTCACCGGAAAAGCGCAAAAATATCGTGGACAAATGTTGTTCCTCCACAACATTTTGCTGAGTCAGATAGCAAAAAATGGAAGAACTAAGCAGTGTAGCGGTTCGAAATGCGATTCTGAAGTATTAAGAAGGAAGCAGCATTCTGGAAAAAATATGAGTGGAAACCGGGTCCGGTGGACAAAACTTTGGACTGTAAAGTCTTGCCTACTTCCGTCAATCCAAGAGCTCGATATGATAAACAGCTGTGTGGAAAATCGGTGGGCGTTATCAACGACGACGAAACCTATTTCAAGTATGATAAAAAACGCTCTCGGGTGACCAGCTTTACACTGTTCAGGATAGCCTAAGTTTTGACGAGACGGAGACATAAATTATTGCCAAAAAATTCGATGAAAATGCAGTGGTTTGTCATACCACATGTAAATGTGGCATTCATTCTTAGTCGCTCTTGAACACTGACACAATGGATCGTACCGAAGGAGAAGAATCCGTTAAATTATCCTCAAGCGAGACCGATTTAAACTTTCTATGCCCTTACCAAATCGTATTTGAGAAAACTTTCGAAGCCTGCCGATTCTATCAAAAGCTTCGCAAAATACTGGAAATAAGTGTCCAAAACCATGGCAAATCAGTCAGTGATAAAGTTTATGAGCCGTCTTCGATTTAAAATTCGATCACTGGCTTAGGATTGACTGGAATCTTACTTCATATTGATTCACTGTAAAATAAGGCTATAGAAAACATAAAAGTGAAAAAAGGGATTTGTTCCTAAATTGTGTTTATACTGCTTATTCGTGCTTGGACATAATGAGACACCCTATAGTTTCAATCTATCACCGTTGTTGTGGTCCTTGATAGTGGATGACCTCCTAAACAAACTTGTATCCATGGGATTCGAAGTTATTGGCTTTGCAGACGACGTAGTTATTATAGTTCGGGGAAAACATGAGAATGTGCTGTCTAATAGAATGCAAACTGCACTCAACTACGCACTATTTTGGTGCAGGGAAGAGGGACTAAACATAAACCCTTCCAAAACTACTGTGATAGCATTCACTAGGAGACGAAAAATTACACTAAAACCTCTAACATTAGATCGGGAAGTGTTAAACCTCGAATCACAAGTGAAATATTTAGGCATAGTACTAGACTCAAAGCTATCATGGAACCCACAGATAGAGCATGTAATCGCTAAGGCTACAACAGCTCTATGGGTCTGCCTCAAAGGAGTAGGGAAAAAATGGGGACTACAGCCGAAAATTATCTACTGGATATTTGCAGCTATTATAAGACCCAAAATCTCTTATGCCTCCTTAGTATGGTGGACCAAAACTATGCAAATTACGGCCCAGAAAAAACTAGCGAAGCTCCAAAGACTAGCAACGCTAGCTATAACTGGCGCAAAGCGAAGCACACCGAATGAGGCTCTAAATGCACTACTAAATATTCTGCCTCTGCATCAATTCATTGAGTTAGAGGCGGAACGTAGTGCCTTGAGACTCTCCAAACACAAAACTCTCTATGAAGGAGATCTTACAGGACACCTCAAAATCCTAAAGAAATTTAAATTAAACTCACTTATTGTGAAAAATGATGACTGGATGGAGCCCATTTTCAACCTAGACATACCATACAATGTAACTATCAATGATAGGGACGTGTGGGAGTCAGGTGGACCTGCGGTTTCTCCCAGATCGATCCTATTCTTCACTGATGGGTCAAAAATGGATAAAAGAACTGGGGCAGGGGTTTTCGGACCTAGACTCAGGATCTCAATTACTATGGGAAACTGGCCAACAGTATTCCAAGCTGAAATTCAAGCAATTCTAGAATGCACTTTAGCCTGTTTGAAAAGGGGATACAGGTTCACAAGTATCTGCATGTTCTCTGACAGCCAGGCTGCTCTCCGAGCACTAAGTACGTTCACATGTTACTCCAAACTAGTTTGGGAGTGTATAGTTGCACTAAGAAACCTGGCCATAAGGAACAGAGTATCTTTATTCTGGGTACCAGGCCACTGCGGTATCCTAGGGAACGAAGAAGCAGACCAACTAGCTAGGGAAGGATCTCAGGGACTGTTGATTGGACCTGAACCTTTCTGCGGAGTATCGAGAAGTGCCTTGACTATGGAGCTCAAGAACTGGGAAAGCACCACTATTGTTTCCAACTGGAAAACAGCGGAAGGAGCAACTCAGGCAAAAAGATTCATTGAACCAAGCGAACGACTCTCGAAAAACATGTTGAACTTAAGTAAGCACGAATTAAGTACTTACACAGGTCTCTTGACCGGACATTGTCCAACAAAACAGCATCTCAAAAGGATAAACATAATTCTGAACGATGACTGTCGGTTCTGCGGGTTCGAAAAAGAAACTGCAGAGCATCTTCTATGCAACTGCTGCGCCCTCCTTAAGAGGAGAGAGCGTGTTCTTGGGGCAAAGTTAATAAGCGCACAAGACATATGGTTGCATATCAGCCCTAAGAAGGTTATATCATACATCTTTGATATTATACCCGATTGGGATAAAATGCTTAGTCAGCAATCAACTGTCACTCCAATCAATAGTGCAGGTGAACCTGACAGCATATAGTAACGCGGGGTAAACACCACAATAGATCAACTACTGGTCGCAGTGGGCTCTCCCCTACAGGAAAAAAAAAATAGTTTCAATCAGTATCACGCTGTTGATTAGGAATCAGGAAAAAGATTAAGAATACACGGTATCCATCAGATTATAATCAGATCAAGGATAGGGATATGATAAGAATCTGGATTAGGATGGCGATCAAGTTCAGGATCTGAATAAGGATAAAGTTCAGAATCAGGGTTTACTTACATCTGAATTAACACGTTCGTCGCCACGCTCATTTTGGAAGTTTTACTACCCGGGTCCAAATAATTTTTCAGAGAGAGAAAGCAGAGAGGGAAAACTCCCATATTTGAAACGTGTGGCGAAGCTGAGCGGTAAAGTCAAGTAAGAGAGCGTCACACGCTTTTTGATGTGACGGGCCCCCCTAGGAAATACACCCGTCACCCGAATATGGGTGCCGTGGCGACGAACGTGTTAATAATAGAATCAGAATGAGGATCAGGATCATTGCCCAGGAACAGAATCAAGATCTCTACCAGAGTCAGAATAAAAGTAAGGATAAAGGTCAGGGTCAGCATTAGGATCAGGATCATGGTTGGATCATCAAAAGTTTAGGTTTATAATCAGAATCTGTTGAAAACGCAAGTTTCAGTGGTGGAATAGAGTTAATCTTAATTCTTTTAATTTGCCAATTCCTTAAATAACCGAATTATATCAGGGATTATGAGTGGCAGATCAACTGACGTTTCTGTTTCTGAACTGTCGGGCAATTTGTGGTCTCGCTTTTTCACGTCAGTCGAACGGACCACACGCTTTTTTTTTAAACTCAAAATTAAGTAGTTTTGGTTCAAAACAGCACTTCGGTGGCAGCCTTCAACTTTGAGTTCGACTGGGGAATCGCAAAACTAAGTTCTGATAAGCATACTCAATACTAAGTTCGACAGCCAAACTCGAATTTATCCTTTTTTTTTTTCAAGGGTAGCTTATTTTTAAGGAATTAAAGGATGATTAAAATTTGTTGTACCCAGATGTTGCTGTTCCGGTACATTGCATTTCAATTACAGAGCGGTGGAAAGTTTTGACAATGTATACTAACCGATTAAACTTTAATATTAATCTCATGATGGTTTTACTTTGTTATTGTCTGGTTTTACCAGCAGAAATTCCATTAAAAACGCTTTTAAGTGACTCAAAAATAATCAAGTTTTTTTTAATTTCGAAACAGCTATATCCACTAAATTTGCCTCAGTTTCTTTTAAAGAAGAAGTATTGGACCAAAAGTAGCAGAAATTGAAGAAAGAGGATGCAGTCACCTAAAATACTGATTAGACGAAGTAAATGTGTGAAAAAGTGTGCGCCGCATGATGGGAGATACCAACAAGAAAGCAAAACACGATACATTATTGTTTTCTAAACTTTTCATGAATTTTCATAACATTACCTTCATTTCCTTCATAGATAGTTTTTCGATCAAACGAATGGTTTTTGAAATACACGCATTCGTAACTGTCCCATTTCTAGTAAAATTATACTTCTACTCACAATATTTGGCAACACAATTGTGTTATCACGAACCATACTAGAGTAGTTTGGTTTTGTCGTATGATGATGTGAACATTTCTAGCGTAACATTAAAAAAGGGCAAAACTGTCACACACAAATCGAGTTAACGGTCATTCCGGATGTACGCGGTTGTACTTTACCTAATAAACGCGATTTCATCTTAAAAACACTTAAAACTTTCCTTAAAATGATAAAATTCAACTGGGCGAAACTTCCTGTTGATGCATTTTTGTTGGAACGTGAAGTTACGCCTATTCAAAATAGGGTTAATTTTTCTATACGCCCATTTTTCTATAGCCAATAGGCGTAACTGAATAGACCTTGTGTGACAGAACGGCCTAATTAGTTTTTGCGTCTAGGACCAAAGCACGAAACTTCAAAACCATAACAAAACCGGCCGAACAATTGGGCGAAACATGCAGGTGTAACTGGAATCGAAAACAAAAAAGGCCGAAACTCGAATATCTCTGAAACTTAGTGAAAAAAGTTAAAATTCTTGATAACCAACGAATAATAATTGAATATAATGATTTTGTTGAACAAAAAGTGGTCGATTTTTTTTAAATAGGATTTGATAAGATGTTCCGAAATTTCAAACGCGTTTTCTCGTTTCGAGCTAACTGCTTGTTTCGCCCTTATGAAATGTTACGCTAGATTTGTACCGTGTTTCATCATCATCATTGCGAATTGGACACAAAGCATGTGGAGAACCAAAACAAATCATAATTTTGTTCTGCGAGATAAAGCAGCAGAATTCTTCTGCTGGAGGAACGGATTTCGAAGGATCCGAAACGATAACGATAAAGATCCGGGCCAATTTCAGGATAAACATTTGTATCAAGATCACGATCAGGATCTGGATAGTGATCATAATTTGGATCAAGATATGGATCAGGATTCGAATCAAGATCAAAATCAGGATCAGGATCTCTCGGTAAAGATCATGATATGAATTTGGTTCTGGATCAGGACAAGGATCAGTATCAGGTTTAGGATCAGGATCTTGACCCCTTCTCTGATACCAGATGATCTGGAATAGGGTCTTGAAAAAGTTCAATGTTAATATCAGAATCAGGATCAGGATCAGTGTTGCTAGCTTAAAAAGCAGTCCATTTTGGGTTTAAGTGCTTAAAACTCTTTCAAACAAAATTTATATGATGTGAGATGTTTCTTCAAGTAAAGATGTTAGTTTGATGGGAAACAGCTATGCACATTTTTACTAAGAATTAATAAAAAAGTTCTTTGCAGAATTTTTCATGTATGCAGCGAATAAGGAAGATTTGAAAAAATATTCAATGTTTCATTTTACATTTAAGATCAATTTTAAAGTCTTATTTCCTCCTAGAAAGATTTCAACAAATTGTCCTTGTTACTAATTTAGCCATTTTTATTTTTAATTTCAGGTATTTGATTGGAGTTTTATGTAAGAGCTTTCCGTATCAGAGACCATCAAAACTTGAAACTACGATGTACGACAATCAATTTGCAACTTCGGACTCAAATTCCTAAGAAATTGTTCTTGGCACCGTAATATGTGTCCCCTGACATCAATCGAAACTTAACCGATAAAAGTGACAAAAGCTTTCCGAAACGAAAACAGTCAAACAAAACTCAGTGAAAGCCAAGGAAAAACCAAAAACAAAATAAAACGAAGTGGAGATCGAGAAGCGGAAATCATGTCCTCTCTCCGCAACCAACTTGAGTTTCGACCCCGGTGCTCCCTATTGGTATGGGAGGTTGAATGTTATCAATTCTATTGCCAGCAGTTATGAAAGTGTCGTCGCACAAAAGGCGAACATCAGCCAGAAGCAGCACCATGTGAGAAGCTTTTCCGTTCTCTTCAATTTATTTTCCCCGGCATCAACTAGCAGCAACATCAACAGTATCACATATCGTCTGGAACTGGAAGGGATTCGATGATTGGCAGTTGGAGGACGACGAGGGAGGACGAGGGAGCTTATGTTCTGGTGCTTATGGACGCTTCTCTTAAAAGTGGTTCCAGATAAAGTAGAAAAAACATCGCACTTGAAAGAACGTATGAAAACGTATGAAAACAGATTGGTGTGCGGTTTGGAAAAGTATCTAGTAGTTTCCTGCTGTCGTCCAAAGATTTCCACTTTGCAAGAATTACCAGCGAGAAGGGTAGGAAAACAACATTGATGCGATTTGCTCCAAGAAGAAATGGGTGGGTGGCAGCAAGCAGCAATTGAAACCGTTATCATATCAATCAGTGTTCGTACCAATGGATGTCTTGGGATGTTTTTCGTTCGTTCGTTGTTGTTATTGTTGTTGAGCACGCATCCCACAGCCAGACAAGCTTCATCGTTTTTACTTTTGATGTGGGTGGAACAACAACTATCAAAGTTGGAGGCAACCGATTGCTTTGGAAGTTTTTTTTTCCCGTTTCAAATGGTGAAAAGCACTTTGCGTATTGGGGTTTCACGATCAGAAGATGGAACTGAAGTTGTGAAAAAGAGGGGCTCAAATGTTAGGAGATACACAAAAGTAGTCATCATAAATTTTAACAACTTTGATTGATTTGAAAAAGAAACCCGTATCATATTTTACAATCATGGTTAAGATCATTGCTTATGAACAGTGATGTCTACACATTCCATGCGCTTGTACCGCTCACAACTTACAACAGCGCGACCATACCATACGCCACAAAATTAGATTTTTTTTTTGTAATAATTTATAGAGGAAATATGCTCTGAAAGCTGCCTTCCTCTACCTGCCTGCCATCCTCCAGATGATCGAATTTTTATGAGTTCAACATAATTTTGTTAACTTTTTGGATAGTTCATAATTTTAACAACAAAATCAAAATTATTGAAAATGAAATTTGTTCTATCTCGAATGTATTGGTCACCCTGGAATGAATAACGCCTAAAAGTAGACAAGATATGAATCATCGTATTTCATACACTATAATGTTGCCACTCCGGTAATTCCCCCTGCATTGTTCGAAATCGCGAGAAAAGTTGTAGTTAAGAATTCTACTCTGATAAAAACTCTCTTTTGGTCTTATCTGTTATTCTTCACTTCATTATATTCCTGGTTTCAATTCAATTTTCTCTTGCAGGAAGCAACCACACGGTGGTCCTGCAATGTACATAAACAAAAATTTAAAATTGAAAACAATATAAATCATGATGGCATTCACACTATCAGTACAGAGCACTTTTTTAATGATGCTATTTATAGACGTACACGGTATATACAGGCCATCTTCATTCTCATTCAACGATTTTTGTGATGATTTAGAATTGTTATTGTCATCTGTACCTGACAAACATTCGTGTTTTATTGTAGATGATATAAGTGTTCCAGTGAATCTGAAGAATAATAACAGCACTATCTATATATATAAAAATGAATTTCTGTCTGTCTGTCTGTCTGTCTGTCTGTCTGTCTGTCTGTCTGTCTGTCTGTCTGTCTGTCTGTCTGTCTGTCTGTCTGTTCCCTATAGACTTGGAAACTACTGAACCGATTTGAGTGAAACTTGCCAGGGTGGGGTATTGGAGGCAGGGGAAGGTTCCTTTTATGGTTTGAGACCCCTCCCTCTCTCATGAAGGGAGGGAGGGGCCTCCCGAATAAACGACAATTTTTTGCATAACTCTAAAACCAATCAAGCAAATGGTATCAAATTTGGCATGGGGTGGTATTTGGGAACCAGGAATATTGCCATGAATGTAAGGTACCCCTCCCTCCTCTCAGTGGGGTGATATAAAGGGGGGAGGGGGCCTACTTTACAATTTTTTAAATAACGAGAGAAATAATCAAGCTAATGGAACCAAATTTGGCATGGAAGGGGAATGGAAGACGAGAAATGGTTCTATGATTATTTCAGACCCCTCTCTCCTTCCAGTGGAGATACATGAAGAAGTGGGGGGGCTAAACCCTTTTTTATTGCATAACTTGAAAACTATTCGAACAAATGAATCCAAATTTGGCATGGGGTGGTATTTGGGAAAGAGGAATATTTCTATGAATATTAGGTACCCCTCCCTCCTCTCAGTGGGCAGATAGGAAGGGGGGGAGGGGGGCTACCTTACAATTTTTCATATATCTCGAAAACTAATCAAGATATTGGAACCAAATTTGGCATGGGAAGGTATTTGGATACGTAAAATATTTCAATGATTATTTGAGACCCCTCCCTATTTCCAGTAGAAAGGGGGAGGGGGCCTCTTTTATATTTTTTTTACATAACTCAAAAACTAATAAAGTAAATAGAACCAAATTTGGCATGGGAGGGTCTCTGGATACTAAAACTATTTCTATGATTATTTGAGACCCCTCCCTCTTTTCTGTAGGAGATGTAAAGGGTGGAGGGGCCGCTTTTATAATTTTTTACATAACTCAGAAACTAATTAAGCAAATGAAACCAAATTTGGCATGGGTGGGTATTTGGAAGCGTGATATGTTCTAATGATTGTTTGAGACCCCTTCCATCTTCCAGCGGGGAGAGGGAAGAAGGGAGGGAGGAGTTTCATACAATTTTTACTGCATAACTCAAGAACTACAACAGCAAATGGAACCAAATTTGGCATGGAACGATATTTGGGTACGAGAAATGCTTTTGTGAATATTTGGTATCCCTCACTCCTTCAAAGAGGTGGATGGAAAGGGGAGGAGAGTTCTCCTTCACAATTTTCAGCATAACTGGAGAGCTGATTGAGCCAATTGAACCATTTTTGACATGTGAGTATATTTAGATACGAAAAATGTTTCTATTATTAATTGAAACCCCACTTTTTTTTAGCGGAAAGATAAATTTGGCATCAAAAAGTATATGAGTACGAAAAATACTTCATGACTATTAAGCTCTCCCCTCCATTCAATGGGGAGAACGGAAGAAAGGATGGTACTTCCTTTCAAGTTCATGCATAACTCAAGAATTTACTACGCAAATAAAACCAAATTTGGTATGGGATGGTATATCAATACGAGAAATTTTTCAATGTGAAACAATTCCTTTCTTGCAGTAGGATGATAGAATTGAAAATATAGGAAGGTAAGAGGTAAGCTTACATTTAACTTTTTTTTTTACAAAATCCGAGAAAAGGACAAAAATCAAAATGGAAAATCATTTTGGTATGATTCTATGATTATCTGACACACCACCCTTCTTTCTGTGAGTAGGTACATAGGATGAGGGAGGTGAGCCCAATACAATTTTGTTAGCATAAGTTCTCAATTTATGCTAACGAAGCCAACAAATGGAAACAAATATGGCTTGGTATGGTATTTGGTTACGAGATATATTTCTATGATTGTTATAGACCCTTATGCTTTACAGTCTAGAGATGGGAAGAAAGGAAGGGGCTCCATATAAAATTTGTTGTAAAGCTTAAAAACTTATCAACCAATAGAACTATATTTGATATAAGAGGATTTTTGGGAACGATAAAAAAATGGGTGTGATTAAAAAAAAAGATCACGACCTCCATTCAGCAGGGGGTGGAAGGAAGGACAGGAGGGCTCTCTTATCAGTTTTTTTTGCATAAATCTACAACATATCAAGCGAACTCAACCATATTTTTTAAGTTAGATTAATTGCATACAATTATTTTGAGACCCTCCTTTTTTAGAGCGGATTAAAATTATCAGATCTTTAACACCAATTTATAGATCAAGATTCAGAAAATAATTTTAAGTTATTATTGTGTTGCAATTCGAAACTCCAGCTGCAGCTCTCATTTATAGCGATTGCTTATTAATGATGTTATAATTTGATTTAAAATTATGCCAACAAAAAAATAAAAATTTGAATAATATTTGAAAATATCATTTGATTTTGGAAGGTGTAGCAACGCACACCGGGTCAGCTAGTGAAAAATAAAACTTTGCTCGAGTCTTTTGGATTTGAATGCTCAAATACTTTTGTAACCAGCATGGCCGTAAGAACGAGGCCCCCCCCCTCATGAGGGTCCAAAAAAGCAAGCGAGGTATGCTAATCTACACTCCAAATGCATAATTACCAATCATATTTTGATAATTCAGGTTATTCAAGAGTAACAATCTTGACTCAGAACTGACGCCAAACTCTCGGAAACTGATCCCAGGTTCAGAATTATGTTACAGTTTTAAAAAAAAATCCCACTTTTTGATAGAAATTCAGTTTTGAGTTTAAATTTAAAATGAGATACAACACATTTTGGAGGTTCTGATTACATGTTAACAAAATCAAATTATTTTTTCATGTTTCGAATTCTGTATCCAGTTAACGATTCTTTCGCATCAGTTCGAATCATCATTAGAAATAAGAAATGAAAAGCTGTTTTGAAATCCCGCTTCAAATTTGGTTTCATCAGTTTCAAAAACTATGTGTTCTAGTTTCGAAAACAATGAATTTTTAATAAAATTTTCATGGTTTTCGAAGCTCGAATTCATGACTTTTCCAAAACTGATGATTTTTCATTTTCTAAGCTCATATGGTTTTTGATGTTTAAATAATAATTTTCGGAATATTTAAAAGAGAATTAGATATCAACCTGAATTTTTGTTTCATATTTCGATGTTCTTAAATTTAATTGTTATGCAGAATTCAAATTTAACAAAGCTTCTCAATGACGATTCAGAATTGAAAAATCATAATCAAATTCATCATTAGAAATAGACATTTTTCAGATGCACATGTTGGATTTCAAAAAAATTGAAATAATGAATTCAAATTGAAACAAAAACATCATGTATGTACATGAGTTTTACAATCAAGATAGAAATTTAAAGATCAATGTTTCGTTAAGGAATGTAAATCGTAATTTTTATTACTAATGCAATCTAAAATTTCAATTTTTTTTATCAAATTTAGTTTGTATAAAAAAATCAACTGAAATACAAAAAATACAAAGCAGAATTTAAGTTTATTTAGCAAATGTTGTTCAATACAAAAAAACTTCAATCATTAAAAGATCTTTATTATGGAATTGATTTTTAAGGAAAAATATTTGGTGTTAAAACATGTACAAGAGTTTACAAGAGCCAATTTTTTTCTATCTAAAATCCTCAGTTTGGATAACATTTTCTATAATCCGATTTGATCCGCAAATTTTTATTATTTTCTTTTATACTTTGAAATTTTGGTTTATTTACATCGATGGTTAAAATACTTCGCTCTAGAGTTTGGTTGATTCAGTGTATATGATTTGGACATAGAATAAGTTTTTTTTTAATTGTAGACTTTTAAAAGCCTGTATTACACTCAAATCAAATGAACTAAATCTGCTAAAGCATGGATCACTACAAATCTGGACGCATTAAAACGGGTCTATCTCGATGCTATGTAAACGAAATAAAAATGTTTTGTACTTGAAATGTAGGGTTTTTATTGCACTTTGAAGGAAAAATAATAAAAAAAAAATTCGATGTTGTTTTGATGAATTTTCGAACTTTTGGTTGAGTATCACTCATTATAGTTTGAACACCCTATTCGCTGACCTCAGCGGCCATTTTGTTCCACAATCTCTTCATCTCTGTTGCTTCCCGAGTCGTCCTACCATTCTTCTTCATCTTCTGCTTGACAATTGCCCAAAATTTTTCGATAGGGCGGAATTGAGGGTAGTTGGGTGGGTTGATGTCCTTTTCGACAAAATCCACCCGTTGGCCCAATACCACTGTAGAACCTCCTAGCTGTAGTGGCAGCTTGCCAAATCTGGCGAAAACTTAACTAGTCCTTGGTGAGTCCTAATGTACGAAAAAAAAAAGTTTTTCAGGCATTCCGCCTTGTAAATTTCGGAGTCCATGGTCTTGTTTTTCACAAAAACCGGAATTTTTCGTCTGCAGCTGCAAATACCTTGCCAGATCAAACACTTTCTTGCAAACTTATCAGCAAAAACGAATTTGAAGTTGCCGGGGACATCACCATGACCAGTGCAGTGCACCTCTGCAGTGGCTTTACATAATTTTTGGCCAGAAAGCTGCCCAAAATCCATCTTCACGTACGTTTCGTCATCCATGAGGATGCATCCGTCGAACTTCGTTGGAATCTTCTTGTATAACTTGCGGGCACGTCCTTTGGCTACTAAATTCTGCTTCAATGTCCGGTTTGGTTGCTTACTGGTCCGATAGGATCGTATTCCTTCGCGTAGACGAATTCTGCTGACGGTGCACCGGTCGGCGTTGAATTTCTTGGCAATGTCATAGTCCGACTACCCTGTGTTTTCCTTGATCGTTCTCAATACCTTCAAATGCAGTTTCCGATCCTTAATTCCACTATGACGCTTGGTATGAACCTGCCGATCTATAGTACGCATCTCACGGAAACGTTTGAGAACGCTACACACGGTTGATTTGACCATTTTTAACGATTTCGCGATTTTTGAACCCGACCACGTCGGGTTTTTGACGTGGGTGTTCAAAATTTATTTTCATCTCGCGGCTTCCATCACGTGTAACTTTTTTGAAACAAAACGAATCGTAATGAAATTTTCAGCACTGGTAGAAGAAACATTCCTCTACAAAGTGCTGCCAAAACATTCCAGATCCGACAACTAGTAGCACTATGGTAAAATAAATAGTGCGTCCAGATTTGTAGTGATCCATGCTTTAGACTCTGGAGCATATTGAAAGATTTTAACCATCGGTGAGAGTAAGTTCCTTATTTTGTTACTGAAAGCTTTATAAAAATTACACCTAAGCCTTTAAGTGATTTCACGACATATTTCTAGAAGTAACTTTTATGTACGAAAAACTATTAATATAAAAGAACTTAATAATTGACACCCAAATAGTACCTACTAAAATTACAAAAATTATTCATGCATTGTTTAAGTAAAATTGTTATATTAAAAAAACAGCCACCAATCCCCCCTTCCCCCCCAGTGAAAGTTCAGAAGTTAAAAATATTATTATGGATTTAAAAAATAACAAAAGTTGTGGACCTGATAATATTCCGTCAATCGGGGCATCATGCAACAGCGGGGTTAGATGCAATATTTATATAACACCCCACTGAATCAATTTTTAGTTTTATGTATTGTAATAAAGTTATCTTTTAATGAATACAAAATGAAGATGATATGACTTCTCGCATCTGAAGCTAGTTTTTAAAGTTTTTTTTCTTAAATTTTTATATGAAATTTGAAAAATCGAGCAATAATTGTACAAATTTTAACATTTTTCGATGCCGTATAAAACTTTACCCAGTATGACGGATTGGTTTGATAATATTACCTACAAACTTTTTACTGGTTCCCTCATGATATATGTACCAACACTGTTGGTGTACACATATTTTTCGAATAATCACCCAATTTTTGTGAAGAAATATTTTTATAATTCAGTTAGGGGTCTGGGGTAAAATGCAACAAAATGCAAATCAAAGAAAGACCCTGTATATCTCGTTTTCGTGTGCTGGAATATGAATGTTTATTAGTTTTTACAGACCTAAGAATTACTGCAACTGGTGTTTTGATGCGCAATGGTCTTTAAGGAATCGCAAATATATTAAAAATTTTAAATTTTCATACGTTTTCATAAGATTTTTCAGTAAAAACAAAGTTCGTTGCAAGTTACCCCATTTTCTAGGGAGGGTGAAAATTGCATGTTTTTAGAAAATTAAAAATAACTAAAGAAACCAATAATTTATCTAACTACGCCAATTTGATGTCCCATCATCCTTAAAACTTTTGATGCATAGGGGGTAGGATTAACTGTGAAAATAAGTTTTTTAGAAGCCATTGCCAGCCAGCCACTATTCGTAAGCTAGTTATGAGTTTTTGAAAGTTGAAATGTTAGGATGTGTCGAAAATAACAGTATTCAGCTCTAACTTTAGTGAATGAATTCATACAAGAAATATGCTTTCTAAGCATTTGTTTGAAATTAAAATGCGAACATTTTTCTCTCAGAGAGTAAACTAGTATCCGGAGACGTTCGTTATTTAATAAGGGTTTTTTTTTACAAAAACTTGTACTTTTTTAACTGTAAATCTCGGATTGGTAAAAAATTATTTTATTACGGCATTATTTAGTTCTGATATCAAATATTTCATAATGAAATTATGGCAGATAAAAACCGTTTTCAAACTAGCGAAAAAAATACCAAAGTTTGTTAATTTGCAATACAAGTTCACATATTTTAAGACCCTTCGAAAGGGAACATACCCATTTTTCACGCAAAAGTCGAAGTTTCATCGTTTTGTCATTGTTTGAGTTTATTGCGATGCTTTAATAAGCAATTTAGCACATTTTGTCAAATTTCTAAAGCTTTCTGTGCGCATTTTAATTTCATACAAATTCTTAGAAAACACATCCTTACACTTCAACTTTCAAAAACTCATAAACTATCTTACGAATCGTCATACATCTGTTGCGTTTTCGGCAATGTTGCATCAAAAGCTCTTGGCAACAACTTTGTAGAAGATAATTTGGCCCTATCTGTTCACTGGAAAAAGTTTTTATGTGTAAATCATGCAAAAATGACACGCCCTTTTATTTGATTAAAGATTTTTGAAGCGCAAGATTTGATGTGCATTTTTGCTGAAAACACCATTTTTCTATCTCTTATAATATCTTATCAAATAATATGTAATTGTTAAGTTTTTGAAAAATTTCTGATGTCATGAAAGCCATTACGTATAAAAACACCAATTGCAGTAATTTCTGGTTCTGTTGAAACTAATTGAACATAAGGACACTGTATACATTCAGGGGTAAAAAAAATACTACAAGAAAAATCTTCTATCTGAAATCATAAAAATAACTGTTTCGTTGAATGAAATTTCAATGTTGACAAATGCGTGATGCAAAATAACCACATTCAAGCACATGGAAACGAGATTTACAAGGTGTTTCTTTGATTTGCATTTGGTTGCCTGTTATCCCAGACTGGTAACTGAATTATAAAAATATTTGTATTGAAAAATTAGGAGATTGTTCGAATAATATTTTTACACCAACAGTGTTCAAATAGGATGAATTAACCAGTTAAAAATATGTAGATGATATCGTTAAGCCAATCCGCCATACTGGGTAAAGTTTTTTACGGCTTCGAAAAATGTTAAAATAAGTACATTAATTGATGGATTTTTTAAATTTTGAAAGAATATTAAAAACAATATAATACTTGCTTAAGATATAATAAATTATGTCATCATCATTTTGTATTCATTAAAAGATAAAAATTAAAAGATAAAATTAAAAATTATATCAGTGCTGTGATATACACATGTTGCATCTAACCTCGCTGTTGCATGAAACCCCGTTTGACAGTACCCTGTTTTCATTGCATACTTAAAGGCGCATTTTTCTAATTTTCAGATAAAAGCACTTTTTGAGTCCTTTCTATCAGGAAGTGTTTAGATAAATATAAGTCATAAGACAAATATCAATGATTTTGTGCTTAGCAATGATCAACATCTTTTCAGAAGAAAATTATATCTTTTACCCATAACATACATTTTGGAGAACTTGGTCTTAAAAAATGGGAAGTTTACATCAAGAAGTTAATATAATATGTACTCTATCGATTGACATATTGGAAAAATTATTTAATATTAAAATAAATATTTTAAAATGAAAAAAAAAAAGATCCTCAAGTCACATTTTGTTAGATTTCCCAAACAAAGTGCAATAACTCGAAAAATGAAAATTTTAAATTTTTTTTTGAGATCACAGGTTTGTTGTTTTGTTTTATTTGTCAAATTTTTCTAGACCATTTGATCTATGTGAGACATTCCAGTTTCGAGATCTAGTTAAAGAATCAAGTAAACTCAGGGATCAAGCATCCTCATTCTCCCCTAATCATTAAAAAATCAGATGAGTTTAGAAAATTCAACAAAGATCTCGAGTTCCCAAAATTTAGAAAACCATGGAACTTTAAAAACAACACATGACTTGAAAATTTCAATAAAATATTGAATCTCTAATTGTATTGAAAAAAATTTGAGATTTATCAATAAGAAAATGGTATGCTGAATTCAGGATATTTTTTTTTGTGAGAGAAAAAAAATTAAAATTAAAGTACATTAGATTCGATAATAGAAAACCTGAGTTGAAAAAGTAGCTATTTCAATTTCTTATCTATGATAAAAGTTGGAATGAAAATTCAATAAAGAATCTTAGTATGACCGATCGGACCAATTTAAGCAACTGATGAATATTTGTTTTTAAATTGATTTTCGCAAATATCAATTATGATTAAAAAGCTCACATTAATTTTACAATTTTCTTACTCAAACTTTTGATTATAAAGTATGCATTCTAGATTGACCTGTTTTTTAAATTTGAATCCCGTTGATTTTTATTTTTTCTCTTCAAGTTCTGCATATTTTTTAAAATTTCAATAATTCAGTATTTGTTTTGATACTCTCCGGATAAAATACAGGAATATTTTTTTTGTAAAGTCTTTCCATAAAAAAGCCTTAATATTTTTTTAATGTTGAGAAAACATCTCATATTCAAAACATAGAGCTTCATTCGCTGTTAGCTCCTAAAATATATTCTTTATTCAATAAACAAGAGGAGTCAGAATTCAGAAGTCAGAATTCAGAAGTCAGAAGTCAGAAGTCAGAAGTCAGAAGTCAGAAGTCAGAAGTCAAAAGTCAAAAGTCAGAAGTCAAAAGTCAGAAGTCAGAAGTCAAAAGTCAAAAGTCCAAAAGTCAATAGTCAGAAGTCAAAAGTAAAAAGTCAAAGTCAAAAGTCAAGAGTCAAGAGTCAAAAGTCAAGAGCCAAGAGTCGAGAGTCAAAAGTCAAAAGTGTCAAAAATTGTCAAAAGTTCCAAAAGTATCAAAAGTGTCAATAGTGTCATAAGTTTCAAAAGTGTCAAAAGTGTCAAACTGTCACAAGTGTCAAAAGTGTCAAAAGTCTTAAAAGTGTTAAAAGTGTTAAAAGTGTCAAAAGTGTTAAAAGGGTAAAACGTGTCAAAAATGTCAAAAGTGTCAAAAGTGTCAAAAGTATCAAAAGTGTCCAAAGTGTCAAAAGTGTCAATAGTGTCAAAAGTGTGAAAAGTTTCAAAAGTGTCAAAAGTGTCAAAAGTGTCAAAAGTGTCAAAAGTGTCCAAAGTGTCAAAAGTGTCCAAAGTGTCAAAAGTGTCAAAAGTGTCAAAAGTGTCAATAGTGCCAAAAGTTTCAATAGTGTCAAAAGTGTCAAAAGTGTTGAAAGTGTCAAAAGTGTGAAAAGTGTCAAAAGTGTCAAAAGTGTCAAAAGTGTCAAAAGTGTCAAAAGTGTCAAAAGTGTCAAAAGTGTCAAAAGTGTCAAAAGTGTCAAAAGTGTCAAAAGTGTCAAAAGTGTCAAAAGTGTCAAAAGTGTCAAAAGTGTCAAAAGTGTCAAAAGTGTCAAAAGTGTCAAAAGTGTCAAAAGTGTCAAAAGTGTCAAAAGTGTCAAAAGTGTCAAAAGTGTCAAAAGTGTCAAAAGTGTCAAAAGTGTCAAAAGTGTCAAAAGTGTCAGAAATGTCAAAAGTGTCAAATGTGTCAAAAGTGTCAAATAAGTTAAAAGGGTTAAAGTTTCAAAAGTGTCAGAAGTCAAAAGCCAAAAGTTAGAATCATGAGTCAGTAGTGAGAAGTCAAAAGTAAGAATCAGAAATTAGAAGTCAGATGTTTGAAATCAGAGGTAGAAGTTAGAAGTCGGAAGTCAGAAATCAAAAGTATGAAATCAGAAACCTAAAATTAGAAGTCATTTGCCAAAAATCAGAAGAACTCAGGCAGAAAAGAATTGACGCTTTCATCAGAAGTACATTGATTACTATCAATTAGAATCGAATATAATTATTCGAATGGTTTTGATCGTTCTACTCATCAACGCTGTTTATGGCCCATTCCTCTCAATTAAAATATACACCCCATATTCAAAGTATCTATTAGGTGCTATTAGTTTCGATCCCAAGCTGTCATTTCAGTCGAACGAAATTGGACACTGCCGAAACATTTGTTTTATTGTCATCACTAAATGGAGTTCAAATTTCAGCCATCAGCCATCAGAGGAAAAAAAAAACCAAACCATCATTCATTAGCAGAAAACCCATTTCTCTCACCCGCTGCTGCGAGTCAGATCTGGTGAGATACCTTCACAGACCACAATTTTTCAAATGGGTGAACTAGTAAAATGGGCGCCACGGAGTCTCGCGCGTCTTTTCGCAGCCCAGAACTTCTGTTATTGGAGCACCAAAACCAGCAGTAGCATATCTGGTTGGGACTATGTTGCCAAAACCCATTCGGTTATTCTTATTCTGTTGGTGCCAGCATAGTTTGCAGAGAAAAAAAGAACTGGGGCGTCAAAGGCAAGTCACCAAGGCGCCGCCGAAACATGACACAGCAGCATCCGCAACCTAGAAAAATACCAGCATCAGACTTCTTTAGCAAACCAGCAAAACCATAAAAAGCATAGATCTCAATGTCACTCGAACACCAAAACCCCTCTTCTGGCTTCTTTCTTTCCTAGGAGTTGTCCGTCCCGGAGCTGTCGACATCGTTGTCGTCTTTCCGTCTGGGGCTTCGGTTTGTCTTCCATCTTTCTTCTAGCTCTTCTAGCTTCCATTCTTCAGCTGTCGGTTTTTGTTCACTCTCCTCGCGCTGCACCCAAGCAATGTTGCCAATCTATCCTCGTCTAGCTTCCATCCATCCACCCACTCAGTTCCAGCTAAACAACCGACTTCTTATGACAACCTTGCATACTTTACTCCCACACTCCGATTCTACAACAAAAAATATCGGCCGTGGCAGTGATGTTTTATGGGATAAATGAATGCTAGTATCATGTACTGTCACCGTTTTTCTTCATAGCCTTTTCATGACCTGGTTATTGCTATATGGCGGCGGAAAACCTTCTTTTTTGCGCTTTCTTAGCCCAGCTGCCGGGCGAAATCTTTCCGGGGCACATTCCGGATTGTTCTCTTCACACAGTGTTATTTCTCGTTCGTTCGTCCGCTCGTCGCCTTTGCCTGGTTTGCCGATAATGCTGCAGCCGGAAAACATATCGGCTCGGAAGCTGGCTGCCTAGCTGGATGGCTAACACTAAAAGCTTATTGAGCCGATTCAGCGGCAGTGACGGAAGATTTTATTCCTTTTTTTTAAATTGCTTGAAATAAGTCAAGTTTTTTTTTATAACCATTTCAAACCGGTTCACTTAATTTAAATTTTGCATTTCATTGCATTGTTACAATTCACGTTACTTTTTATCTTCTGGCTAACAATGGTAGCTTGTATTTTTGTTTTTATTTTTTATTACTAATTAAGATCTTTTATTAACATTTGCTCTGTTAATCCTTTTTTTCAATGAAATTAACTATTTTTTTTTTCAAACTTTTGTCCGTTAAAGTTTGGTAGTGTATGTTATCAATTTATAATGTATCTAATTACAAATATTTATAACAAAATTTGTTTTGGCTAAAAACATAGAATTGCCATGAATAGAATGTGGAATTTTTTTAAAAATTTATAATGAGAAACATGAGATTATGGAATTATGGAGTTTTAAGCTGAACCATAAAACTCCATAATTCCATAATCTCATGTTGCATTTGGTATATAATAATTCAAGATCAAATTTGGTGCTCTCTATTTATTTTCACCAAAAAATTCGAACAATAGAAGAAATGTTAAAAAACGACTTTGATTATTGAATTCTTTTGATTTCCAAATTGTGTTTATCGATATTGGAACAAATAAATCGCTGTCCTAAATGTTACTTCAAATATTTGAATGTGAATGCCTATCAACTCTCTGGAGCCACCTGAAAGTATCGTTCTTTGTTTGTCTTTGTCTAAATTTGTTTTATGAAATTATTTAATCGGTTATACCGACGAAATTTTATACTCTTTGAGAGAGAATATTTAACTATGAATTGAAAGATTTTAGACAGATAGAAGATAAGAATAAGGTGAAAGATGTTGAAAATGAGCTGAAGGGTATTTTTAATTTGATAAACTTTTCATCACATTTCATCTCTTTGTTCCTAACGGGTCTACTTTATTGAAGCGGGAGATACAGATAGTATTGTAGCTAGCACCACACAATAATAGCTGTTGTTTGCATTCTTAAAAAACAGTTTTTTTTTAATGTTATGTTCATACACTAAATGTATTTACAGATGTTTTTTTCCTTCTAGCTATATCACTTTAAAAAAGTTTGGCTTAGAGAAACAATGATACTAGCAAGTAGTTATTAAAATACTAGTTTTTAGGACTTTTTTCAAATACTGTGGCTGAATTCAAAGTTTTACTTAGTCAAGGGACTCATCAAACTTGAATTTTTTTTTTCAGATATTAGTACATACTCATTTTTTTTATTTCAAAGATAATAGAAATGTATTTCTATTATCTCTTGTATTTAAACTAAACAGATTTTTACAAAAAATATAGTTTTTGAAATTTATTTATTCATTTATTTATTTATTTATTTATTTATTTATTTATTTATTTATTTATTTATTTATTTATTTATTTATTTATTTATTTATTTATTTATTTATTTATTTATTTATTTATTTATTTATTTATTTATTTATTTATTTATTTATTTATTTATTTATTTATTTATTTATTTATTTATTTATTTATTTATTTATTTATTTATTTATTTATTTATTTATTTATTTATTTATTTATTTATTTATTTATTTATTTATTTATTTATTTATTTATTTATTTATTTATTTATTTATTTATTTATTTATTTATTTATTTATTTATTTATTTATTTATTTATTTATTTATTTATTTATTTATTTATTTATTTATTTATTTATTTATTTATTTATTTATTTATTAAACTACATTCATCTGACTACAGTGTCTTCATGAATTCCTATCCTAACTAACAAAGAAATTATTCACTTATTAATTTTCAGAATGTTTGCATAAGACTTTTCAAATGGTTTGACACACTAATCGTTGAATTGAATTGGCTAGTAGTGATATGAAAATCGTAAAGCTCGTAGAATGCGTTGAAGATTTGTTGCATAGCTCGCATGGGTTCCTGTTGACCGTAGTTTGTTCTACGAAATTCGAGACGAAAGAAGTCCTGTCCTCTTAAGTTTCTTGGTCGAACGTTGATGTTGATGGAACGAAGAAGGCCTGGAGCGTCGACGTCGCCATTTAAGATTTTTGCGATGAAAGTCGCTCTTGCGATGATCCTCCGCTCAGCTAGGGTCTGCATTGCAAGTAATCGGCAGCGATCCTTATAATCTGGCAAGTTATATGGGTCGTTCCACGGAAGAAAGCGTAGGGCATACCTGATGAATCTTGACTGCATCGATTCGATCCTTCTAGCTAGACCAATATGACGAACACGGGCTCCAGACAATCGATACTGTTTCCAGAACTGACCGGACGAGCGAGAAATATAATGAACGTAGACAATAGGGATCTTTCCATTCTCTAGATATTCTGCATATGAATCCCAGGTTACGGTTGGCTTTTGCTATTATAGACGAATAATGTTCTCGGAAAGTCAATTTGCTGTCAAGGACAAGTCCAAGGTCCTTAAAGGATTTTGTCCTTTCAATTGTTTCCCTTGAGATTTGATAATTCCAGGCTATGGGTTTAATTTTCCGCGAGAAAGAAATAACAGCACATTTGGAGGTGCTTATTGTCAGGCGATTTAGGGAGCACCAGTTAGTGAACTGATCTATGTAAGATTGCAGTTCGGCACAGTCATCTGTGGATTTTACTTTCCGAAATAATTTTATATCATCAGCATATCCCAATCGGCAGTGTGTAGGTAAGGATTGGAAGATATCATTGAGGAAGATTGAAAACAGTAGCGGACCTAGGTTGCTGCCCTGCGGGACACCAGAGAGGTTACTGAAAGGGTCAGATTCATGCGTGCCGAGCTTGACCGTTACTCGTCTATTGCTGAGGTAAGATTTGAGCCATTCAACTACTGTGTCAGCCACACCTAAGTGTTTGAGTTTTGCTAAGAGTAGAACATGGTTCACCCGATCAAACGCTGCTTTTAGATCCGTGTAAACTGTATCGATTTGGTATCCTTCTTCGATCAATTTGATGCACTGGGAGGTAAATTGCGACAGATTAGTATCAATCGAACGGCCGGGAAAAAATCTTGTAACGTGACTCAAATATGGTTATCAGACAATATTCAGCTACAATAATTTATTTTAAAGTTCTTCAAAGTTAAAGAAAAAAATGTTTGTGGAAAAAGGCTGTAAGTCAGTTATTAAGTGCTCGAAATAAAAATCACTTAGTGCCTGAGAAAACTGGAGGAAGAAGCTATATGTTGCACGATTTTGGATTTTTTTTAGTTTTGGTCTCAGAATAGGCAGATTGATAAAAAGTTCGAAAAACAGCTACCTTTTAATAGTCGTCAAAAGTTCTGTGTTTCGTGTTTTAAAACTAACGTGATCGTTCCAATTTAATTTTCAAAATTCTACTGTGACTGGAACAGCCTTTGGCTGTTGATTCATTCTAAAGTGCGGTTTTAACACCACTCTTTTACATTTTTTGTGGCCATTACCTTAAGAAATAAAAAAATGTCATATGTGCAAAATATAGCTCGGATATGCAAAACTTTAGCAGCGTTGTGTTGGTTATGAAAAGGACTATCTTGCCTATTTTTGCCAGATTTTTAAGTTAATCTGTGTTTGAGATATTTACGATGCAAAAAGACATGGTTAAAATAATTGTGCACAAATGTACGCCTTTTGCGCATTTTACGCATCGAAAATTCTTCGTTGTCGACTTGAAATCTCATTAACTGTTGATTTGTATCTGATTCTTTTTTGCACCGAACGGTTTAGAAGTATAAGGAGCCACTCTAGAATTCATACGAAGTTCAAATCAAGCATAGGAATGGAACCCTTAATCTTAAATATGGTTAAAAGTCTATGGATATTGGGGATGACTGAATGCAGACCCCTTAAATAATGCAATTAATCCTTTTCCGTCAGTCAAAAAGTGTTGTCTGACTAGTAGACACCAAGTAAATAACTAATAGTGAACAGTCCTCAGATTGCAATATGTGCAACCGGTTTTTACGCAATGTGACATATGTGTCCTGATGGGCGAAGAAATTTATGTTAAAACCGGATTTAAGAGATCAAATTTTTCGAGATGCCCACTAATGAAAAGGTTCCAACCAGATTCCAATTGCTTTTTTCAGGTGAGTTTGTGTAAAATATCATGATTTTGCAAAGGTTTTACTTCTGTGTTAAAAATTATAGATCAATACATGACTGACACAAGTGTGCAAAGATAAAAAAGAGATTTTATGAAAAAGTAAGATTATTTCTTGAAATCATTGATAAATAATTTTTTTTTTAATATTTTTAAATTAAATGTAATATTAACACCTTCATTTCCTCCATAGAAAGTTTTTCGATCAAATGAATAGTTTTTAAAATACAATCGTTTGTAACTGCCCGGATACTAAATGATCATAGCCTTAACTTCAGCTTTCTTAGACAATAAGTGATTTTTTTTCGAGCACTGATTTATTGACTAATAGTTGTTCTTTTTGTTCTTTTTGTAAAATTTTATCGACTGGTATGGTAATGAATAAATTAATTTCGGCGATTTCAGTCAAGAAAAAATCCATTTTTTTTTCTTCATACGGCGTTTCGGAATTTATCATGCCTTTTTCAAGGATTTGGAATTTCAATTAAAATGAGAAATTTCATTTCCTTGAAATAGGCATAATAAATGCCGAAATGTCGGATGAAGAATTAAATATTGTTTCAAGATTTTTTTTTGACTGAAATCGCCTAAATTAATTTATTCTGTTAAGGTACACCGGGGCAAGTGCAAACTCGGGGCAAGTGTGATCAACTTTTCCCTGTTACAAAAAACTTAAAAAATATGTCTTCTTTAAGAAATTGTTGTATTAACCCAAACAAACAGTCTTAAATAGATAACCTAAACTTTCTTTAAATTATTCACTAAAAACACTGCTCTGTTTGATAACACACGAATTCAAGTACGTACTAAACATGAACAGTGTGGTTTTGTTTTGCATATTTTGACTACAAAAAAGGGCATTCAAATCCGATTTTTCGTTGACAGGTGAGTGTTTGGAACTGATATTACAGTGAAAGCAGAAAATTTATGATAAATTTTCAGCACACCCTGAAAGTTGTGAAAATAATATTCACTCTTGTCAACCCACACTGCGGGGCAAGTGCAAACGACACTACCGGGGTAAGTGCAAACGCACCTTTAAGCCATGTAACATCAGCCATTTCAGAAAATTCATCACCAAAATGGTTCAGCATTATATTAAAATGGTCAGAAGGGGTACCAAAGTGTTGTATCTAAAGCAGATGTTCAAAGTTCCGTAATGCCTTAGTAAATGAAGGTCTTTTGCTTAAAACAACAGTCACCAAAAATGGAGTTCCAAAAAGTTATTAATGTTGCAGGAAAACTGCAAATAATAAAAGTTGATAAAACATACCGGAACATGTATTAAATTCATTTTAGGACCGATACACTGACGCATCTGTAAATTAATTTGGAGAAAGAATTGCGTTTGCACTTTCTCCCGTAAACGGGGCAAGTGCAAACTGAGAAATTTGTTCTCAAAAGTACCGTTGCTTTTTACCAACATTTTTTAATTTTTCACTTTCAACGGGAAATGGTTGAGAACGAACGATAATTTATAATTTTTGAACATATACATATTTTTCTAGGACATGTGAAAGTTGAACTATGGTGAAATCCGTTTGCACTTGTCCCGGTGTACCTTACTTTATAGGCCTTAACGGTGAAAAGTGATGTCCTTTTTAGTAGGGACATCTAAAGGATATAAAATATTTATAGATGGATAGAAGGTTAGATGAAATGAATTTATTCTTTAAAATAAATATTTTAAATATATATGTTCTGAGAATAATATTTGAGTCACGCCACAAGCTTTCGAAAACTAGAAATTTTGTAAAAATCGATTGAGAAATATGAGAGTTTCAGCGGAAAAAGTGTTAGGAGTCATTGAACTCTCGGCGATATAAGGCGATATAGAAACCCTTTCACTAGAGGGGTCGCAAGTTGAAATCGGAGCTTAACTAATTTCTCACGATACTAATCCTAGTAGCTTGTACTAGCGAACTCGCGACACTATTTTTCGTCACCTAGAAGTCAAACCCTTTCATTCGACCGGTCGAAAGTTAAAATCAGAGTTAAACTAATTTCTCGCGGTACTAACACTAGTAGCTTGTACTAGCGAACACGCGACACTATTTTTCGTCAACTATAAGTCAAACCCTTTCACTAGAGGGGTCGCATGTCTAAATCGGAGCTTAACTAATTTCTCGTGGTACTAATCTTAGTAGCTTGTACTAGCGATGTCGCGACACCATTTTTCGTTACCTACAAGTCAAACCCTTTCACTAGAGGGGTCGCCAGTTGAAATCGGAGCTAATCTAATTTTTCGCGGTAATAACACTAGTAGCTTGTCTCAACTCTAAAGTCTCATGTCTCAGGTCTCATCTTTCGTGGCTCTGGTCTCATACCTCAGGTCTCATGTCTTATGTCTCATGTCTTAGGTCTCAGGTCTCAGGTCTCATATCTCATGCCTCATGCCTCATGTCTCATGTCTCATGTCTCAGACCTGAGACATGAGACTAGAGACTTAAGACATGACTCCTGAGACCTGAGACATGAGCGACTGGGGGGACTCGGTCGCTCATGTCTCAGGTCTCAGGAGTCATGTCTTAAGTCTCTAGTCTCATGTCTCAGGTCTCATGTCCCATGTCTCAGGTGTCAGGTCTCGTGTTTTATGTCTTAGGTTTCTAGTCTCAGGTCTCAGGTCTAATGTGGACTTAGGTCTCAGGTGTCATGTCTAAAGTCTCAGGTCTCATGTCTCTAGTCTACATTCTCAAGTCCAGGTCTCAAGTCTCAAGTCTCAGGTCTCAGGTCTCAGGTCTTCAGTGTCAGAACTACAGAGCTGCAGAATTCGATTGGTCTTTTTTTACACGGTTTTCGGGAATTAACACGTTTTTTTTACACGGTTTTTTTTTACGCGGTACGTATATCAGTGTAAAAAAAAAACCTTACTGTATACATTTCAACAATTTTCAAGCTACAAAAAATTATTTATTGATATTATGCCCTTTTGTGATGTTCGTCACATTTCATATTCATGAAATGGCGCACATGTCTCAAAAATGGCTATTTGTGGAACTTTTAGGAACTTCAATTCCATAAAAGGCTATTTGAGATCCAATTTATAACTTTTATACTGAATGGAAGCGATTGACATGTCACAATAAAGGCTGTTTGAGGAACATTTTGTAACTACATATCATGCTCGCATTTGAGAAAATTCTGTACTAATTCTCTTTGGAATCTTTATTAAGCAAAATTCGAACTTTTAGGCACGCGTTTGAGGAGATATGGGACTTTTGATTGCTTCCCGAGCAGACATTTATAGCAAATTTTTAGCAAATTTTGCTATCACGCCCTGAGAGCCAAATTTGCTCTCATTTTGCTTGACATAAGGTGGTACACAGCAAAAATGAGAGCACAAATTTCCATACTTGGTTAGCAAAGTGATACCATATTTTGCTAAAACTGAGACCCAAACTACACCTCGTTTTTCGAGAGCTTGGACAGCACAATGAAGCCAATATAAGGCATCACATAATTCTTGATAAAAGCAAAATTTGATATCAATATGCTTTCAAAAATTTTCAAAAACGGCAGCAGAACGAGGTATAATAAACGATTCAGTACAGCAAATTTGACATTACTGTGCGATCCTTTTATGAATATTTTGTTTTCATTTTTGCTGTTTATCTCCTTGAGTCAACCAAAATGGCTGTCAAGACGTGATAGCAAAATACGATGTCATTCTGTTCATGTTTCTATCGTAACCAGAGTTACCTTTAGTTATGCATCGTGTTAAGACTTCAAATAAAAATTTAATTTTGGTCAAATCTTAAAAATTTGGTTGCTCACCAAGTCGTCCAAATTACGTCGGCAGATTTCGTAGATGGTTTAATTGTCGCTTCATACTACTTGATTAGCAAGAGTTGTCGGGTTCCATCGACCGATTTTCGGATGCGATTCAGATAATCGACAAATTCCGCTGAAAAATGTTTTAAACGAGTCGTCTCTATCGCATGGTTTTGATCGACACAGGCATCCTAAAAAAAATGATAAATTTCTTTAAAACTAAAAAAACCAAATTAGCTTAGATGCAAATTTTGTTATTGAAAGATATAATGTATGGTAAGTGACATGTTATGTTTGTTAAAAGCAACAAAAAAATACAAAAAAGCTGTTGCTATTTTTTGGAAAACATTAAGAAACATTAACGATACAACATAGCAAAAAACAAAATCTAGAATTTAAATCTGTTAATGATTAAGAATTTCCAATCTGTGGTTAAAAAATGCTGTAATATCAATAAGGCAAAATAAAAGATTTTATTTAAATTAAATCAAAATTATAAATATTTCTCAAGAACACTTTCTTTCGAGTAATTTAAATTTTCTTAATAGGAACGAATCTGATAACGGTAAGCGCCTTAGTACAGGCACCGCATAAGATTCAATTAACTCAAGGAAACAAAACAAATTTAGTTATACATAAACGAAATGCCGCAATTGTCTACACAAAGACGATTGAAATGCACACTATAAAAAATTAAATATCATCTATTTTCTACATGAACTTGGGATCGGTAAATCTTCGAATAAAAGCTATAAAACTGCAATCCGAGGTTACAAAATATCAGTAAACTGAAATATCTCAACAATTTTTCGAAAACTTGCATTTGTTAATCTCCGGTTTTTAAGGTTTTTATATGCAGTGAATGCAGAGGGCAAAATATAAAGCTTAAGAATCTTAAGTATTTTAGTTTATTTCTGTACTTGAGTTTAATTATTTTTTATTTAACATTATTACCGGTTCGATATTTGTAATAACAAGAAAATATCTTTTTGAATTACTTGTTGTTCATATTTTAAACGTTCTTGTGTAAACAATTTTATCTTTATCTAAAATTTTGTTTTTCTCACGACAGATTTATAGTCAGCAATTTTCATATCTTTCTATATTTTAATAATAAATTACTTCAAATGCTTATTGAACTTTGACCGAAAACAAAACTTGACATTTTAAGCATTATTTAATGGTAATTGATACCTTAATGTGTAGTGTCCTATTTATCGGATCCGGAACTAAAAGTTCCAATAGGGTCAGAGTTTATCAAAGCACATTTTCAATGGTAGCCCATTTTGACACATGTACAATAAGTACGAACCACGTCTGGCAATTTGTTGTACTAATTTATAAGCCTAAAGTTGTTATTAAAAACTAAGCTAATCAAAAAACTGAAGTGGTTTTAGCTAATGTTGTATAACGATCATTAACAACATAAAATGCTAGTTAAAATCTCGATATAAATATAACTATTAAAATATCTGATTGGCTTCAAGCGTTGATGAAAACACTTCAACTGCAAATTCAATTTGCAAGTAAATACAATGTCTGATCAGTACAGATGAAAAAGGTTAATACTTACCCCGACAATTTGATAATTTCGGACACCATCAGAAAATGAAATTTTAAATGGTCGTGACAAGCTATTCGAAAAACTGGTAAGTGCAGGGATGTTCAGGGCTGGTAGCGGTTTGACAATGAAATAGTAGGGACTTTAGTGACCAAAATTTGAAAAAAAGTGACCAAATAGTGACTTTGAGGACCGAAAAAAGTGACCAAATAGTGACTATGTAGAACGAAAAAATAATTTTGATGTACAAAAAATGTGACCAGTCAGGCCCGTGCGATGGACCCTTCCGGGGGGGTTTTCTAAATTCAAATTTAGATAAAATTAATAACAATACCAAAAATAAACAATTGAAAAGGAAAGGGTTTTTTTACACCATTTGTCACTCATGTTCAACACAAAAACTAAAAAAATGACTTATAAAAAAAATTTTGGAAACATATTACAATGAATGTTTCAAATTTTCGATAAGTCAAGAAAGTAAGAAATAAATTAGTTTCAAAAGAATTTCTTAGCAAATTTAAAATTAAAAAATATCTGAATTCTAAAATAAATGTCAAATCTTGTACAAAACTTAGCATGAATAGATGTTAGGAAAATGATAATAATTGTTAATTTTTGTTCATCTAAATTTGGAATTCTTTTCCTCATTTTTAACTGGAAGTTTAGTGAGAAATTCCGCTGTAATTTTTTAATATGAACAAAAAATATTTAATCACGATTTTAAATGTAAACTACTGATTACTGAATAAGAAATGAATTATGAACAGAATTTATTCAATGTTTGATGTTTTAATTTAATTTTATAAAAAGAAGAATATATTTATAATTATTTTAAAAGTGCCAGTTATAGAAGCCAGACATAAAACCTTTAATAAAGTGAAATCCTCCATGTTCAACTCCACTGACAAAGAAATGTTAGAAAATGAGTAATTATGTGAATGATAAAAACTGATAAACAATTAAAAATAATGAGTTCAAAACTTTTGTTATTAACACTGCGTATTAAAATTTATTTTGAAAGTTGCTACTTAGAACAATTTTTCAAACTTTTTAGATTAATTTAAAAATCATGATCGATCCAAAAATATGATTTCATATAAAAAATATTAAAAAAAAGTTTTTAAAGTTTCAATCGCAGGTTTTTAAGCTTTGAATTACAAGCTCTGAGTATTTTGTCTCTTTCGATTAAAATATTGGGTCCTGAAAGAACAGAAGGTTGAAATTATGTTTTTTTTTATTTAAAATTTTGAGTTCAAGGCTTATGGTTGAAGAACACGAAAATTTAGAATTTAAAAACAAGGAAACAATTGTTAAAAATATGTCTTAAAAATTTAAAAAGTTTGATTTAAAAAAAAATCCGGCAAGTTGATAATAAAATTGAAAAAAAAAACTGTAAAATAAAATTCGGTAGATTTATTTAAAAAAATGAAAAAAACAGTATGGAAATAAAAAAGATTAGTTTTTAAAAAAATTTCAGGAAGAGTTTTTTCAATAAACATGTTTCATCATAACCATTTTGGTGCTTATTTTTTCAATAATTGATTTGGTAAATAGTGTCCTCAACTAGAAATTTTGTCAAATTCGGCCATTTAGTTTTGGTAATAAAGAGTTTATTACTAGTAAAATTGATAGATAACTGATTATGGAAAAATGTCATTACAAGTATTTTTGACATCACAGCAGAAAGTGTAAAAAAAACTTGATTCTATTTAAAGCTCATTAATTCATATAAAACTTTTATTTCTAAATAATATGTTTTTGATTTGAGTTTTTGTAAAAAGAAAGTGCAGAAACTTCTCTAAAGATTTTAAATTATTTTCATTTCAATAACAAACCCACCGTACGAGGACAGGTGTGCTCTGATATGTCTAACCTCACTCGAAAAGCGGCGCGTCGAACTGCAGCAAGGTTTTATATTCGACACATTGACCACCCGTATTGACTGTGCTTACATTTATGTACCAACGAGAACACTTCGACAATGTCAGTTTCTTTCAATTTCTCACCACCGTACTGCCTATGGCCAAAACCACCCTATTGACAAGTGTTGTGAACTTTTTAATTTAGTGTATAATTTGTTTAATTTTAATATGTGCAAACGTCGTTTTAAAATAGGCTTAAGAAGAATTTCTTAGTTTTTAAGTCATCAGTCTGTACGGTAATTAAACCAAAGACGAAATAAATAATATTAAATATAAAAGCTGATAGAAATATTGCATACATATTTAGATTCGGGGAACCCAAATTAGTTGAAATTACCGTTTAAATTCATTGCACCTAAAAAAATGTAATTTTTGTGGCCTTGTGTAAATTTTTACAACCCTTTTTTTAAGTATTTAGAAGAACAAAAAACACGAAATAAAATTGAGTCTGAAATTGTTTTTTAAAGAATATTTCATATCATCATAACATTTGTTATGACATAAAAGATTTTTTTCACAAAAAAAAATGGTTCGTTTCAATCTCAATCTTAGTTACACTTCTTAATAAAAACCCATTCTAGCTAAAGACGAGATAGATTTTGGATATCAAGTTTTGAGTTCCAATACAAAAGGTTGATTGAACTAAAAACTAGAATCTACAATCAAAGTTAGTTTCAATTCACGAACGTCAAATAATGTCGTAGATCGAAATGTCTCAAGCCAAGGGTGATACATGCCGAAATTCCGCCGGAGGCGAAAAAAATTTCTGACTGACTGATCAAGTAATTTACCGTTACTACCATCAATATTAACACGCGCAATTCAAATTACTTTTTCATTGGTTTATTATCGGTGAAAAAAGTGACTTTTGGTGATAAAAGTGACCATTTTTCGGAAAATAGTGACTTTAGTGACCAAATGATGAAAAAAGTGACTTTTTAGTGACTGACCCAAAAAAAGTGACCAAGTCACTAAAAAGTGACTCGCTACCAGCCCTGGATGTTGAACAGTTCCGGTAAACCGATGCGATCGATGTGGAACATCGCTCCAGACAAAATTAATGGTAACCTAAAATTAGAATTAATATCTGTAGAGTGGCTTGATTTGGAGATTCAATATAATGAGTTAAAAGTTGACTTACCATAACCTAAAACTGGCCACAATTTATTCTCAAGCTATTCTAATACCGAAAGACCAGCACCATAGTTGAGAATCTCCCGGAAGTAACTTAAAAATCGCATTCTCTGCGAACACCATCCAAATATATTCTGCTCTCGTTTACGTTTCTTGGTGGGATTGTTTGCCAGGTACGAGACAGGCAACGTACTCAAGATACCCAGTCGGTGTGACCATCCACTGAATGGTTTTTTTTGTACCCGACCAAAGTTATTTACAGCTTGACGGTAATTTCTTGAGATCCAGGCACGAAATGATATCGGTCCACAGAAAAGGCTACCGACAAATCCTCCTTGATATGATCTGCGAATCGAAACGTAAACGTTCTAAAAGCTAAATACCACAGCCGCAGCCTTGTCCCACGAGCCGGAAAAGCGTAGGTATCCTCCGGAGAAAGCAAACCATTACTGATGCTCTCAAGTCCATAGAAACTCTTCTGGGGGATTCCGTACTGGAAACAGTCACAAATCAATTTTCGAGACTTGTCCTTGCTGACTCCCGTTAACAGTTTCTCGAAAAACTCCGGTGCTACAGAATGTGGAGAAAACAGTTGAATGAAATCGATTTCCGATAAATTTTCATTTCTAAATTACATACCTGATCCTCAATTTCGCATCCAAAAAAGCAACTATAGCTATGCACATGGTGGTGAATCTCGACTTCTGGCCTCAACTACACTGACCTGAAAACTGGTCGTAAACAATCTAAAAACGGACCGTGGATTGTTTTCAACTACATTGCTGACTGCAGCGGCTGACTTCGTGAACAAACATAATTTGTTCTCCTTTTGTGTCCCATAAGGATCAGTAACATAGAATATATGCCTTATGATATATTTGAGAAAAGGGAACATCGTAAACATTTTTAATTTTTTTTTTATAAAATCTTAGTCAGTTTTATCTAGATTTAAAAATGACCTTAAAAACAGAGGTTTACTTGGGGAATATTAGTGATTAATACTAAAACAAAACTACCTATTTAATTCGAAAACGCGTAGATTCTTTTTAATCGCTCTTTAACCCCCAAAAATGTATAGATTTTGAAAACTTTTGAATTATTTTACCTTAACTACTTGATTTCTACTGATTTCTTCTGATTTGGTATTTAAGATATCATATTTATATTATTTTTCCGAAAATCGCTATTATATCTATACAAATGTGAAAATTAGAGCAAATATTCTAGTTGCTATCTATCAAAAATATCCTTCTTCACTTGCTAAACAATAATGAAAATCGCATTGAAATAAATGAACGATTTCAAATAAATTTGATTTGTTTTTTGAATCATAACTTTTATAAGACTCAAAATGACGGCTTCAAACTAAGTTTGTTGTGCTATTCGAATAACGATGACATTAAATATTGTCATTTGATAAGTCATTGGTATCAAAATATGGGCAGACTTCGAATAATTTAATCTGGATGGATTCTGTGGTTCTGTATTGCCAAGTACTTAGAGAAAACTTGGTGTTTGAACCAAAACAAAAAAGGTTTTTTTTTAATTGTAAAAATACAAAACGAGTTTGGATCCTTAAAGCCTGAAGGCATGAGCCGTTTCAAATAAAAAAATTACAAAAAAAAGAATTTGATTCATAAAATATTATATTGAAACAAAATCCTTTTTTGAAACAATGTATTATGAGTAAGATTTAAAAAAAAGTATTTGAAACAAATAATTTATTCTTTAAACTAAAAAAACTATAAATCAAAGAATTTGTTTTAATTTAAAAGGTGAAAAATTCCTTGAAGAGAAGGAAAACAGATTAAAAAAAACGAAGTAAACTTCATTTGTCCCAGAATAAAAACAATCCTTTAGTTGATCACTAAACAAAGGAAAATTCCTTTGTTCTAAAATCTTTTTTGCTGGGTGTATCCATTTCGTTACACTATGTTAGATATAAGAGAAGCCGTAGAGGCCGCTTCAACTCTACTGTTAACATTTTATTATTTTCTTTATTTGGGCAGTATACAAGCCCAAAAAAAGTTCGAAGTTTTTTTTCACACTTTCTAGTTTAATTCACTATTGTGAAATATTCAAAAATATTTCTAAGCATCATAAATTCCAGTAGCATTTAAAATCCTAAAAAATTGATTAAAAAAAATTATTCATTCTTTAACACTATTGTTATAAAAAAAAACTTATAAAAAAGTTTTTTGCCATGAATTTCAGATTTTTTTTTCAAAATAAAAGAAGCCCCAATGATGCCTCAATTTGCTATTGCGGTGTACAGTAAATGATGCTATAATTTTGGTCTCAGGATAGTATTTTTTTTTTAAAGGGATACCTAAATGAAGCCTAGTTTTGCTATCAAATTTAAATCTACGCCAAATTTTGCATACTGTTTGCTGTTGTTACCTAAATGTGATCTCAGCTTGCTGTCAAATAAAAATTTACGACGCCTCAATTATGCCTTATTTTTCTCTCATGAATAATTGAACAGCAAGAGATGCTGTCGGTTTGCTGTCAATACCATATTATGGTTTCAATTTGCTATCGATTTGGGCATCAAAGTCTGCTCGGGTTGGGATATCAACGATGCAGTTGGCGGACAGTCATTGAAAAACTTATTCGATCAAAACACGTTTTTAGCTAACACAATTTATGATTTTTGCGTCTATTATTCAATAAACTTTTTTTGCTTTTCTGGATCTTGTGCCGGATTTTACCTAGTTTTTAGGTAAAAATGTCCGGCATTCCTAGTCCGGATACGTTCTGGAATGTAAATATCGAGGAAAGTTAAAGGTTTTCAATGCTTTCCAGCCAGCTGCATCGTAGGATAAAAACAGTGTTAACGATTCAAAGTAATCATAACAACTTTGATTCAAACAAAAAGAAAGAAAATCATTGCTGAAAAAATTATTTACATTTCAAGCAATTTTTTGTTTTTCGAAATTTCAAGATGATGTTTGATGTTTAACATTCATTCTGTTGAATGTAAATGTAATGTAAATGCTTGGATAAAGCTTTCATTTTCATTAGAATTGTAAGCATGAATATTTAGTTTTATTCTAAAAGTCACATAAGTTTCGTTTTATGATTTGATAAACCAATTAAAGGAATACATATTAGTGAAGAAATCTTTTTGGCAATATTTTGCAGTTTGGAAAATCTGCAAATTTCACCATGGAGCAAAAATAGAATGTTTCAAACGAGGAGCATATCGACACAAACACTTTTTAAAGTTAGGTTGCTATCTAAAGGATTAATCAACGCTTATATTTAAATCATACTTAGAAAAAAGAAAATAAGGCATTGTGAGTTGCGCGTTTCGAAGCACTTCAACGGCGATTTGTGTGGTATGCTCTCCGTGAACTACCTTGGAAAAACCCGTTAATTCTATCGCCCTATCCAAAACGATGCGCAAAGATCTTGAGAAATGAAATAGGCTGCTGAAGGCTCCAATCCCGTTATAACATTTATGCTCCAGAACGAACCCTTTGTAATTGAGACTAAATAAACAAAAAATCAAATAAACTCCATATGATGTTTTGCCAAAATCATTTTTCAATGTTTTTTGAATTTTTATGTTTTTTTTAATATAATCATGATAAAATAATCCATAAACATAATTCTTATAGCATTCAATAAGTATCACTATTAAATAGTTGGATTTTTGCAAACTTTTGAATCAAAATCACAATTTGAAAAAAAACGGTTTACTGTTTTGGCTCCATATGTAATACAGGTCGGACTCGATTATCCGGAGACTCGACTGTCCGGGTTTCGATTATCCGGAATTTTAGACTCGATTATCCGGAGTTTTTTAAAAAAAATTTTTTTGAATTTTAATTTTGATTTTTAAAATAATTTAGTATGGGAGAGTGGGGAATCATGGGCCACTTTTTTTCGTTGTTCCATAACATTTTTCTTATAACAGATAAAATGAAAATAAAAAATGGTATGGTTTTCTACATTTTCAAGGTATCATAAGGTATTTTTTTAAATTTTTTAAAAAGTTATTTTCCCCAAATTCTGACTGTTTTAAAAAAAGCTATATTTTTTGGATTTTGAAAAATGATGGGGAATCGTGGGCCACTAAATCTAAATTGACCAAATAACATGCAAAGCTTATGAGTTGACCCAAAACTGTGATTTCATAATTTATTTCGTTATTTTAAAGCAATTTCAGATGATGAAATAAAAAAGAGAGCTGTGTATGATCGAATTGATTCCAAAACCTGGCTCGCGAACGTTTTGGCAAAATATTTTTCATAACTCTTCATTTGGCATAAGAAAACTTTACAGATAGGAAAAACGTATTTTAAGTTCTGAATGTGTATAAAAACATAAAAATATAGGTGGTTCAAGATGCGTGGCCCACGATTCCCCACAAGCTATGATTTGCAAATTGGTTGCGTTTGAATGACTTATTCTTGTTTCATCAAAAATTCCTTTTCCACGTGAAAAGTCATGACAAAACTAAGATCATAAGCGTATGAGCATATTTTTGTTATGAATTTTAGGTTCCCCATCGATGGAATTAGCGGGTATTTTTTTAATCATGCAAGAGAATTTTTCTAACTTTTTTTAGCTTGATAAATAAAAGAAGCATATGATGCGTATTTAAGTCAACAACATATAGAAATATAAGCTCACGAAAAGTGACAACGATGACAGTTGGTTTCAGATTTTTATCTCAACACACATTTGAGATATTAAAAGTGGCCCACGTTTCCCCATGGCCCACGATACCCCACTCTCCCCTACTATAATTCACAAAATAATATTTTTATCAGCTTTGGACGGAGTTAGGGGGGTCAGGGGCTAGTATAGTAGTTGTAATTTATATTAAAACTCGGTTATCCACAGTGTATTGTTCATGATCAAACTCATTAACTCTATAATACATATTATAAATGTGTGGTCAAGCAAGAACGTAGCTAGGAACAGGAGGGGTAAGAATAAGAGTTGTCAATGTGTTTAACCCTCTACGTCCCATGGTAGCACAAGTGATCCACAACATTTGCGTCTTTATCAAGTTTGTAAATCTACTATGATGCAGTCAATAATTGTATAAACTTCCTTGTGTACTCATTGTGCTTGTCTATAAGCCTTCTTGAAATTTAGGTTTAGTAACTATTGAAAAACGATCTAGCAACTATTGAAACAATCAAAAACTTTTTTCATAGAATTACAACTTTTGGGGCCATGGGGAACAACTTTTGTTCAAGCTCTTTCCTTCCAAAAGCTTTTTTGTTGTTTAAATATTTAAAAAAAAATCGTGGAAAGTAACGGGTCATTATTTATTATCTAGTTTAATTAATTATCGATTGTCTTCGGTTGAAATGACTGGATTTTGAAATGTATTTTAGTTTACTTACAAAGTATGATCAAATGTACAAACGTGAAAGTAGTAAGAAAAAGAAGGACTTAAGCTAGGGTGCCATTTCAGTATGTTCCCCTTTTGATATTCTTTTTTGTTACATTCTCATTTTGGTAAAATAAAATTCATATTTCTTGTCAGGAAACTTCTCGTTTATTTAAGCTTAAAAACAAATTCATTCATTGAATAACGAAGCATAAGAACAAAAATCACTTCCGAGATGTGTCAGGTCAAGGTAAAGTGAAACCAGTAATTGTTTAATATTCCTTTTTTTTTTCTTATCACGACTTTACCCCTTTTTCCTATAAAAATTATTTCTGGCTATACGCCACTGCATTTTACAAAAATAATGCACAAAAAAATTACAATTCAGCGTCCTCAGACTGAAAAAAAAACATTTTTTTATGATTCGATTATCCGGAAAATTCGATTATCCGGAGTGAAAAAAAAAATCCATACTCCGGATAATCGTGTTCGACCTGTACTACTAAACCGATTTTCATCAAAAATGTCATTTTGGAATCATCTTGATGATTACTTTGTTTTTATCATGAAGCCAGACTTTTGGTGGACTTATAAAATTTAAAAGATTTTTATTCATATTGATATAATATTAGATTTGGTAAAAGAAAAAAGCGATTTTCTGTCAAAATTGCTCCTAAAGCTCTCTACAACTGGATTTGCATTCTTTGGTCAGTTAAATGTGCAAACTAAACTGTAGGGCGGACTTTGCACCATTTCAACCTTTTTTCAATCGTTCAATGCCCTTAAGTGAAATGAAGCCATAAAGTCACTTTTTAATCCAACAACATGAATTCTCCCAACGCATCACTACTTAGACCCATTAAAAAATACAGTGCTATTTTAAATCAGGCAGTCACTGAGCATTTCAAAGGGGTTAGTTATGAAGAAGAATGACAAAAAGGTGAGTTCCTGTGTAGAAGTTTCAGATGTTGCACTACATCTTTTGGGTGGAGTTATGCCTCATGTAGGATTGAACTAGTATGGAATTAAACAGGAGTAAAGTAAATATATGTGCCAAAATATTGAAAATTGTTTAAAGTTTATTGTGTAGAAGAAAGTGGAAAGAATCGGTCAACTAGGTAACTTTTTAAAGCGTTTCAACTGTGATGCAATTTGATGGGAGACACCCATGTCTGATTTTTTAAAATATTTATAAAAAATTTAAGATGAGATTAGCTTAAACAGAGAACATTAATTTGACCTTCATTTGAAAAAAGTAGAATTCAAAAAACTACTGTTTTGCTCTTTCTTTTAAAATTTTAAGTTTAAGTTAAATACCCACACGAATTAAATTTAGAGAATCACCATGTTTTTTTTTATTCAGAATAAGAAAGTTCTTATTTGAAATTATGTATTTTACTTATGTTCATGTTTAAAATTCATTTTCTGCCAATTTCTTTTGAATACGCTGTAACTTACCATTAGAAATTTGTGTTTTCTTAGGAATCTTTGATTAAATTATCCGTGGCATGATGTGCTCTAAGCTCGATTATCAATGGAATATTAAGTCATATTCTATAAGTTTGAAATTCAACTTTCCTCATTTATTCGAGTCTTTATATTTTCTTTTCCCTAGGTATTATTTCAACCGTTCCTTAAATTGAACTCTGAACTTCTTTTATTTCAACAAATAAAAAAAACAGAATAAAAAATGTTGACGGTTAATCAAGTGTTAATACTTGATAACTTAGGATGCAGGAAAAATCTAGTCATTTTTTTTTCAAAATGATACATTGATAAAATAAACAAAAATTTTGAGACCAGAAATGTTAGTTGCTTGCATAGAAACAAGTGGAAACTTGTCAATAAAACAAAATTTTTGTAATTAATTTTTCGTACTCTCTGGAGCCACCTTTTTTACTTGGATAAAACGTTGCTGGTTTACTGAATCATGAAACTTCCTTTGATTTTCTGTTTTGTCGTTGTTTTCGATTAAACTATTTTTTGTAGTTTTTCCCAATTTACAATCACAGTTTCTCCGTTTTATTTTTGTTATCATCAACAGATGGATTTCTGTAAGTAACTTGCTTTCCTGGTAGCCTTTGTTGAGCCTTTGAATTTTTTAAAGGAATGTTGCCTTGTTTCTCTTAATTTTAAAATAGTTCTTCATAAAATAGAGCACTCTAAGCAATTCAATAAGAAAATAAGAGCATTTGGAAAAATAAATCGAAATCGGTTCATTAAACTACATTTTTAAAGCATGGCAATGAATTGTATTTTTATGAAAAGGTATTGAAGTTTCAAAACTCAATCTTTCCGTTTTAAATGTCCATCAATTAATTTTGTTCAATGTTCATTCACTGCTTTTTTTGTGTTCCATTATTCACTTCTTTCGCTTTCTAAGGTCGGAATAAAAACAAATATCCTTTAAACACTACAAATTAAAACTTTAAGTGAAGCAAAATATGAAATGACTTTATTTAATTTTGAAACAGTTGAAAGTTTTACATACAGTTTCATTTACATCATACCAAAATAAGAATTATTAATCTAGATTTTCAATTTTTAATTCAAAATAAAAGTTTTATCAGTGAACTTTAAAATAGGAAACTAAATCCTTATTCAGAATGTTGAAATGATTGCAAGGTGTTTGTTGCGATTTATTATTTTATCGAAGGGCTCTCACTAATCACAATCAGTTCATATTCATTTGACTAGTATAATGAATTTCTTAATTTTAACTTCAGCTGTGAAACTTTATGCTAGTTTTTTTTTTAAATTTTTTTCCTGATTTAAATTGGTTCTAAGATTCCTGATTTTTCAATTTCCTCTGAAATTATTTTAATCAGTTTAATTTAAGCTTGCTTTATTGTCCGGATATTCTATACAAAACATGGGAAATGCCTGGCCTGGATCGGTTGACCGGATTTCATTCAAAAAGCCTGGGTTTTGTCTGAATGTAGTCACCTTATTTGCCAAATCAACCAAAAAAGATAACAAACTGTTTAGTATTATTTTTTATTTATGCGTTCAAAACTAAATTGTATGAGTAAGTTTTAAAAAAAATCATGAAAGGTTTTATGAAAGCCTAAAAGCGATGTAAAATTCGCTGATAAATTTTGATGAAATAAACATTTTATCAAGTAGTTTTTTGTTGAGTATTTCCTGAGTTTTAAGCAAATTTGCCCGGAATTTTGTCCAATTATTTGGAAATCAAATGCCTGGATTTTGCCAAGTGTATGATAAAATAGCCCTGGTTTGCCTGAACCGAATATGTGTGGAAAATAATCTGACAACCTTAGTTTAATTTATATACTTAGATTTTTGTATTTGATAAAAAAAATTGGATTTTATTCTTATTTCTGAGAGTGACTGAGAGTAATTTTGGAATCTATTGATGAGATATCTCTCTAAATTTTTATAAAGAATCCTCTAAACATAGACAGAAATAAAGGTCTTTTGCTTTTATACATTTTCCATCTATTTTAAGATGGTTATGCATAAGGTGATAAAAATTTATTTTCAAATCAAATGATTTGTTTTAAATTTTTTCGTGGTCATCCATATTCTGCAACTTATTTTTATGTGTATAGAGATTTGACCAAACCAAATAAAATGCAAAGGCTAAATATTGTTTTGATATTTGATACATCATTTTCTAGATTTTTCAAAAGGCTTTAATGGGTATTAAACCTTGCAACAATTTGAATATGTTTCATTCCTATGCCTACGAATGAGTAATTATAAAACTAACAAATTTTTCGTATGACGGTGGCTTCAGAGAGTTTAACTTGTTTGAGATATGATAAAATATCTGGAGTGCTTTAAGTTCTTCGTGATCTGTTTTGTTTTTTGCTCAAAACGAATTTAATGCATGATTTGTTATTATGAGCTCTCTTTAAGATTAACAGAATGTGTTGTATGTATTTTCATTTAAAATGAATTTGATGTGTGTTAAATGACAATCTTTCTTCGGTATGAGATATAAAAATTGTTAACCCGAATCCAAAACAAGATTTTCAATGAAAACAACTTTCATAATAAAATACAAGAGCAATTTCTACAGGTAAATAGACAGAACCCAATAAGGCTGGAACCAATTCGAAAACTTTCTTTTGTCACTTGAATCTGGGACATAATCATCAACATCAAATATGCAAAAATAAAACTATACATTTGAATACATTTAGCAAAACATTGTATGCATCAAAATTGCATGTAATCTTATTTGAACAGACTCGAAAATTCGATTAATTTTACATCAAACATGTAAAAAACACAAATGTGAAAGATGAAAAAAAATCCTAGCTCCATGGTTTGCTTTTTGTTCTTGAAAGTATTTTAATTTTCTTTTGATTTATCTAATTTTTCATAAAATTTTAAAAATATATTTATTTCTTTTGGGTTTTTAGAAAATTTTCAAGAGAGAAGGGAGGTAGGTGTAATGTTACAAATAAAAATTTGATATTTGTTCCGCCCTTATAATGTTTGTTGGTCGTGTAAAGTTGAATGATCTTTAAAAACCTAATAATTTAATTTAAAATAAATACTTTACCAAAATTCAGAAAAAAAAAGATTCACATGAAAATTGTTTGTTATGTTTTACTAATCAAATAAATAAATGGTTAAAAACCAAAAATGAAACGCTCTGACATCCCGGTCTTCAAAAGGAAAGGTCACTGTTATCAGCTTAGCTCCTAGACTAGAAGGATGAGAACAACCATTCCGAAGCCAGAGACCGAGAAGGCCCTAGCTGGCATCCGAAGAACTTCACTTTCCTCGAGCAGCAGCAGCGGGTAGAATGGAATGACGATCCGTATGCAGATTGGCATTTTAAATTAAAATTAAATGCTGTTTTCTCTTATTATTATGGAGTCAGACATTTTTTCGCCCTTCCATCCAAACGATCCCCCTTTCTTCCCAGTGTCGATTTAAGTATTGGTGCTCGTTTGTTGGCCACGAATTGTGTCGCTTTCTATTCAGCTTCCGCTATTTAGTAGAAGGTATGAGTCGGGGGATTTTGTAAGCTGAAAGCTTTTAGAGCAAAAATGGGCCTCCGCCGTAGGATGAGATTGATTTATGTAGCCCTGATTGGCAGAGGATACATCGTGTTCGATGGAATGGAAAAAGACGATTGGGTTTGGGTTGTTTTGAATAGAGAGAAGAATGAAGCTACAGCACAACAATAACGATTCACTTTGAATTCCATTCGATGGACTAATAGCCTGAATGAAGTGATTGGGCATGATGGAACAAAAATGCTTGTTAACATTTTGGCCAATATTTGTGCGATTCATGGTGGTTTTACGATTTAAAAACCTCTCTCAAAATATCTCACCAGTTTGTTTAAACTTAAACAGGCATTATTTGAATTGTTTTTTTTGCTAAGCTTTGATAGGAATTTTCGAGAAATATTTAAAAAAAACCTATCATATAATGAAGGAAAGTGTAGGACATAATAATGAAAAAAAAAAAACATGTATTATCGCATTTTGTCATTTGAACATAAATGAAAAGATACTAGCCATTAAAAATAACGTTAATTTACGTAGTACTTTCCTTAATAACTTATGCATTGCAGTTCAGTTGGAATCAATCTTCAGTATTTGCTGCACACTGCTCTTCATCCTCATCTTGAATTTCATTGAACAACATAAAATGTATGTATAATAAAAAAATATGAAATTATAGTACAATAGCGAAAACTTTTAACAAATTTGCTTTTTCTATGTCCTGCTATACAACTTATATGTCTACATAAAGATAATTCTCGTAATTTTTTTATCTGATAGTTTTAAAATTATCCCTTATTAACTCTTCAAGCATCATTCTAATGAAGTAACATACACATTTTTGTTTAAGAAAATGTAGAAACAAATCTTTAAATTATCCATAGAATTTCTGCTGAACTGAATTTTGGTAAACTATTCGTTTGAAATAAAAAAAACACCATTTGAGAATAGTTTTTTTTTAAAATGAGAATGAATTATAATCTGATTGTCAAACAGCTATTCAAGTACCGTAAAACGGGGTAAGATTGATCACTTTTTTTCTATATTTTTCGATAAAATTTTCTGTTAAGGGGAATATGGCATGTTTCATATTTTAAAACCAGTACTGGATTCCTATGAACGTAAACCACGGTTGCAGATATTTACTAGACGCTTTAAAATTTGATTTAAAAATCGATTTTATTTATTTATTTATTTATTTATTTATTATAATTGAATTCATCGAACATAAATGTTTAAATGTCCTTGATTTTGTCTCTGTTTAGAATTTAATGCTTCGGGGTAACATTGATCAATCTCTATTTGAAAGGTTTTAATGAGTTTTCTTGATCACAAAGGATACAAAACACCTTCATAAGATTTCTTCGCGGTCCGAATAACAACATCGCTAGACTGGCTTACTCTTGGAAAATGTCCTTTTTTTTAAATATCGAAAATTTACCTCAAAATACAACACAAACTTTACCAAAACTATACATCTACAAAGGAAAAAAGTTGAATCCTCACATAAATCAACCTGCTGTTTCTAAACGCTTTGATATCCTCAGAAAGGGTGTTTGTTTGTCAGTCTTCGAAAAAATAGATATTTCAAGATTATGAAATTACATTTTTACTTACATTTCAAATTTTTAAAAAGAAATCAAGTTTTTCCCAATTTGAATTTCAACTTAAACGCTTTAAAACGTAGATTTTTTTTTTTAATTTTTACTCTAGACTTAGTTATTGATGATTATGAAGAAAAATTCCACGGTAATCAAAGCTACTCCGGTGATCAATGTTACCCCGATTTCCGGTATCAAAAATTTTGACCGCTTTGACATGTCAATACAGACCCCGTTCGTTTTTGGCAACATGCCCGTAAATTTTATGTTGCCAAAATCGAATGTTGCCAAAATCGAACGGTTTTTTTTGTCAATTTTTTATTTAAAATTTTTATTTCAAATTATTCAAAATTGATGTTAACCGTTATATTAGCATAAAATTTTGCACTTTGGCTCAATTATATTAGTTTTAAGCAGTAAAACATGGAAAATTTTTTGTTTTTACAGTTTAAAACTATTATAAATAAGCCAAATTGAAAAATGTCATGCTAATATTACGTTTTACATTAATTTTGATTAATTTGAAATGAAAATAAAAAATAAAAAAGTTACATAAAAAAACCGTCATTTTTGGATGTTGCCAAAATCGAACGGGGTCTGTATTTTCAATTTTGACAATTCGCCATTTCTGTCAATATTCTCAGTTCAGTCAATTTTGTCAATTTTGTCATTTTTGTCATATTTGTCATTTTTGTCATTTTTGTCATTTTTGTCATTTTTGTCATTTTTGTCATTTTTGTCATTTTTGTCATTTTTGTCATTTTTGTCATTTTTGTCATTTTTGTCATTTTTGTCATTTTTGTCATTTTTGTCATTTTTGTCATTTTTGTCATTTTTGTCATTTTTGTCATTTTTGTCATTTTTGTCATTTTTGTCATTTTTGTCATTTTTGTCATTTTTGTCATTTTTGTCATTTTTGTCATTTTTGTCATTTTTGTCATTTTTGTCAATTTTGTCAATTTTGTCATTTTTGTCATATTTGTCATTTTTGTCATTTTTGTCATTTTTGTCATTTTTGTCATTTTTGTCATTTTTGTCATTTTTGTCATTTTTGTCATTTTTGTCATTTTTGTCATTTTTGTCATTTTTGTCATTTTTGTCATTTTTGTCATTTTTGTCATTTTTGTCATTTTTGTCATTTTTGTCATTTTTGTCATTTTTGTCATTTTTGTCATTTTTGTCATTTTTGTCATTTTTGTCATTTTTGTCATTTTTGTCATTTTTGTCATTTTTGTCATTTTTGTCATTTTTGTCATTTTTGTCATTTTTGTCATTTTTGTCATTTTTGTCATTTTTGTCATTTTTGTCATTTTTGTAATTTTTGTCATTTTTGTCATTTTTGTAAATTTTGTCATTTTTGTCATTTTTGTCATTTTTGTCATTTTTGTCATTTTTGTCATTTTTGTCATTTTTGTCATTTTTGTCATTTTTGTCATTTTTGTCATTTTTGTCATTTTTGTCATTTTTGTCATTTTTGTCAATTTTGTCAATTTTGTCAATTTTGTCATTTTTGTCATTTTTGTTATTTTTGTTATTTTTGTTATTTTTGTATTTTTTGTAATTTTTGTCATTTTTGTAATTATTGTCATTTTTGTAATTTTTGTCATTTTTGTAATTTTTGTAATTTTTGTAATTTTTGTAATTTTTGTAATTTTTGTAATTTTTGTAATTTTTGTAATTTTTGTAATTTTTGTAATTTTTGTAATTTTTGTAATTTTTGTAATTTTTGTAATTTTTGTAATTTTTGTAATTTTTGTAATTTTTGTAATTTTTGTTATTTTGGTTATTTTTGTCATTTTTGTATTTTTAAATTTTTTAATTTTTGTAATTTTTTTTAATTTTTGTATTTTTGTAATTTTTTTAATTTTTGTAATTTTTATAATTTTTGTAATTTTTATAGTTTTTGTCATTTTTGTGATTTTGGTAATTTTTGTAATTTTTGTAATTTTTGTAATTTTTGTATTTTTGTCATTTTTGTCATTTTTGTAATTTTTGTTATTTTGGTAATTTTTGTCATTTTTTAATTTTTTAATTTTTTATTTTTTGTAATTTTTTTTAATTTTTGTAATTTTTTTAATTTTTGTAATTTTTGTAATTTTTGCAATTTTTGTATTTTTTGTAATTTTTGTTTTTTTTTGTCATTTTTGTCATTTTTGTCATTTTTGTCATTTTTGTCATTTTTGTCATTTTTGTCATTTTTGTCATTTTTGTCATTTTTGTCATTTTTGTCATTTTTGTCATTTTTGTCATTTTTGTCAATTTTGTCATTTTTGTCATTTTTGTCATTTTTGTCATTTTTTGTCATTTTTGTCATTTTTGTCATTTTTGTCATTTTTGTCATTTTTGTCATTTTTGTCATTTTTGTCATTTTTGTCATTTTTGTCATTTTTGTCATTTTTGTCATTTTTGTCATTTTTGTCATTTTTGACATTTTTGTCATTTTTGTCATTTTTGTCATTTTTGTCATTTTTGTCATTTTTGTCATTTTTGTCATTTTTGTCATTTTTGTCATTTTTGTCATTTTTGTCATTTTTGTCATTTTTGTCATTTTTGTCATTTTTGTCATTTTTGTCATTTTTGTCATTTTTGTCATTTTTGTCATTTTTGTCATTTTTGTCATTTTTGTCATTTTTGTCATTTTTGTCATTTTTGTCATTTTTGTCATTTTTGTCATTTTTGTCATTTTTGTCATTTTTGTCATTTTTGTCATTTTTGTCATTTTTGTCATTTTTGTCATTTTTGTCATTTTTGTCATTTTTGTCATTTTTGTCATTTTTGTCATTTTTGTCATTTTTGTCATTTTTGTCATTTTTGTCATTTTTGTCATTTTTGTCATTTTTGTCTTTTTTGTTATTTTTGTCATTTTTGTCATTTTTGTCATTTTTGTCATTTTTGTCATTTTTGTCATTTTTGTCATTTTTGTCATTTTTGTCATTTTTGTCATTTTTGTCATTTTTGTCATTTTTGTCATTTTTGTCATTTTTGTCATTTTTGTCATTTTTGTCATTTTTGTCATTTTTGTCATTTTTGTCATTTTTGTCATTTTTGTCATTTTTGTCATTTTTGTCATTTTTGTCATTTTTGTCATTTTTGTCATTTTTGTCATTTTTGTCATTTTTGTCATTTTTGTCATTTTTGTCATTTTTGTCATTTTTATCATTTTTGTCATTTTTGTCATTTTTGTCATTTTTGTCATTTTTGTCATTTTTGTCATTTTTGTCATTTTTGTCATTTTTGTCATTTTTGTAATTTTTGTAATTTTTGTCATTTTTGTCATTTTTGTCATTTTTGTCATTTTTGTCATTTTTGTCATTTTTGTCATTTTTGTCATTTTTGTCATTTTTGTCATTTTTGTCATTTTTGTCATTTTTGTCATTTTTGTCATTTTTGTCATTTTTGTCATTTTTGTCATTCTTGTCATTTTTGTCATTTTTGTCATTTTTGTCATTTTTGTCATTTTTGTCATTTTTGTCATTTTTGTCATTTTTGTCATTTTTGTCATTTTTGTCATTTTTGTCATTTTTGTCATTTTTGTCATTTTTGTCATTTTTGTCATTTTTGTCATTTTTGTCATTTTTGTCATTTTTGTCATTTTTGTCATTTTTGTCATTTTTGTCATTTTTGTCATTTTTGTCATTTTTGTCATTTTTGTCATTTTTGTCATTTTTGTCTTTTTTGTTATTTTTGTCATTTTTGTCATTTTTGTCATTTTTGTCATTTTTGTCATTTTTGTCATTTTTGTCATTTTTGTCATTTTTGTCATTTCTGTCATTTTTGTCATTTTTGTCATTTTTGTCATTTTTGTCATTTTTGTCATTTTTGTCATTTTTGTCATTTTTGTCATTTTTGTCATTTTTGTCATTTTTGTCATTTTTGTCATTTTTGTCATTTTTGTCATTTTTGTCATTTTTGTCATTTTTGTCATTTTTGTCATTTTTGTCATTTTTGTCATTTTTGTCATTTTTGTCATTTTTGTCATTTTTGTCATTTTTGTCATTTTTGTCATTTTTGTCATTTTTGTCATTTTTGTCATTTTTGTCATTTTTGTCATTTTTGTCATTTTGTCATTTTGTCATTTTTGTCATTTTTGTCATTTTTATTGGTGATATATTAAATTCTTAAATGAATATCAAATGAAAGTAAAACAATTATAAACAGATAGATTTATAAGTGAAATGATGGTGATATTACACAATTAAGATTGTGGATTTGGAATCAATTCATAAGGAAACCACATTTTTATTGACATCTGGAACTGAATGATGCAAAAACTTATACTCGACAATATAAAAAAATATTAATTTATGATATTTGTCTTCAAAAAATTGTCAGGATACATGCTACTTCCAGATGATCTAAATCTAGGCATGTTGGTGGCTCCAGAGAGTATCACTCTAGTAAACTGTCTTTAAAGTAAATTGATTTCTGTGATTTCCAATACTAAAGTTTATTTTTTTATTGTTGAGACCACTGTATGTGTTATTTATATCTTAGTATTTAAAACCCATATTTTCAGAATTTTAGGGTCTTCCCAGCGGGTGATTAACAGGTGATTCCAGGAATACTTCCGTTTATTTTCTGTTTAAAAAAAAAATTCTTCTAACCCAAATATATAAAATTATCATGATTATGTTTTAAGGGAAAACAACCCTCAATTTCAATCTTTTAAACACTTCTGGCCTCTTTAGCTCCCTTTTAAAAATGTTCAATGTTTATGCTTTATTCCACGGATAAACGAGAACTTACAACAAATCTTAAGGATAAATTTAGCTTCCCGGTCAGAAGAACACCTTGCCGGATGCTGGTGCTGTGCAGCATCCGTGGCAGCTATGTTAGCTGGGCATTAGCAAGCGAAAGCTAGTAGAATCCTGCCGGACTTTTACTGGCCTTCCTCCTAAAAGAATGGAACCAGGAATTAATGCAACGAGCTAATTGTTTTGCCTTCCAGTCGTCGTCGTCTCTTTTGCTGACCGGCATAATAATTCTATCTACAATGCAATGCATTCCGATGAAAATGCTGGTTTCCGGGTCTGGTTTGGTTTAGTTTGGCTAGCAACAGATTCCGCGTGGTCTTGCTCCAGCCCGGGCATTCCGAGCTGTGTCCTTCGGTTTGTTTTCCACTTGCCCCTGAGGGCTGTTGGCCGATTTATATCACTACATCGTAATACTTACACGGGGGATGGTCTAGCTAGTTTCCGCTTCCCGGTTGGTTCCTGATGGGGCGTGGTAATTAAGGGATTTATCTGAGGCTAATAATTTTAAATGGAAGAATGAAAGCATTTGCCATACGACGAATACGATTTCGCTTTGGTCAGACCATGATGGTGGATTCGGTCAGTTTGGTTGGATGCATTTTAATGCAATTTGGTCTAGGAAACAACGAATTTATTGCCTGCTAGCTAACCGACAAAATAGAAATCATTACTAAAGCACTAAAACAATTTTAAAGTGTGTGAAAACAATTAGGTTGAAATTGGAACAGCGGTTATGAATTTAAATTGAAACGGTGGTATCAAATGAAGGTAAGCCGCTGAAAGCTATTATTATTATTATTCGGAAAAGATTTGTTTTTCATCGTCAGAGTGCCACGATAATGGCAATCAACAAATACCGGCCAAGAGATGATTGCCTTCGTCCTTCTCGGTGACGTATCAGCATCAGCATCATCATCAGTCGGTCCAAGAGAGGAGCCTTCGTTGAATGAGTTATTCATCCCCAAGGCAATTTGCCAGCTCCGGCAGAGGTAAACTTCCACTTCGATGCCTTCACTGGCTGCTGGACTTGCACCAGACCTGGCCCATCGTTCCGGTTCAGTCAGGTTTGGATTCATTCGAAGTCCCATAAGGCTGTACTTCATCAATTTTTTCTTAGGCCGGCAATACGCAAAGCAAACGGCGAACGAGAGTAACGAACGGACGGGACGAGAAAGCTATTTTCCACTATTATCTTACACTTGGTGGAAAGTGGTGCTCAGTTTGATACTCGGGTTGGATTTGATAAATTTCGAGTTTACTTGATTGCAAAAAGCGAAGTTTATACACAGAGACATCAAATTTTTTTCTTGGATCCTTATGTTGAAGAACTGTTTTGACTAATTTAAGGCACTTGTTTGAATTTCTCAACCCGGTCTAAAAAGCTTCGTTTTGGTTCAAAATTAATCCATGATTTTTCGTAGAATTTTTAAGTAACTTTTACATGAGTAAATTTGAACTTTTAGGTAAGTATGGGAAAATTGAACATTTTGTACTGCTTATGTTTCTTGTATTTACAAATTCCTTAAAGGAAATTTTCCGCTAAACAACTTTGTTGAAGATCTTAACATTGATTTTTGTAAGGCAAAAAAGTTATTAGCTGTTTAACAGACATGTCTTTTGGCATTGATAAACTATAAATTCAAATGACATCACTGCTGGGTGCCTAGTGAGGCATTGCAAGACTTCTTTGTATGAAATGCTTTCCGAGGCACAAGCAGTGATGTCATTTGAATTTATTGTTTATCAATGCCAAAAGACATGCCTCTGTTAAACAGCTATTAACTTTTTTGCCTAATAAGAATTGAAGTTACGGTCTTCAACAAAGTTGTTCAGCGGAAAATTTCCTTTAAGGAAATTGGAAATTTGTACAAAAAACATAAGCAGGCTCAGTTCCACGGAACAAAAAAAATGTTGTTGATTTTTCAGTCAAAATAATAAAATTTTCCATACAAACCTAAAAGTTCAAATTTACTCATGTAAAAGTTACTTAAAAATTCTGCAAAAAATCATGGATGAGATTTGAACCAAAACGAAGCTTTTTAGACCCCAGGGTTTGAGAAATTAAAAAATGACCCCAAATCAACTCAGTCTACTGTTCGAATATCAAATAAATCTATCTACCAAATTAATCTGAATTCTATGTAAAAAAAATTATTATTTTTAATTGAAGTTTTGAATCAAGAATTCACATTTTGGAAAAACATCACTGTAATAATTTGAGCAATGAAGATTCACATTTTACAACCGCATTAATTTTCGATAACGTCAATTGATTTCGATCGAACTTTAACAGATACAAGAATATACTTTTATATAAACGCTCGAAAAATTTTATGAAAAACATGAAATTTGTTCAAGTTACAGCTAATTTTGAGAGGCAAACTAACTTCTCTCTTTTTTTTTTGTTAAAATATCTTTATCTCTCTTCTTAGAACCCGCAGAATGTTCTTAACTCAATAAATTATGAGCTTATAAATTTGATGGTAGCCTATTAAAGTTGTTAGTTTGTACGCCACCACAACCGGTCTTAAATAAAGCTAGCTTGTTATTTCAGAATTAGTAATGAGTTGATCTATACCTAGACTTTTTTTTTTAAAAATAAGAGTTTTTTTCAAGTTTTTTATAGAACATTTAAGTAAAATCTTAATCCAGTATTTTTTAAGTACTAGTTGTCAAGTTGAAATCAGTTTTTTTTTTGAAAATTCAACATTTATAATTTTTTTTATTATTTTTTCATCATTAATCAGTATCACACCTACTGAATATTCGATCTTTAAAACACTAAGATAAGCTAGAGTTCAAAGGAGTTCAAAGACCAAATTTGATCTCAGGACAAGGTCGTGCGAACGGGCGGGGATTGGGGGGGAAGGGGGATATTTATGGTTCATGAAGATTTTTTCCAAGTAAAATTTTCAGATCAAGAAATGAATTTACTAGAGATGTACCGAATATTCGGTCGGCCGAATATTCGGCGCCGAATATCACCAAAAAACCGTTAAGCCGAATATTCTGCTCACCGAATAGTTGAGCTAAGCATTCGGCCGAATAGGCCGAATAGGCCGAATATTTATTATTTAAAATTTTTCTTAAAACAGACTTCTCAATTTTTTCAACCGATGTTAGTAAATTTATTTAATATGCAAAGGTAATGTTGAAAAATCTTCAGAATCTTCAAAAACTAATGTATGATGATGATTTCAGTTAAACATTTCAGATGAATCAGTGAATTTTTCACTGAAGATAGCTATATACTTTGATTATCGTTTATTCCAAATTTTCTTGATATATCCAGGCTTGCCCATAAATCAAATGAAGAATTCGAAAAAAATTTAAACAGTCAGAACCAGGATGACCAGCTTTTTAGCGTAATCAATCAAAAAAAATCAAATATCTTTTTGAAATTTTTTAAATTTTCTGTTACAAAACGATGTTTAAAGTAAATTTATTCGTTTTATACGATTGCTGTTGTAATTCGATGAAAACTTTTAATTTTAAGTAATTTTATTTCTTTTCCCTCTTGTATGTTTAAGGATAATGCCTAGTTTCTGTTCAAATTTTCCCCTTTTTTACAAGTTTAAAAAAAAATCGTTTAAACCCGGCCGGGTGGATACATGTCGTAGAAGGTACTGTATGCCTAAGGTTAAAGACTTCGTTCTTTTTGTAAACTTTTTTGATCACATCTAGTAAAAGTTAGACATCTAATTCGATGTTAAAAAAAGGAATTTCATATAGCTTAAGGGGGGGGGGGGGGTTCGGTGGGTGTAGGGTCTAACGGGTATAAAAAAAACACCATTTTCACGATTTTTTCTAGAGCTATCGTTCAAACAAATGTATTCAAATTTTTTGCATTATACAAAGCATTGTTTAAAGAACATTTAGTATTTTTTTCGTATAAAAATATTTAAAAATGAGCCGGTGACGGAGCACTTTCGAGGATGCCTTTTAGAAAACAGGATTTGCGGTGGACACTGTATCTCAGCACAGAATCATCTGAAGTCAAAAAATCAGAACAAAATATTTTTAATAGATGTTTTTCTGGACCCCAACGTTTTTATTTAACTTAAAAATTTTTTTATGAAATTTTTGTGGCTGTTTCAAGTAAAAACTACGATTTTTACGAAAAAATCCGCCATTTTTCACCTGTAAAATTTCCCCAAAGTAAAAAAAACAAAAAAGAAAAACGTTGGGGCCTGGTATTTTATATGTAGAAAATATGTTCCAAATTTGAAAAGAATCGGATAAGTAGTTTTCAAATGACGATGTCCACGGACTTTAAAAATGTGCTTTCGAGAAAAACGCGTTTGAAGTTTCTGCTCTTGCTTTCTTGCAGTATTAGATAGGAGGAGATAAAGGCCTATAATTTCTACAGTTTTGCTTCAATTGACTTGAAAATTTGACACAACATTCTTGAAATGTTTTACAATAAGAAAATAAAAAGTGTTAGACCCTACCCCCCCCTTAACACCTGTTTTAACATGTTTTGTCCCAGATTTCACTGGAATCCTATCTCTTTTGTGATAAACGTCCTAGAAGCGACAAGTCATCTAATGTCGTTTCAGCTAATGGTGACATTTTGGAAATCAAAGAGACATCTACTTAAAAAAGTTCTGATACATCTGGTTGGAAATAATCGACTGAAAAACATGAGGGACATTAAGATGGCAGAAATAGAAGATTTCTATTAGTAATAGCAGTAGAAATAGAAGTATTTGTATTGAAACTCAAGAGAATATTCGACCGAATATTCGGCCGGATATTCGGCCGAATATTCGTTTTGCCGAATAGTTGAAAAGGTCAATATTCGGTATTCGGCCGTTCGCCGAATACCACTATTCGGTACATCTCTAGAATTTACTAAAGTAACCGGAAATTTCTTGTACCCAAAAGGTGTCGAAAATTAAGTGCAATTTAAATGTCAGAAATTTGGCTCGCCTCCTGCAGAATCACTCTAGTCCAAAGCCATTTTATTTTATGACACGACACGACATTTTCACGAATCAAATCTTATTCTTTTGTTGTAAGAAACCCCTACCTTAAGAATGGGTTGTTATTATGAAGTGTAACTAGAAAAGTTAAAAAATCGAAGCCCGCCATTTTAACTTCAAAATTTATGCATGTAATACTAATTTCATACATAAACAAGTTGGAAGTTATGTGAAAGGTGTTCAATACTAGTTATTTAAAAAATATATAAAATCTAATATCCATTACCTCACTTCTTCAAAAAACCAATTTGAGCCTCAATTTCTTTTTCTTGTTCTTTTCAATGCTGAAATTCACACTCAAAAGGGGTTTTGATTAATTACTCCGTGTCATAAAATCAATATTTTCCAAAGTTAAATGAATTTAAGAACTTATTTTGATTAATTTGGGTGCCCTGAATCCAAATATACAATTTGTTATTTTTTCTATCAGCTTTTATTTTAAAAAAAACTTTTGGAAATAGATTGAAATTATTAAAGATATTTCAGTATATATTGACAAAACCTTAACCCGAATTTAAAATAAAAATTTTCAACGAGTTTTCAACACTCCTCATAACCGCAAGTCTTTTAAACTTCTACGAAAAAAGTTATAGAAAATTTCTATTTCTTTTCTTTTCCACATTTTGTAATACACGAGAATTTAAACGAATTTTTTAAAAACTTGAATAATTAAGTTGAATTTAAGATATTTTTTAAAGCAAACATCAAATCGTTTTTTTCAGGATTTAACAAATTTGTTTAAAAAAAATTAAACCTTTTTTCGAACTTTTTTTCAGTTATGTCAGTTATACTTTAATAAAGATGTGTTTTAAAGTTTTTAAAAACTGTATAATTTAACTTTTTTATGATCATTTTTGGTTTCTTCATCAACATATTATTAGTATAATAAACTAATTCAGAACTGACTCACTTCAGATTTTACTTGAAACTCAACTCAGCTTTATTTTAAAACTCATAAATCTTATATCACTAAAACTAAAGATGACCAACAAAATCTGACAAAAGATAATAGTTCAGGGCATCAAAATCTACCAAATTTTTTAAACATAGGCTCCAAAATGCTGTTTCCTTGAGTAGGTAATCAATTGAATTTTTCAAATATGATTTTGAAATAGTAAGATGTATTTATGGAAAAAAAATCATTCAAAATTGTTAAAAAAAATTATCTTTTTCATCTTTATATTTTGTTTTGTTTAATAAATTAACCGAGTTTTACAGAATCGTTTTTTAGTTATACCGAAAAATATTATTCAAAAATTTAATAGAAAAAAACTTTTTTTAAATTTTTTTTGTAATATTTTTAATTAGTTGGTCGTTTTTTCAATTATGACAAAGAATTCAGAGCCTTAAGTTTTAAATTACCAAACCTGCGCTCGAAAATTAAAAATATTTAACCTATTTTTTATATTTAAAATCATCTTGAACCGATCATATATTTTTGAATAAAACTATGAAAAATAAAAAAAAAATAATTTAACGCAGCTGTAAAACTAAATTTCAATGGGTAGTGTTAACTGAATTAGTATATGCTTTGTGCTTTCAATATTTACAACAAAACAAGGAAATCCTTATATTTATTTCTATCGGTTTCTTATTAATCATTCAGGAAATCACCTATTATCCAACCTGGATATTTTAGATGATCAGATTGAAATTAACATGATCAGTAAACAACAATAATATTATTTTGCTGAGCAAATTTTTATCATTGGTATCTTCTAACCTGGTTTGATATAAATTAAACATTTGGTTTAAAATTTCTTTTTAAATCTTGTGCTATATTCTATATATTCTATTCTCGTACAATGATTTTTGGGATCTTGTTTAACAAAGCCTTTTTTTTCGATTTGCATATCTAGAATTTTGTATCCGATTTAGGTTTCTTATCATCAGTTAGAATCATCATTAGAAATGAAAAGCTGTGTTGAAATCCCGGTTCAAATTCGGATTCATCAGTTTTAAAAATCATAAACTCTAGTTCCGAAAACCATGAATTTTCAATGAAATTTTCATGGTTTTCGAAACTCGAATTCATTTTTTTTTCGAAACTAGTGATTTATTTTATGGATTTCAAAACTCATATGCATTTAAATGTTAAAAATATAATTTTCCGAATATTAAAAATCATAATCAGATTCATCATTTGAAATTCATATTTTTTTTTTAAGATGCACTTGTGGATTGAAATTCAATAATTGAAGAAATGATTTCAGGTTGAAACCAAAAACATCAGAGTTAAAGTTACAGATTCATAAAACAAAATTCACGGCTTGGCTCATATTTAAAATTCAGATCTGTAATCAAGACTCAAAATATTTTTTGAATATTTAAAAATAAATTAAGAATTCAGACAGATTCAGATTTTATATTAAATAGTCAGATTCTGATTTAGCTTGAAAATGAGTTTAACAATCAAGATAAAATATCAAGATGAATATTCCGTCGAGTAATTGAAATCGCAAGAGATCGAAGACTAATAATTTTGATTGTTATTTCGATTTAAAATTTCAATTTTTTAATCAAAGTTGAGTTGCATAAAAAAATATCATCTGAAAATCACAAAAAATTTTAGTTTATTTTGCAAATGCTGTATAATACAAAAACGTCCAATCACCCAAAAGATTTTAATTATGAAATTCATTTTTAAGGAAAAATATTTGGTGATAATATACATGTAACTTTCCTTTCAAAAAATTTGCAAGGAATTCTATATTTTTTAGTCTTTTGTTTAAGATTTTTAATATTGCAATTTTTACAAAAGACAATTTTCAAACTAAAATCTTAAGTTTGGATCAAGTTTGCAGTAATCAGATTTGAACCGCTTATTTTTAATCTTTTACTTTCACTTTAGAAATTTTGATTTATATACATTGATGCTAAAAATCTTTCTAATTGCTCATGAGTTTATTGGATTCAGTTTTTTTTGTTTTGAGCATAGAATAAGTTATTTTAAAGAAATGATAGACTTTTGAAAACTTATTTTACGCTCAGGTCAAATGAAATAGAATCTTCTACACTCTGGAGCACATTCAATGATTTTTACCATCGGTAACAGTAAACCTTATTTCGTTTCTAAAAACTTAATAAAAATAATTACAAAAAAAAACTTTTTATTATTCATGCATCGTTTAAACAAAAGTGTTATATAAAAAAAATCCGTCACTCTGCCAGGAGTACGTGTATACTTACAACTAAGCTATTGATTGTAAAGTGTTTAACTAATCTAAACGGCTTACTTGAATCACAATAAATATTTTTTATGAATTTCCATGGGGTCAGTTAATCTTTTTTGAAAATTGAATTATTCATACTTAGCGCAATGTTCATTTCAGGAGATTTACTGTTTTGGAAAAAAATATCCGAACTACTGAACCGATTTTTTAAAGTATGCAATTTTTTTATCGTTCAAATGTCTGCTATTAGATGGTTTAGAATATATTGGTAATGATTTTTCTGGTCTTCACAAATTATCCTCAAATTCAAAATGTCCTTAAATTCAATATATCTAATTTTTTTGAAGTTGTATTGAAATACTTTTGAGTGATATCAACTCAGATAGATTCGGAGCACGTTTTGAAACAATAAAAATCCTTAGTTTTCAGTCCACTGTTTGTTACTTGAAAAGTTTATAACAAAACATTTTCCAATGATTTCATAACTCAAATTTCGAAAAAAATCATGTGATTTTGATAATAAATATTGCATATCTGTTTCAAAACTGTATTTAATCATAGACTGTTCAAAACAATTTTTAAAATAAATTAAAAAGTAATGAAATATAGGATCTATTTCAACAAAATTCACATTTTTCCAAGGTGCGTAAAATTTAAGAGCTTATTTTTACTGATTCGAGACGGCTGAATCCAAATATGCATTAAAACAGCTCTCGATTCTGAGATTCAAGCCTAAACTTTGAAAACAAGTTAAAATTCATTTAATAAATTTTAAGACATTTTTTACAAAGCTGTAAAATGATACAAAGACAGTAAAAATTAAGGTTTTTAATCAAAGATCAACTTTCTCGATGATTGAGGTTGGTTCGACTTCTAAAAAAAGTTACATAAGTGTTTTGTTTTGGAGTTTTTATCAATACTTCGAAAATATAGGAATTTTACAAAACAGAAACCAAAATGAATGTTAGATATTTTTGAACCAGAACGCTTTGCTGTCTCCAACTTAGTTGTACTATAAATTAAAATCTTCAATATCAAAAACTTTAGAACGTCCTATTATGACGTCGAAAAAAATAAGGTATTATACCTCTGATATCGGAATATCAAGGAAAAAAGGGGATCCTTCATTCGATAAAAGATATTTAAAAAGATTCAAAGTCAGTTTCAGGCTAATTTCAGTAAAAGAGGTTAATTTTGAAATTTCCATTAACCATAGCACTGAAACTAGAAGTGCTTGACAAAATCTGACGAAAAATTCGAATTCATGACGTCAAAATCTTTCAAAATCATTTGATAATGCATAAAAAAATGCTGTTCTTTTGTTCAGTTTATACTTTTATTTATTGTGAATTCTTTATAAATTGCAATTGAATTAATCAACTATTTTGTCAAATCTAAAACTGGATTATCACTTTAATTTAAAATTTCGTTGTATGAATGGTCTGGAAACAACAATGACGCTATACCTAATTGGTGTTAAACCTAGCCGTGTTTTCAACCATTTTTTTTTTTAGTTTAATACGAACACACACATGAATTCGATGATTAATAATTCATTTTCGAGTTTCAGAACTAATTAATTGTTTGGAAAATTGTGGCTGCACGTGTTCTGAAATTGATGCACATTGCTTTAAAACTATTTTAATTATGTTATTTTTACAACAATTTTGTATGGGAGTCCCCCCGTTTAAAATGCGAAAACGTTTATTCTGCATAATCAATCAGCTTCTTGGGTCAAATTGTGCTCGTAAACCAATTTTTTGTGGAAACAGCGTTAACAATTATTGGAGTTGTTTCCCATTTTAAGTAGATTTTGTATTTTCCATAAAAATTAAGATTCTTGAAACTTTTATACAAATCATCTCTGGCCCGAAAAACCTTTGGATTCCAAATTTCACTGCATTCCTACCGCATTCCTACCATTTGTACGCGATGGGGTAACAAAGAATGCTTTTTTATGCATCCAAATTTTCAAAATCCTAGCTGAGCATCATAAAATATTTTTTTTAAATCCTTCAATTTTTTTTTGTGATTTTCAAAGGTTTTCATATTCCTCATCGTAATCCTAAAGTTACAATAAAAGTATGAAGTCCTTGAATGTTCCTTCTCGAGAAATATTGTGGTAAGTATTCGATTTCATCTTATTCTATATATATAAAAATGGATTTCTATCTTTCTGTCTGTCTGTCTGTATGTTCCCTATAGACTTGGAAACTGCTGAACCGATTAGCTTAGCTTAGCTTAGCTTGATTGACTACTCACATCCACCTGAATCATTGTACCCGAAATGCTCTGTTAATTTTTTTACAAAATGGAATTTATTGAAATGGTTTTTCCTGATTCTGATTGTTATTTGATGATATGAACTTTGTTAATTGTTTTTTTTTTAAATAAATGCATTTCGAGCACCATGATCGCAGGCGTGGCTCCGTAGAAAGAATTCCACATCGCCAATGGTTGCTACTTCGTGATTGACCGAGGCTATCAATTTTGCGCTAAGGTCAAAAGAACGATGCTTGGGATTAGCGACTCACTCTCAATACACAAAACTGATACTCTCTCTTTAACCATCAATAACGGCGCCGGCCACGTCCTAGTAGTCAATTGATAGGTAGGAAAAATATAGAAAGGGATGAAAGAATCAAATTTGTGCTTTAGGACCGAGGTCACCTCTGCATCCTAGCAAAAGAAATTGTTTTGGGAGTGTGGGATAAAGGATATAATCAGGAAACACTTTTGACAAGTGCGATGTAGTATATTTATTACCTGCTCAAACTGAAAGCCTTATTTGTTGTCATTATTTTTAATTTTTTTTATTTTCTAACACGGCTCTTTTTTAAAGTAAAATATCGAAAAAAAATTTTGCTTAGATTTCCTAGAACTATCTCGTATTTCTATCCATATATACATATAAAGATTATGCGGTGCATAATTTTAATACATTAACTCCTCTGACCAAACTAGCTAGCTTTTCTAATTGCTTCATAAAACAATAATAAATTTCTACAACGACTTTATATTAAAGTTCCAGATCCAGTTAGAATGTTAAAGAAATAAAAGAACAAGAAAAGGACAATTTTAAAACCTGATATAAGAAGAATTAGTCATTCTAACAACTTCTCAATGATTCTCTAATTTTGGCCTTTTGTTAGTTTACTCATTTGAAATTAGAGTTGTTTGATTGGATAAACAAACGTAATAAAATCATTGTACGCGGCGCCAAGAGCTAGAAGCACAAACAAATTTCAATGTTTCTTTCGAACCAGTTATTTCATGAGTTCTTCAACATAATAAAACTTTTAATGAGTGAAATTCTCAATACATACATGTAAGGTATTCAAAACAATTTAGTTATGCTTCCAAGAAAAACGAAGTTTGAAGTTATGTTCAGAATACTATCTCTGCATAACAGAAAAAAAGACCTTTAATAGATGTATTCTTTCGTCGCTCTTTTTTATTGCTTTCGAACCCTACCAACCCTAAACAAAAATTCACATTATTTGAGTTTCAGAAGAATTCTCCTAAAAAACTCCATTCCTGAAACAGCTCCGAAATGTAAAATCCCCGTAAATCTAGGGAGAAATCCTTAACCCTAACACCGCTAGGTTAAAACTAAATCACTGATAATAAACCACTTCTACGGAAAAACTTTTTGAATACCCATGATTAGAAATTAACCCTGAGTTGATTCTGCAGTCAAGCTAAAGTTTGCAAATAATCATCATTCAAAAATATAAAAAGAATACTTAGCTGAACATCCTTGAGGCATCCTATGATAGCTGGTTAATCTTGATTCACATAATTGACCACTTTTCTCAATAAATCACAATTCAGCAAAAGAAATTAACAATTTAAACCAAAAATATGAAAGGTCTAGAATTTTTTCTCACAAATTAAATACCACTTGGAAACTGCTGAACCGATTCACTTGAAACTTCGCAAGTGGGTGTTTTTGAGGCTTGGGAAGGTTCTCATTATGGCTTGAGACCACCTTCTCTCACTGGGGGGGGGGGGGGAGGGGGTCACTCAAAGGAAAGACTTATGTTTGCATAGCTCTAGAACAGATCAATAAAATTAATCCAAATTTTCATAAGAGGGTATTTGGGTACGAGGAATGTTTCTACAAATACTTGGTGCCCCTCCTTCCTTACAATGAGGAGACAGAAAGGTGGAGAGGGGGGCAACCTTACTATTTTTTACATAACTCGAAAATTAATCAAGATAGGAAAGGAGGAGGGGGGCTTTCATACCTTTTTCATTGCATCTTTAGAGAGCTGTTCGAGCAAATGGAACCAAATTTGGCTTGAGTGGTATTTGGGTACGAGCAAGGGTTCTATGAATATTTGGTGCCTCTTTTTTTATTCCAGTGGGGAGATAGACAGGGGGAGGAGGCTTCTTCAGAATTTACACCATAACTCGAAAACTAGATTAAGATAATTGATTGATTTTTTTTCGAATTTCACCTTAAGGTGGTTTTAAATTTATCTGATTTTTGTTTAAATATGCGATTTTTAACATATTTCTAGTTTTGTTTACTGAGAGTTTTGCATTTGCTCAAAATGAATGAAAAATTAATTCCACATTTCCTAAATAACATAAGAAAACGCGGGGAATGGTTTGATATTTAAAAAGGTTTAGACCTCGCAAAACCTTGTCTGTGGATTCCAGCATTTCTGATTCTCCCTTGCTAAGATAATTTTTAATTGAATGAAAATGGATTGATTATACTCCTCAGGGCCGATCTTGTCATAATCAGAATTGATTTTAGTGACTTGATATGCTTAAAACAATTTATCCACATACATTCTACATCTATGTATAGATTACACACTTTGATTTTGCACAAATTCATGATGTAACATTGCTATCAGTATGAATTAATTAATTTTTAAGAAATTCAGTTGAGATATTTCCCAAGTAAATAATACTATAATGCTATATTAAATATAACTTAATGGAAGCTCAGTTACAATGTTAAAATATACAATTACAAAGCTTGAAAATAATAAATTAATAAAAATGCCAAAAGTTGAAAATATGTTTTTTTTTTTGAATTTTATGATCGTCAAAAATTGGATCGAAAAGATGACCAATTTGGGGTTAGACAAAATTGAAGGCAGAATTATTCGGGACCAGACAATATAGAGCTACCACTTTTCTGCTTTCTTAGCTTAATAATACATATCTAAGATTTATATTGGAAACATGGAACTGCGAAACACTGACCCTCAACCAGAATTGCGTTTGGTCATCATTTCATCTCCCATCAAACTAGGTACATATCCAACTAACGGGCAGCAAGAATCGGGCAATTCAAATTCCGCCCTTTTTTGTCCTCAAGCCGCCATGCCATCGTCGCACAGTGGGGCTGGACCTACGAAAGCTTGGCCAAAACCCCTTTTTGTGAATTTCCAAAATTCATCATAAATTTATGCTTTTCAGAAACTAGACATCACACTGATCACAAATCTGTCAAACAAATCTTAAAAATCGTTGCTTCATACAATTGTCTACGTAGGTGAAGTTGTGGTTTGATGCAGTTGCATTTTATCGCAAAAATAAAAAAAATATTTTCAATACTCCACTTAAATTTTATTTCTTGAAGAAATAAAAAAAAATAGCATAGATGTGTTCAGAATAACATGAAATTTATTTATTTAAGGTTGAAGAATAGAAAAAAAAATTGTTTAATTTTTTACGAGCTTAAACATATAACGTTAAAAAATTACGAATTTTCATCATATTCGGACATTTGGAAAACATGTTACCCCACGTTACCCCACTCTCATTTCTACTCAAACATATGAATGGAAGTCTCAGCTATCCAACAAAACAAAAAGTAGTTGCCAGTTTTTGCCTATTAAAAAGTTATTCACGTTTTAGTAAAACATGTTTTTGGTCAATTTTTGTACTTTTGAGATTGCTTTTTAAAAAGAAGTTTTTGCTAGAAAAACTCAATCGAATTTAAAATTCAGTTTATTCAATTTTTTTTTCAAAACTTATTTTCCTCTTTGTTATTGTGATATTATTTTGGTTTTTAATAGTTTTTTTTTATCTTCAGACAAGCAGATAAGATTCTTTGGAATATAAACTTCTATAACCTTCTCAAATCCTTTTCGGTCAGATGCTTAGTATCTGTTAACTAACTTAATTTTTTATTCAACATTATGTCTGGTAATCTGGGAGTTTACTCTCCAAATGGTAGATTAGGATGTGGAGAACAAACTTTTGTATGGGGCCGACTAAAAAAAATCATGTTTAGAGGTTGCGCAAGCGCGATCTTTGAAAAAAGTCCACTTTTAAAATATTTGATTTTAAATAAATTCTGGGTTCAAAAACTTTCACAAAATTTATGTATTTCATATTTTTTAAATTTTGTTTGAATCAAATACTAAACGTTAAAAATGAAAAATGAACCAAATTTGTCCAAACGGAAAATGAGCGAACTATTTTCATGAAAAAAAAATTTTTTGATCCAAAAATTTGGAATTTAACTGACCAAAATGTGTTCCAAGCGTAAAATATTTTTGATACCAATGCCATCAAAAGATGCGGATTTTGTGCAATTCAACTTTTCTGAACAAAGCATGTTGTTTGTATTATTGTGTGAAGAGCTTTTCACGGTTTAATCCCTAAAAAAAGTCACAATTTTGGATATTATTTATTTAATTTATCAAATTTGTCTTAATAATTGCCTACTTTAAAATCAAAATACCTGCAAAAAAAGACTTTGATGGTTTAAGGGAGTCACCAGAAGGCCATATGCCAAATTTGAGCGGAATCGGAAAACAGGAAGGAGTTGCACTTAACACGTTCGTCGCCACGTCACCCATATTTGGCAGACGGGTGTATTTCCTGGGGGGGCCCGTCACATCAAAAAGCAGGTGACGCTCTCTTACTGGAGTTTACCGCTCAGCTTCGCCACATGTTTCAAATATGGGAGTTCTCCCTCTTTGCTTTCTCTCTCTGAAAATTTCTTTGGGCCCGGCTAGCAAAACTACCAAAATGAGCGTGGCGACGAACGTGTTAATCTCAAGTGTAAAATGGATTCTGAGACATTCTGTTCTGAACAAGCATAAAAAATCGGGTTTTCATCAAAAAATTTTTGTCTACCAATCGAATGCTTGATTATGTCAATTTTATTAAAATTTCAATTAAGACTAACATTTCACCCGAAGACTGCAACTCGATTGGACTGAATACAAAAAAGTTATGGCTGTTCAAAGATTGTATTTTGGTCGCAAATTGTCCTGTAAAACGCAATGAGTAAAATGTACTCATTGTGTGTTAACGACAATTTGTCACAAATGTACAATCTTTGAACAGCCATAACTTTTTTATTTTCAGTCCAATCGAGTTGCATTCTTCAGGTGAAATATTAGTTTAATAAAATTGACATAATCAAGCAATCGATGGGTAGAAAAAAAAGATTGATAAAAACCCAATTTTTTATGCTTCTTCAGAACACTATGTCTCAGAATCCCTTTTACACTTGAGATTAAGTGCAACCCCTTCCTGTTTTCCGATTCCGCTCAAATTTGGCATATGGCCTTCTGATGACTCCCTTAAACCATTAAAGTCTTTTTTGCAGGTATTTTGATTTTAATGTAGACATTTATTAAGACAAATTTGATAAATTAAATAAATAATATCCAAAATTGTGAATTTTTTTAAGGATTAAACCGTGAAAAGCTCTTTACACAATAATACAAAGAACATGCTTTGTTCAGAAATGTTTAATTGCACAAAAATCCGCATCTTTTAAAGGCATTTGCATTACAATTATTTTACGCTTGGTATACATTTTGGTTAGTTGAATACAAAATTTTTGGATCAAAAAATTTTTTTTTCATGAAAATAGCTCGCTCAATTTTTGTTTTGACACAATTTTGGTTCATTAATCATTTTTAACGTGTAGTATTGAATTCAAACAATATTAAAAAAATATAAAATATATAAATTTTGTGAAAGTTTTTGAACCCAGAATTTACTTAAAATCAAATATTTTAACCCTTTCCTTCCCATGGTAGCACAGGTGATCCACAACTTTGCACAGCTCGCATTTGAACTGGGCGCGTTGGATCAACACCATTTTTTCACCGAAGGTGTAGATATGAGTGAAGAAACATTGCTCAAAATTTGAAGAAAATCGGTTCGCTAGGTTTTGCTTGGCTGATCAAAAACTGCAAAAAAGTCGGATTTATTTTCGAATTTAAATCAAGTCGTCATTTGTTGTTCAATAACTTGATAAGTTTTCATAATTTCCTTCAAATAAAAATACTGACGTGAAGAAGGTTGCTTATGCAAGCAGAATCAAATGATGGTTTACTTAGATTTCAACTAAAACATATGAATTTTTGAGTAAGTAAAGTGGATCACTGGTGATACACTGGGAACAAAACGTACTTTTCTTCTTGTGAAGCTTCTTTTTAAAAAAACTCATGAAAATCATTTCGTCAACAAAAAAATCGCTTCAGGGTAGTTATTTCATCTGCTTAAATGACCACATGTCTCGAAATATTTGTAAAAGTTCGTGATATTCTCGAAAAACGGCATGTTTTGTTTTCCTTGCGCAAAGTGTCATGGCGGCCATTGTTCAAGGCAAAAATGAAAATGTCAAATATTTCAATAAATAGACTTTCGAGGGATGCGTATACCAAAGAAGTTTTTTATCAAATAGGATCGTTTTAGATTGTGATCAATGAAGTGATGAAATTCCATGTTTTTTTGCAATTATTTCCTGTTTTTCATTTGCACCCTATGTGTTGTTATCTTCCCAATGGAGCACATATGATCCACCTCAAAACCCAAATTTATCAAATGGATCATTAAAGTAGGCTTTAATTATGCATCTTTTGTTCTAGAACTTCAGCTGTAAAGCAATATTTCTATTTTTAAAACGTGAAAAACTTCGTGGGAAGGAAAGGGTTAAAAGTGGACTTTTTTCAAAGATCGCGCTTGCGCAACCTCTAAACATGATTTTTTTTAGTCGGCCCCATACAAAAGTTTGTTCTCCACATCTTAATCTACTATTTGGAGAGTGAACTCCCAGATTACCAGACATAATGAATTTTTGGGACACCCTACTGAGTAGCCAAGTTGATAAGGAAAATCTGCTAACCAAAGTTATCTAGATCAAATTTCACAATATCTAGATGAAAAAAAAATACATCAAGTTAAAGATATTGATTGAATGAACAACTTTTCAGAAGACTTCAAACCAGTAGGACTTGATTTGAAAAAGTTATGAGGTTTTGACCATCGATTGGTTAGGTCTGCCCCACTGTGCGTCGTTGTTGAAAGAAAGCTTCCACTTAAAAACCGTAAAATCTCCTGATGGAAGAGCTTTTCCAGTCCAAACGGAACCAAAGGAAGAAAAACGGAGCCCTACATTGCTTTGCCTGGCCTGTTTTATTCTGTGAAGTCAAGGACTGATTCCGTGGGTGGACGACAACGATGAAGCCCAATGAGACGGTTTAGAGCCCTCCGAGAGCTCCGGGGAATCCGGCCCTCCCGATGGCAATAGTGGCCATTTTTTGCTACTGCTTCCTCTTCCTTTCTGGTGGATCCAATTCCGGATCCTGATCCGCCGCAATTCCTCGACGTACCATTTTCATTAAACCCCACAAGAACCCCACAAGGACCTCCACAAGCCATATCATCTGCGTTCGTCCTTTAGACAGGAACAAAAAAAGCAGGAGAAATACGCCGGGACCGCTAATGGTTAGTCGTGCTTTCCGTTTTTCATTTTTCCTTATCCCTCACGTTGTGGGTGCTTTATTTTTCCTCTTCTATTCAGTTGGTTGGCTGGCAGCCTTTCTCATTTTTTTCCGGCTGTTTGTGTCTAGCAAATAATGAAGCAGCCGGAGCAGTTTTATTCCCGGCGAGAAATGATATCCAGCTCTCTGGTCCGTAATTTGAATAGTGTTCTTGGGGAATAAATATTTATTATAGTGATGACGAAAAGTGCTGCTGCTGATTATGGCGAGGAGTGGAACTGTAAATAAAAGTGAAAAGGATTCGCATAAATAAAGCTTAGTTCTTTTAGAAATGGGACACTTTCATTTGCTAATAGCTCGTTAACTAGTTATTGAATATTGAAAATTTTGACAGCATTTTGTTGCCTGTAAAAAGTACTATTCGCCCTATTTTTTTCAAAATTTAAAATTTACGCGTTTTTGAGATATGTACGATGCAAGAGAAAAAGAAAAAAATAATTTTGCACAGTTTCCTTGAAAATACGTCATTATCAAATTGATAGCTGACAACACCGTTGATTATTCAAAGAATTACTGAGTTTTTGTGGTGGATAAGTATGCAAACACTGTCAATAATGTCCACAAAGTTAAAATCAAGCATTGGAGAGAAGCACATGATCGGCAACAACGGTTAAGGATCATCAAGGAAGTCAAGTCTCATACCAGCATTTTTAATTTTCAATAAACGAAAAACTTAGGGTAGATCGCTGAAATGTCCAAAACAATTTTCTCCGATAAGCTGAAAGTGTTGCCTAGTGATGACTCATTGAAATCCAACCTCAAACAACCATTTTTTGATAGTTCCAAAACTCTTAAGCTGTAAAACCGGTACCGAAAAAAAAACGTTCAAAAATGTGGTCAAAAATAATATAATTTGATCATTTCGAAACAACTGTATCCACTAAAATGCTTCCAGTTTCCAGTTTCCAGAGAAGTATTGGACCAAAAAGTATCAGAAATTGAAGAAGGAGGGTGAAGCTACCTAAAATATAGATTTTACGAAGTATAAGTTGGAGAAACTGATCAATACCATGGCTGAAAAAAGTGTGCGCCGGCCAATGGGAGATACCAAGAATAAAGTAGAAATTTCTTTAGCAAAAAACGGTAAATATTTTTTTTCAAATTTTTTCATGAAAGATAATAACATTACCTTCTTTTTCTTCATAGAAAGTATTTCGTTCAAACGAATGGTTTTTTAGATACAGGCATTCGTAACTGTCCCATTTCTAAAAGAACTAAGCTTTAGATAGTGGCGCTGTTATTAGTGCAGTTCTATAAGAATCCATCAAGTTATCAGTTTTTAAGTTTCATGTATCTTATTTTAAAAAAAAAGGGTGATTTGCCAATCTTTGCACAGCTAAGCGCATTATTTTTTTCATTTGCCATTTTTTTCGATTGTATTCCAATGGGGAATCATGGGCCACTTTTTTTCTTTTAATCATAACTTCTTCAATATAAAAGGTAAAATGAAAAAAAAAAAATGTTTGGTTTTCTACCTTTCTAACGTATCATTAGGCAACGATGCGTACTATGCATACATATGTCTAGATATATATGCTTACGAAAAGCGACGACGATAACAGTTGGATTGAGATTTTTATCTCAACACACAGCTGAGATATACGTCCACGTCCACGCTTCCCCATTGCCCACGTTACCCCACCCTCCCCTATTTATAAAAGATCCAGAAGTTGACGACTTCTATTTGTTAATAAATAAAACTAAATCGTAGGAAAAAGTTGGTCTGTGCCCAAGGGGGTCGTCCATATAAACCTTTTAATGCACAATGCGGAAATTTAAACCGAAAATCCCAAAAAAATCGAAGCTGCCGGTCTAATCTAGGGTTACCAGATACCACAGCACCAAAAAGAGTACATTGAGATTATTGACCCAAAAAGTCAGGAGAAACTATATATGTAACTCTGGTTTTCTGAGCTCCCAGCACTCAGGTTGATACAAGATCCATTTAATTATCGAGCTTTGCTCCCGGATGGTCTGTAAAACAGAAGGATCTATTATCTGAGGAGGCCCCTACTACATCGAATAAGCGGGGTTCTACTGTTATTGGAAACCGAGATATTTCCATTCATTCAAATTCTGTCAATTTGTTGAGGTTATGCAAAAGTTGGGTTATTCGAAGAGATAGCAGTATTTAGATGTTGACAAACCACCAAAAAACATTATAAAACAATCTATTTTAAGAGAGCTTTTTATCGACGCGTACATTTACACGAATGCCATAACGCTTGTAAAGTGGGTAAACAACCTCATAAATTGGAAGAAGTTCGTAGGTTTTTCAGATCAAATGTCTTTCAATAAAAAAAAGAGTACATTTGGTATAATTTCACAAAAAGAAGAGTACGCCCATTTCTCGACCGAAAAAGAGTACATGTACTCTTAAAAGAGTACGTATGGTAACCCTACTCTAATCCTACGTGAAAATTTCTCAGAAATTAGAATCTTCCGTCGGATCTGATAGAAGCCATTTAAATAGAGTGTTATTTGACCTTAAGAGCCTGCAGCTTTTTCCTTTTTTAAGTCATTGAAACTCCATAAAACGAACTTAAAGGTTTTAATCACTTACAATAATTTAAAAAGAATTATTTCAGATGAAAAAATATTGGGATACGCTCTGTTTTCCTCCATTTACCCCTTTGAAGGAGATGAAATTCTATAAAATAATTGCTTCAAGCCTCACTTGAAAGTTGATCAATTTCACTTCACTTCCACAGCGAAAACTTATGTTTGAGTTCTAAAGAATACCGTCAAATGGGGTATCATACAACAGAAGGGTTAGATGCAAATATTTTTATTTCAATATAATGTTATAAACTTATCATTTAATGATAAAATAACGATGATGACATTGTTTCGCATATTGTTTTTTTTTTAAGTTTTTGCGTCTCATAGAAAACTTTAAAAAATCGAGTACATTTTTTTCATTTTTCTATTCCGTATAAAACTTTACCCAGCATGACAGATTAGTTTGATGAAATCACCTACAAACTTTTTATTGGTTTTATAATCTTATACCAAAACTGTTGGTGTAAAAAAAAAAATCTTCGAACCACCCCCAATTTTTTTGTAAAATAAATATTTTTATAATTCAGTTACCAGTGTGGGCTAAAATGCATTAAAATGCAAATAAAAGATTAACCTTTTAAATCTCGTTTCCATATGATTGTTTTGCATCACGCGTTTGTTAATTATAAAATTTCAACCATTCAAACATTTATCTTTATGATGTCAGCCAGTATAATTTTTTGTAGTATTTTTACCCCTAAATGTATGCAACACCCTTATGCTTTTTATTTAAAAACATTTTTGACAGAAACAATGTAAAATTCAATTCGAATAAAACAGCAATTTGTGCTTTATGTGTTTTTACATCAGTTATGTATCAAAAACATTAAATTTTTTAGCATTTTCATTTGATTTTTCCTTAAAAACAAAGTTTGTTGCAACGTACTCATTTTTTCAAATGGCTGGGTGAAAATCGCATGTTTTTGTAAATTACAAAGATCTGGTGAAACCAATATTTTCTCACACTACGTCAACTTGATGACGATACAGGCGATATGATTATCTGTGTACATTAAGTTCTTAGAAGCCATTGAAATTGAAAAATGTTGCATGATGTAATAAAAATACCGTCGTACTATGGATCTAGGACTGTAGTTTTCAAAGTTGTCCCCACCGCCCCCTGGGTAGTTTTGAGCGCTTCCAGAGGGGGGGAGGAGGAGGCGTTGAGATAAACTTTGTGATTTGAGGGGCGTTGAAAGTGCTCAAGAGGCGGTGAAGTCATATCAAAATAACCATTTTTACAAATTACGAAACAACATAGATTTGAAATGACAGCTAGGTTAAGGTTGCCAAAATTTTTTCAACACGTACTCGGGCCGGACAAATCGGGGTTTTGTTTTCTAAAAACCTGGAAAAATCTGGGTATTCGATTCCAAAATTTGGACCAAAAATCCGGGCCAAGAATTACTCAACACAAATCAAGAACAATTTTTTTTTTCATCTGCAGTTTTTAAACTGTATTTTAGGCTTTCAAGAAACTTATCATGGTTATTTTTTTACAACTTGTTCAAAAAATTTCTTTTTGGACGCAAAAATATTTTTTTTTTTACAACAGAATTTGTTTTTTCGCTTATTTTGGCAAATCAAGTGAATAAATCCGAGCGAAATCCGAGCTTTTTTCAATGAAATCTGAGCAACCAGATTTATTTCAAATTTTGTATTAAATATCCGAAAAAAACGGATAAAACAATCTGACATCCTCAAGCTAGGTAGTTGAATATACAGCGATGAAAGGACAATGTAGAACAAATCATCATGATACAGCCAGGTTTAAGACTAATAACATTTATAATTTCACAGAGCTGCAAAGAAAGTTTTTGTTTCTGCACCGCAATTACTAGTAGATTTTATCTTAAATTGACACCGATTTTGTCTACGATCCATATCTGTTTATCTGTTTTTTCAGTTTATTTGCGGTATTGAAAAACGACTTCAGATGGCTATGCTTGTAAATCTTTCAAGTCTCAAAAATATGCCTTCCATTTCAACTTCTGAATGGTTCACCAGTTAGTATTTGCTCCAAATCAGTTCATATAAGACGTCTATAAAAATTTAGTATCTCATATTTTCTATGTGACAGTTCACGTTCATACCAAAATATTTATTTGTACCAAAATGTCTTTCAAGGAATGCAAAGCCTAGCCAGGGAGAAAGGAATAAAGATCAATTTCTTCTCTTAACGCTCTCCCCCCTCCAAATTCTTAAAAAAATCGAAGGGGGAATAAATAAAATTTGAAACAAAAATCAAATATCTGAAAGAATACAAGACAAAAAAAAATGTGGAAGATGGGTGTTATTTCACTTTAAGCATCTTGATGTTATCGAATTTTTCGATAAAAATTTACTTGATTTATAAGTTTTGTGCAATGATATAGTATGTAATTTTGTTTGCATACAAGTTTTCGTGCAATTTTTTCCAATTTATATGTTTTTCGCTTTATTTTTCATAACTGCTCCTCGACATGCTCCAACTACGAGTGACAAAAGAAGGATTTGAAATTTGTTCCGGCCTTATAGGGGTTTTCATCCATTAAAACACGGGACCTGACGAATTTCCCTCACTGTACTTTTTTACGTTATTTACCAAACTTAACAGTAGGTAATTCATTTGTGTTTAATAACGCAAATTAATGGCAAATAAGAAATTTCGTTTACCAAAATTAAAGGTATCTGTATTGTTTTCAAAACATACTGATTGTCTTCAAGTTTGAATATTTGCCCTGGAAATTTCATAATTTATGTTGTGTATACTGGGGGGTTTGAAGCAATATAAATTTGAATACATGTTTAGATAGGAACATAATGCTAAATGATTTTGGTTTTTAAATGATTTCAATCATTTATTTTTAAAATTATTGGAAAAATTTACTAAGGAGGGCGTTGAGCTTAAAAATTTAGCAAAAAGGGGCGGTGAGTCAAAAAAGATTAAATCCACTGGTTTAGAGGGTGACATTTGGTTAAAATGAAAAAAAAAAATTGTTTTTAATATATTTCCAATAGTATTGCCGATATCGATTTCTAATTTTTACACATGATAGCTGACAAATAACTTCATCTTTTACTCTAGAAATTACTCCATAGAATTATTCAGTTTCAGTTCTAAAATTCTTGGAAGTTCTGTATAGAATTGACATACAAACAACACCACATAAAAATTGTTATGTAGGAGCGGAGCACGTTACACTTCACAACACATTACAAAACCTTGTTCTGCCAGAAACATGCTTCACGATTTCTTTAATAAGGAGCAGTGTTGTTTTCCAAAATCGGTTGAAAATATCATAAGTTATTCCAATTTCAGGAACACTGTTAAAAATGTGTTAAAAGGGGGTGATTTCATACGGATAAAAAATTCTACAGGTTTTTATCAAAATTCGTATGGTTGGCTCTTCCGGATCACATATTTTTGGTGGAACCCATAATTTTGCTAAACATTGTTAACTACGAACAAACTAGCGTATATGTAAAGTTGATTTGGCTGTAAAGGAATTGTCAACTGCACTTTGCTAAATTAATTCAACAGCGTGTAGATTTCGCTATATTTTCCTAGTCTACATAATACAATCTGATAGTAATTTCTCTACTCACTAATGCTTGACTATACTTCGAATTGCGTATGAACAATCAAGAAATTTGTCTTGAGTTATTTCTTATGGAAGAAGTCGACCGTATGGAATTTTAGAAAAAGTAGTACTTTTATCTAAATATTTCGGATTTCTCAATCGAGAATTGATTTTTTTGCATCTTGATGGTGAGTAAATTTGTTATCGATGATTTGAACTTCATAATTGCATTATTGCATAATTGCATATTAATAACTATATAGATGATATTTGTGAATTTATGATATGAATTTATGATGGCAGTTTGAGATATTTGGATCGTAGCACAACTATTTTTTTATTCCTTTTTCAAAATTTTTAAATTTGAAGCATATCTCATAAACTGTCGTACTGAGATTTTTTGAATTTCATTTTCGAACTCAGCGTCCGATTTGCATCAGAAATATTTGATCACGAGATGAAAATTCGCAATTTGGAAAAAAAATCCATTTGAAACTTTAGAAAATTTATTTTAAACATAAAGTTTTAATTTTATATTTAAAAATTAAAAAAAAAGCTATACTTTAATAATTGGTATTTTTTTTAGAAAAATAAAACAAAACAAAAATTTTCTCATTAAAATCGTGTCATCATTTTACAAAATAAGTTGTAGAATATAATTGATAACTTAATAAAACAATATTTTGGTGCCTATGTTTCAATGATTGAATTGAAATAGAATCTTTGTCTAATTTTTCTATCACCTCTTGTTGATATGAAGTTGATATTAGGTGACATATTAATGATCCCGCGCCGATCCTCCGGTGCATAGGGCCGTGGTAAAAGACCTCCACTGTTGACGATCCGGAGCCAGCGTCTTCACCTGGTCCCAGCCAAGATTCTCGTCGACAGTTCGGATTTCAGCGAATAGGCTTCGCCGCCACGAGTTTCTGGGCCTGCCTCTTCTTCGATGACCTTCTGGATTCCAATCAAGCGCCTCTCTGCAAATCTCGTTTTAATCTTTTCGCAGCGTGTGCCCAATTCATCTCCACTTACGTTCCCGAATCTCGATTTCTAGCGCCCTTTGATGACACCGGCGATGTAGTTCCTCATTCGAGATCCAGTTGCCAGGCCACCAAGCGCGGATGATGTTCCGCAGGCAGCGGTTTACAAATACTTGCAGTTTTCGCGTCGTCACCGCATATGTGTACCAAGTTTCGCACCCGTACAGCAATACGGATTTGACGTTTGAGTTGAAGATTCGGATTTTTGTTCGTAGAGAGATCTGGCGTGACCACCAGATGTTTCGGAGACTCGCAAACGCAAATCGGGCCTTTCTGATCCGGGTTTCGATGTCTTTTCTGGTACCACCATCAGGCGTAATCTGGCTACCAAGATACTGGAAGCACTCCACTTTCTCAACTTGTTGCCCAGCTACCATGAAACTGGAGGGATTTCCTGTGTTGATCTCCATCGACTTGGTCTTTCCGACATTGACTTTGAGACCTGCTGCCTTGGAACTTTCGGTGAGGTCGTCGAGTTTGCTCTGCATATCTGGTTGTGTTTGGGCGAGCAAAACAATATCGTCAGCCAGGTCAAGGTCGTTCAGTTGCTCCATTGTTAAAGGATTCCACGGCAATCCTCGGTTCGGTGCACAGTGCACAGTCGATCGATTCAGTCAGAATCTCATCCATTACGATGAGGAAAAGTAGCGGTGATAAGATACATCCTTGTCTCACTCCAGCTGTTACCGGGATTGGTTCGGACAAGACACCATCGTGCAAAACCTTGCACGAAAATGCTTCGTATTGTGCTTCGATGATATGGACTAGTTTCTCCTCTTCGCCTTAGAGCCGCCCAGATGTTTTCATGGTTAAGTCGGTCGAATGCTTTTTCGAAATCAACGAACACCAGCAGAAGAGAGTCCTTGAATTCGTTGATTTGTTCCAGTATGATTCGTAGCGTTGTGATGTGGTCCACACATGATCGTCCGGATCGGAATCCAGCTTGTTGCCGTCGTGTAGCGTCGATTTTCTCCTGGATCCTGTTCAGGATCACTTTGCAGAGTACTTTGAGGGTTGAACAGATCAACGTTATGCCTCGCCAGTTACCGCACTCTGTCAGGTCTCCTTTCTTCGGGACCTTTACGAGGATACCCTGCATCCAGTCGGCCGGGAATGTTGCAGTATCCCAGATGTCAGCGAAAAGACGGTGCAACATTTGTGCTGACAGGGCAGGGTCGGCTTTCAGCATTTCAGCAGGGATGCAATCGATCCCAGGTGCTTTGTTGGATTTCATAATTTTGATTGCCGCTTCTATTTCAGCCAGCGAGGGCGCTTCCGAGTTGACGCCATTTATGCGACTTACTGTTGGCGCTTCAAGCTGCGGATTCTGTTGGCCATCGCTATTCGTGACTCGGAAGAGTTGTTCGAAGTGCTCAGTCCATCGTTTGAGCTGATCTGTTCGATCGGTCAATAACTGACCTGCTCGGTCTTTCAGCGGCATTCTTGCATTAGTCCTTGCACCACTGAAGCGGCGAGAAATGTAATAAAGTAATCGGATATCTCCATTGGCGGCGGCTCTTTCCCCCTCTTCGGCTAGGGAGTTTGTCCAGGCTCTCTTGTCTCGTCTACAAGCTCGTTTAACTGCCTTTTCCAGCTCCGCATATCGTAAGCGGGCGGCTGCTTTGGCTGACCCGGTACATGCCTGCTCAATTCCGACTTTCGCCTTTCTCCGATCATCGATCATCCTCCAGGTTTCATCCGACATCCATTCACTTCGTCTTCCACAAACTTTACCGAGAGTACCATGGCTCGTCGTGATAAAGGCATTCTTGATTCCACACCACTGTTCTTCGACTGTTCCGTCTGTCGGCAGCTCCGAGGCTCGGGATTCTAGCTTTTCAACGTATGCCCTTTTCACCTCTGGATTCTCCAACCGGCGGACGTCGTATCGACACCCGACTTTCTCCTCGCGCCGTTGGACACGCGCAACTCTTAGTCGTATCTCGCCAAGGACGAGGTGATGGTCAGATGCAATGCCTGCGCTTCGCTTGTTGCGGACATCAAGAAGGCTCCTTCTCCATTTTCGATGCAGATGCAGATGTGGTCAATTTGATTTTCTGTTCGGCCATCTCGGGATACCCAAGTGACCTTATGTGCTGGTCGATGGGGGAAGAGCGATCCACCGATCACCATGTTGTTGTTGCCACAAAATTCTACAAACAGCTCTCCGTTTTCGCTCATCTGTCCTAGGCCATGGCGCCCCATGATGCGCTCAAGGTCTTGATTGTCGGAGCCAATCTTTGCGTTGAAGTCGCCCAAATGGATTTGAGTGTCACCCTTCGGAATTCTCTCTACCACGCTGTTCAGTTGACTGTAAAACTACTCTTTCTCCTGCAAATCGGCAACGTCAGTTGGCGCATAACACTGGACCATTGTAATGTTTCTAACCCGTGTTCTGAATCTGGCTACGATTATTCTTTCGTATATCGGTTCCCATCTAATGAGGGCCGCGTAGGCCTGCGGGCTTAACAGGAAACCAACTCCTCGTTCCCGAGTAGCATGTTCTCCTCGTATACAGAATGATGAAATAAAACCCAAATGAATAATTTTATAACTTTTTTCACAGAAGTCGAAATTAAAATGTGATTTTTTGTCCATATGTAATTTATCAAAACCCTTCTAAGTGTGAAGATGAGCATTTGGGAGACTTAAAATTGGTTTCTTGAAGAATTTTTCATATCAGTCTGTAAATCGGAAAGAAATAAACGATTTTTTTCTAATCAAAGTGGTTTAAAATAAAGTAATGAATTCTTGGGTTCCCATTTACTTTTTGCTAATTCTGTTGAATATTGTGAGTTTTTAACACCTGCCACATGGCTTCTAACTTATTCAAGTATCAGATTAGTATTTGATGAATAAATTTTGAGCTTCAAATGGTTACTTTAAAATGTTGATCTTCTCTAGTAACACTTCTTTAAAAAAACAAATTCTAAAAAATGAGGTAGTATTTTTGAGTGTCTAAATTTGAGTTTCAAAACAAGAGGTTCATTAAATTAGAAATCGAAAATTACAAATAGAAAAGTTTAGGGCCGTTAAAATGTTTAATAAAATGACTTAGACCTAGCGTGATTAAGGATTAAATTCCGCTAGAGGCGGGTCTATTTTCTGACAAGTTAGTTAGCTCTTATTTCAAATAATTTTTGGAAAAAAGTTATACCTCTTTAATACGGTAAATTCATTTTTTTTACTTGGAAAAAATCGCCATTGGCAGGCCTTGGTAACTCATAACATGTTTATTTGTATTTTTAGTTAATCGAGCCTTCATTTTACTCCGTTCACCTATTGTAAACTTAAAAAAATATTTCTGATCATTTACATCTCTTTAATAATTCAAAATTTATTTCACTCTTTTCAGGTAAATTCTATCGATTTGTTCGGATCTTTACAAAAAGAGTGTAAGTTCTTATTTGGAGATAGCTCTCCAAAATAATTTTAACAATTCAAATGAACTTGTCTTTTATGAGTTTGAATGCACAAAACCTGAACAAAATGGATCTGTTTAGTATTCCAGGAGAATTTTCAAATAAATTTCAGATAATTCAATTCCACAAATCGGCACACCAATTTTGACAATTCCAGAGTTCCAGAGAAGTTCCGTAGAATAAAATTGCATCAGGGCTTAACAGTTCCCCGAAAAAGCACTGCTTTTGAAATTGTTATCGCTCCCAAGAAAAACAGGAACAGCCAGGGTACATTTCCGGGATCTATTTTGTGGGTGCACCATGACATTGTAGGTATAATGGTTTTCTTTCCTTTTATCCAAGGCTCCCTAATATGTATTTATCCTCACTTTCTTGGAAGCAAATTACGATATAAATCACACTCATACTTCACATAATATTATTCGGCTCATATGCTCTCCAGGACCTTCTCCTGGAAGACTACTGCTAGGTTAGTGTAGAAAACAGGAAGTAAGCGAAACAGGATTTTCAGATAAGAGACACCAAATAAAAAAAAGCAAGTATAAACAACCGTCTGGTGGACCAGCAAACGCTATCTATGTAATCATTTCGAGCTTCCGGGTCTTTTTTTTCTGGGACCAAACTTGTTTTTTGTTGTCGTCGTCCAAGAATTGGTCTTCGTTTGTCCCGTGGCATCGTTAAAAGACCAAAGAACCTGAAGGTGCGAGAAAAATATTGTAAAAACATGCATTAGTCTCTTCCAGTGTGAGGCGGGAGCTTTGAGTTTCACGGACCTACTCCTCCGCTTCCTGCTTTTGCCACATTTGTACAAACAACCAGGCCCGGATTTAGTCTCTTACTTCTTTTGATTGAATTCTTTTAAACATTGGTTTCTGTCTGGCAGTCAGTCTGTTTCTTACAACCTCCCATATATCAGTGTTGCTAATCATCCAGTTGTCCATTTTTCTTTTATTAATACAGATTTATTTATTATCACTTTGTTCCCTACAATGAGGTCTGGAAAATATAGGGGAAAAATCGTCTCCATATCCCGTTCCTAGAATCCGGCTTTGTCAACAACAACAACAACCCAAAAAGCACCACCCCGACGATCGCCTGCATCTTGTTGTTGTCCGGTGCTGTTTCTGTTTCGAATTTCAGTTCTGCGAGCGAACTTGGCAGCGAACAAACAGCTCAACTTTACGGTCCAAAATAACTTGTCTGGGACCACGGTGTTCAGCACTAAGTTTCCACTTCCTCCCTCGCCATCAAACAAACGCCCCCCCCCCAATTTCTATTTATTTTCCACTTCCACACTATACTCTTCAGTTAATGCAGCTTCCAGCGATGGCGATGATAACGTGAACGCCGGAAATGTGAGTGCACTTCCTGGTTCCTGGCGAAGTGCTTCTTTCGGTTGGCACCTGGCCTGACCAAAAACAGGGACTATCCACCAGCTAGATTTTACTTTGTTTATAGAATTCGGGCATTAATATGTGCTACTGCTTCTAGCACACAGGGGACACATGCATTATGCGGCAGGTGAGATTTTTGGATTACTTAGCTCAAAAATGCACAAATGTGCCAAAAATGTCGCAGACCAACGAATGGAGCCACTTTATTAGAACCGAAAGTTTCAGGGTTCAGAGATTAGAGATAGCAATGTGCAAGCTAGGGTTTTAAATTTAAAATAAACAAACTCAGGTCTCTACAGACATTTTTCAAAAATTCAGAGATCAAATTTACTCTATCAAACACACTTCACTGTTGCTGCATTTTTCTTCACTTGTATTGGAGCAGTTAGATTGGGAACAAATTTAAGTCAGTATGAGGCGAAACATTCTCATGTTCTGTTCTTTACTGCTCAGTTTGTCTAGGATGGTGCCGTAAAGCTGTGAATGGATGTCTAACAAAACTTTTAGCGACATCACCACCCCCGAACATTTAGGGTATCTTGTAGTATTCCATGTAAACATGTGTTCTGGTTTAAGTTTTTTGCGAGACATATGTAGCAACACAAAAACTAGGAAAATTACACTATACTCGATTAAGTGGTGAATCCAAAACAATAACGTATGCCTTAAAAAATGACATTTTTTGAATAATGTAATGAAAAAAACTAAGACAGACAGTTGAGTTCTGTAAATGTACCATGGAAGGTAGTAATATAAGCTTATTTGCGAAAAAAAATCTGCAACCCTGCAATTGACCTTTCGGCAACTATCCGGAACATTCAAAATAACGAACATAACCATGCTTGTTGGCTTATTTTTTAAGCTCTATTTTTGTCTTATTTATATTCATTTTCATTTTCGCCATGAAAGGATTGGAATAGATCATACGCTGCAAATTAGCGGTGGAACGCAACAGGGGCTATTAGGTGGACTCACCAACCTGAGTATCGCTTCTAAATGCAGCCTCCTACGATCGCTTTGTGGAGCAGGCCGACGCCAGATCCGTCGTTTCGGCTTTACGACATTTCTTGATGAACTACGCAACTTCTAGCATGCACTTCATGCTATAAATTTCATCGTTCATGACCAGTTCGGAGCAATAAACACGTTTTTTTACGGGAAAAAACGAAGTGCCCTGCCAGTAACTGCTATCCTGAGTTACATCCCCACCTTGGTTGCATCCCCGACCCTTGATCATTTTTTCTAGCTAACCTGCAAAATCCATTTTATATTCCTTTAACTTTCATGCACATGCACCGATTGCTCTTCTAATTTAATTTTCTTAATCTAGACATATTTTCAAACATTTTCATTGAAAATTGTAGGATGATACGAGTTACGAAAAAACAGAAGAGAGACAGTCAAACCCATTGAGAATTTTTACACGCATGTTTTTGACCGCTATTTAGAATGTTTCGGTAAACTCCTGGAAGGTCACTCGCAGAGTTGCATATTTTCTGCAAGTAAGCTTATATTTAGAGATGAACCGAATAGTGGTATTTGGCGAACGGCCGAAGAGGTTGGGTCCCAGTGAAATCGAGGACAAAACATGTCAAAACAGGTGCAAAGCTATTTGAAATTGCTTTTTTTATATCAAACTAGCTGTCCCGGTGCACCGGGTGTGCTTTGCTACCCCTTCCATGGAAAAATTAAGATCGTTAAAATGATTTTAATTAAAATAAATATCTTTTTAAACTAAATTCCAATATTATTCAAAAGCGAGCTATTTTAGATGGCATCTGAGCTTCTAGGTTGTCTTGAGTCTGAATGTAACTTGAAGGTTTTAAGGTTGAAGGAGCCATCCTTTAGGAAAAAAAATAGAAGGGAAATTTAATGCAATTAATAATCCCTTTAAATAAAAAAACACCCCTTCTTGAAGTGGGAGGTGTATTTAAATACTGGCAAATTTGAAAAAAAAATTAAAAAGCGCGCCAGGCTTTATAGAAACACTCAGACAGGTTTCAGGTTTCATTATTAATATGTATGTTACATTAATTGAATATGAGAGTTCTCAATCATTGAAATGGGAAACGTCAATCAATATATCATCTTATTTTGTAAAAACTTATTTTCGAATTCAACAAATTATCTTACATTATCAACAGCGCTTTTCATTATTAATATGTTTCATTATTAATATGTATGTTACATTTATTGAATACTAGCTGACCCGTTGTGCTTTGCTACACCTTCCAAAAATAAATGTAATTTGTAAAAAATTGTTCAAATTTAGATTTTAGATAGCATTTTTTAAATCAAACCTCATTATACTTCAGAACCAACAACATTGAAATGGGAGCTGCAGCTGCAGTTCTGAATTGCAATTCAAAGATGGTATATATTATTCACTGAAACTTGATCTCTAAACTCGTTTTTCAAGATCTGAAATTTGTACTCTGTACCCAAAAAAAAACCTTTTCAAATAAGGTCCTTCCTTTAAAAGCTCTTTATCTTAAATTTACATGGGAGCTCCTCCATCTTTTCCAATTTTGTCCCCCACTGCTTGAAAAAGGTAGGCAAATTTAACCGGCTCGAGTTTACATAAATTACTAATTGAAAGAAAAAGATTCGCATATTGGAATTTATTGAAAATTGTACTTTATGGAAATAGAATTTTTCAAACCAATGAATAGCGTGAATTGAGACGGTTTTTTGAGTATATTCCTAATATTCTGTATTATGAGCACTTCCAGCTCCTGATAAGCTTTAGATGGGGAATTTTTTGGAGATAAAAAAATAAACTATAGAAATTTGAAAAAAAAACGTTGAAAAGGATTTTTAATAACCATTTTCAAACGGCTTTTTTCACCATCCTCGCCTACGAAGCAGTTTGAATGTCTATCCTTTTTGCGCCAAAATTATGTTAAATGTTACGCCATATTTCAAACTCGTGGACATGAGACATTATAGTTTGATTTTTTCCCAAATAGCAGTCATCACGGTAATGAAAAATATATTAAATTAATTATGTGTTAAATACAGTGCAAATTTCTTCTTTTTTTTTTTAATAAATTTACTACGGCAAAAAAATATAAATATTTTTAAAAAATATCAGTTGCATTACTAAGCGTTTTTTTTATTTTCTCTTTGAAAGTCAAATATTAAAAATTGTTGACAAAAACAAATTTCTAAGTTTGCATTTGTCCCGTATATTGGGGCAAGTGTCAATGTAAAACTTATTTACAGATGCGTAAGAGTAATGGCTTTAAAATGGATTTAATACGTATTTCTGTTTGTTTATTTTTCAAGTTTCATTGATATATCTGCAGTATTCCAGCAGTATAAATTTATGTTTGGTACTCCACTTTTACGAATGCTGTTCAAAGCAAATGACCTTCATTTACATAGACAATTAAGAATTTTTAATATCCGCTTCAGTTTCAACATTCGGAATACCCCTTCTGGTCTTTCCAACATATTGAATCATTTTGAGGGTGGATGTCTTAAAAGTTCGACGTTTGCCCTTGCCCCACCGTGTAAGTTGACATGAGGGAATATTGTTTTTAACACTTTAAGGGTATACTAAAATTTCTTATAAAAATTTTGTGTCCAGTTGAATATCAGTTCGAAAGGATCGATTTTCAACCACGAAGCGGATCAAAAGTCTCTTTTATGCAGCCACGTAACACAAAAACACTTTTCTTGTTAAGTACGTACTTGAATTGGTTTGTAAGCAAAAAGTACGATGTTTTTTTCAGAATTATTTAAAATAAAAAGTTCCCATTTTCATTTCTAAATTCGTTTCATTTGTGTATTTGGGCCGAAGTAACAATTTCTAGAAGAAAACAAAATTTTTTATTTTTTTTTAACAGAAAAAGTTGAACGTTTGAACATGTTCTAATATTCCTAGAATGAAAAGTCGAATGCTACGAACATGAACACAAACTAAATATGGAAGTATTTTTGCAAATCTTTCAATTGGTTTTGATTCGATTGATAAAATATCAATCCGTGTCACATCTAGGCGTCATTTATTACCACGTGCAATTAAGCAAGAAAAAAAACACACATCTAGGTTGCATATCGCCCCCACATGCATAAGAAGTATAGGTACTTGGTTGAGAAACAGGCACCTGATTTTTCAAGCGATCATAAACAGTATGCTTTAGTTACTATCCACTTTCGACGACGTTTGCTTGACTATAGAGACGAAAAACAAACCCCTCAAATAAAAGAAAATCTCTAAAAATGCCATGACTTTTCAATCTCAGATCTGTATATGTTTTATTCGATCGGCAAAATGTCAATCTGGGTCTCATCTATGCGTCATTCATAACCATGTGCTGTACAAATGAGCTAGAGGTCAAGTAAAAAAAATCACATCAAGGCTTCATATCGCCACCCCTTGCATTGAAAATATTCTTGGTTAAGAAATACGCGCCAAAATATTCCCACTGATCAGTATGCTATGCCTGGGTTACTATCCTTTTGCGACGCTGGCTCTCGACGCCTCGACCTTGGAGACGAAAAACAAACCGCCCAAAGGAAGAAAAAATCTCGAGAAAATGGATGTCATGACTTTAATTTGTTTCGAAAAATTACATATTTTGTATGGAAGCCCCCCCTCTCTTAAGTCGGATGGAATTTTGACTATTACAGAAACCATCCCCGGCCTCAAAAACCCCCAGATGCCAGTTTTGACGATGATCGGTTCAGTAGTTTCCGAGTCTATAGGGAACAGACAGACAGACAAACATTCATTTTTATATATATAGATGAGAGTTCTCAATCATTGAAATGGGAAACGTCAATCAATATATCATCTTATTTTGTAAAAACTTATTTTCGAATTCAACAAATTATCTTACATTATCAACAGCGCTTACTTTGCAACAAAAATACTTCGAGGATTTTAAAAATTTTGTTAATTTTATGATAATTTTATATAAGAGCCCCCCCACGCCTCCCCCCCTCTTTTTGGATTCGAAGGGGTTTGAAAATATTATAGATCCATTCTTGGTCTTGAAAGGTGACTTCGTGTTCCTGCTACGACATCATTGCCTTCACCGAAACCTGGCTTAACGACCGGGCCCTCTCTAGTCAGATTATCGGCCCAGATTACGCAGTGTTCCGTTGCGACCATAGTCCTCGTAACAGAAAAAAAGTCTACTGGTGGTGGAGTGTTACTTGCCGTGAAATCTGCGTTTCCAGCTCAGCCATTTTAAAGACGATTCCTGGGACAATTAGGAACTTATTTGGATTCGCATGGATTTCGGAGATCGGAAACTCTATTTGTGATGTTTGATCTCTGCTTCGTGAACGAAGGGAACAAGAATCCGGCGGTTGAATATGCTCATGTTCCTCTTGTTAAAATTGTTCCGCATCATCCAGCCTTAGTGATTTCACTCGATATCACTAAAATACACGGCTCAGAAGAGAAAATCACATCCTTATATCACGATTTTGAAAACGTTGACTTCGAAACTATATCCCTCGTCCTGCAATCCGTGGATTGGGAGGCTGAGCTCGATTTCTCTAATCCCAATGCAGCTGCCGAGACGTTTGCGAACATCCTGAATTATATCGTCGATCGTCATGTGCCGAAACGCAGCACGGCTACCAATCTACGGACCTCCTGGGTTACTGGAAGTCTTCGGAGACTTAAGACGGCCAAGCAGCGCGCACTACGCAACTACAACAAGCACAAGTCCCTCTACACTAAGGACAAATATCGCAAATTGAACTCTGCGTATAAGAATGCCAGTAAGCGTTGCTACCAGAATTATATTAATCGGTTACAACAGAATTTTAAGAGCAGTCCGAAATCTTTTTGGAAGCACGTGAAAAATCCGCGGTGAGAATAAGGGCTTCCGTCTCACATGTTCCTGAATAGCGACACAGTGAACTCTGATCCTGAAATTTGTGATCTATTTGCCGAGAAGTTCTCTAGCATTTTTACAACTGGATCCATTTTTCCTGAGCAACTGGCCAGAGCTGTGAGAAATATATTGCCTATAGGTTCTTCGTTTAACGGTATCATAATCGACGATGCATTCATATCGAAAGCGACAGCTAAGCAGAAAAACTCTACATCTATGGGCCCGGATGGTATACCTGCTACTTTTTTGAAGCGTTTTATGCCACTTTTGCTGTTTCCTATTCGGCATATTTTCCAATCATCGCTGGATGTTGGAATCTTTCCCTCATATTGGAAGGAAGCCTACATGTTTCCTGTTAACAAGAAGGGTGAAAAGAGAGACGTTAATAACTACCGCGGAATTTTTAACTGTATGCGCGATAGCCAAATTGTTTGAATTGGTTATCTTGGATCCCATTAATTCGTTCTTCAAGCACCAACTTTCCAATGATCAACACGGGTTCATGCCTAAACGATCCCCGACTACTAATATACTCACCTTCACATATTTTGTGCAAGACAGCTTTGCCAGGAAAACCCAAACTGACGCCATATATACTGACCTCTCTGCTGCATTCGACAAGGTGAACCACAATATCGCTATCGCAAAGCTGGAACGTCTGGGTTTCTGTGGATAGTTCTGCACTGGTTCCACATTTACTTAACTGGTCAAAAGTTATCCGTTTGTATTGGTGACTCCTTTTCAAGTCATTTTCTTGCCTACTCCGGTGTGCCTCAAGGAAGTCATTTAGGACCAGGCTTGGCAAAAGTCATCGTCTTGAGGCGTGAAGCTGTGACTGTGAAGCCTCTTGGTCCGTCAAACTCAATTGACTGTTCCTTAACGACCAGTCACTTCGTTTGCCAGTCATTCATTCCCCAGTCATTTGAAGCTAAAAGAATGACCTAGTCAAGCAATCACATTCAAACGACCAATGACGAAAAAGAAACGCATTTATTATTATTGTTGCTCTCTGCCAGCAAGTCGTTCAATTAGTTGTACCTGTCGTCAGCAGCCGATCGAAGTGTGAAGAGATTTGCCAGTCACTCTCAGGAGAAATTTTGACCATGTGTAGGAGCTTCACCAGTCGATGATGGAGAAATGTTGATTGTTGTCGTGCTTTATCCGTCATGCAAGTAGTGAGGGTCCGTCAATTGAGAACAGTGCCAGTCGTTTGATGGAAAAAAACTAGTCGGGTCAAGCGTGACGGGCGAAATTTACCATCACTGTTTAGGACCACTAATTTTCGTGATATATTTTAATGACGTACTCTCGCTCCTTGACTGCAAAAAACTTTCATATGCCGACGACCTGAAACTTTTTCACACCATAAACAGCCAAAAGAACACCAATTTCCTGCAGCAGCAGTTCAATGTGTTTGTTCAGTGGTGTGACATGAATTGTCTGCCCCTGAAGCCCCTGAATCGCAGTAAATGCTCGGTCGTATCATTCTCACGTAAACGACACCCTCTTTTTGCGGAGTACGTTCTCGTAGATGGAATCATTTCTCGGGTGGACCACATCAACGATGTGGGCTTTATTCTCGATCAACGCCTGGAGTTCAAGACTCACACAAACTACATCGTCGACAAAGCATCCAGAAACCTTGGATCCTTATTTCGCATGGCCAAAGGCTTCAAGAACGTGTATTGCCTGAAAAGTCTTTACTGTTCCGTTCCGTTTACCAAGCTATGAGAATCGCTGCCGCCTTATAGACCTAGATACGCTTCAAGCCCGCAGAAACGCTACGCGCGCTCTAGTTGTTACTGATCTCTTAACGTCCAGAGTTGACTGTCCCGTTTTGCTGGAGGCCATTCCTATCAGTTTTTTTTTCGATTAAAGTCGTTTTACCATCTTTATGGCATTCGCGACTTTATCAACGTTTCAGTTGGCGGATCGTTATTGAAAAACTTATCCGGTAAAACTGTGTTCGATGTTTACTCTCGGGCTCGAACTCACGAACATCGGATCAGGAGACAACAGACTTGCCAACTGAGTTATGTATATCACAAGCCATACCATTCCTATTAGCGTGCGTCTCCGAGGATTGAAAACCAGCTTTTGCAGCTCTATGTTCCTTTTCGTCTCAACAACTAGCGAACAGCGCATTTATCGGCATATTGAATACGTTCAATCGCTTTTCTGAGCATTTCGACTTCCATGTTTCGAGGAACGTGTTCCGGAGAAAAATTTTAACTGTTTCAAGAACTGTATAAACCTGTGTTAATTTTTATCTTGTATTGTAATTACTATTGAGTTATCATTAAGATCTACATTTGATCCTTTGATTTTATTCTAATAAACAACAACAATAAAATGGCTTATCCAAATTTTACATTGATTAGTTCAATAGTTTCCGAAAATTCTTCGAATTGTGCCAAATTGTTGATAATTTAGTAGCTCCTTTTTTTGGATTCGGAGGGGTAAAAAATTATGATGGAAACCATTCCCGGTCTTGAAAACGGCTCAGTTAATTGGCTCAGTAGTTTCCAAAAACTTTTCAACTTGAGTCATATTTTTATTAATTTTGTATGGAAGCACCCCCCCCCTCCTCCTTTAAGTTGGAGCGGTATGAATGCATTTCAGAAACCATCTCCAACCCCAAAAACTCTTACAAACCAAAATTCACAATGATCGGTTTAGTAGTTTCCGAGTCTATAGGGAACAGACAGACAGACAAACATTGATTTTTATTTACAGTGGTACTTCGACATTCGAGTTTAATTCGTTCCTTAACCTTGCTCGTACAAATTTCTCGTATCTCGAAGATCCAGACAAAATCGGGAAGGTTGACATCACTGGTGTTACCTACTACCGAACCGAACCGAACTCGTATCTCGAATTTGCAAAAAATCACTTGCTCGTCGGCTCGCATTTCAAAAAAATCGTATGTTGGAGTACTCGTATGTCGAGGTACCACTGTATATAGAAGATCAAATGAATGTCTAATTTTTGCTAGATGTCATCAAAATTGTTGCCAAATAACGATGATCTCAACCTTAAGCATACAATACTTTCCACAACACGTATCCACACGGCCGAGTCTGAACCATTTTTTTGCAAAACTTGTAAAAAAAAAGGGAAAATCTGAACAGATACTAGGCATTATTCTCAAACATACATAAAATTACTTGAAATATAAAATTTTCATGGAATTACAACAACAATCTTCAAATCGTATCTAACGAATAGATGTATTCTAAAAAATCGATTTGTAACACAAAATTTGAAAACATTCAAAAAGAAATTTGATTTATTTTACTTGATTTAGCAAAAAATCTTCATAAACGCGGGAAAACCGGAAAGTTTAGAAAAATATGTAGCCATCCTGGTCAGATTTAACATTTCTAGAATTCATTATATATTTTATGGGCAAGCCTGGATATATCAAGAAAATTTGGAATAAACGATAATCAAAGTTTAAAGCTATCTTCAGTGAAAAATACATTCATATGTTTTGCAGAAACCATAAGTTTTTGATGATTTTGAAGCTTTTTCAACAATTAATTTTGGATATTTTATAAATTATCGAACATCAATTGATAATTTGACAAGTCTGTTTTTGTATTTTAGTTTTTTATGCAACCATTTAAAAAAAGTCTTTTTATTCAATGCATTCTTTAATATTTATATCGCAATTTAATTTTTTAATTTTCTAAAAACTGAAAATCATATCTTGGCAAATCAAAATCCATAAAAAAATTCATACAGAAATAAAAATTTAAAATTAGATTTTTAATAATTTTGAGTGTTGATATAACTGAAAACCAATGTTGTCTACAGACAGAGAAAAGTTTAGTTCTTTTAGAAATGGGACACTTCCTTTTGCTGATAGCTCATTTGCTACAAGTAATCGGACATTTGAAATTTTGACTGCATTTTGCTGCCTGTGAAAAGTACTATCCAATCAATGTTTTTTTTATTTAATATTTAAGCGTTTTTGAGATATTTACGATGCAAAATAAAAAGAAAAAAAATTGCACAGTTTCCTTCAAAATCCATCATAATTAAAACCGTTGATTCATCAAAAAATTACTGTTTGTGAATGAAGAAAAGTACGCCAACACTGTCAAATATGTCCACAAAGTTCAAATCAAGCATAGGAGTGAAGCACATGATCGGCAGCTACGTTTAAGGGTCATCAGGAAAGTCAAGTCTCATACCAGAATTTTTTTGAAAGTGTTACCTTGTTGTGAATCATTGAAACCTATCTTCAAACAGACAGACAGATGATTTCTGATGGTAGACAAAACTTATGAAAAACCCAATTTCAAACAACTTCAAGCGTTTTAGGGACTCTTACATATTTTTTTTTGTTTTCTGATTTATCTTGTAACTTTAGTCACCGAATTACTGTCTACATAAATTCAGTCTATTTCCGACATGAAAAAAAAACTTCCCGTTAAAAGAGCAGTAATGTGCTGCCGATAAACAGCAGCAACTCGGCTTCCCAAGCTCCATGCTGGTAATTCAATAATGCCCACTTTACCTTTTTGAAAACCTTCAACGGGCCCTGAAATAGTTTCCCGGGCAACATTTGCAAACGTGCCCTAGGTCTTGATTTAATTTGTAATTCGACCGTTGCAGCAGCCGGTCCGATTTTGCTTGGAAGGTCCGCCGTCGTAACTATACCTACTAAATGGTTGCACCCGGGTTAAATCCATGTTTTTGGCCATGAGAGCTAGCTAGACGCTAACAAACCATCAACTAGTGGGTCGGTAGGGCTTCGACGGTTATGAGGAGGAGCTGGAGTAGCGTGTCTACTCGTTCCGCTCGGTAGTAAAATGTTCCACTTTTCCAACCGACACGAGCAACACAAACAGCTACAGCTAGCGTAGAGCAAAGCAGAGAGCATTTCCAGCCAAACAAGACAGAGCATCCGTTTTGGCAATTTCCGAGCGGACCTGACAGGATCCCGCTTGCTCGCTAAAAACACCACCATCATCGTCATCCCTCATCCGATTCAATTTTCGTCGAATGGAGAGTTTATGCCAAGAGGGGAGGGTCGGCCAAACGGACGGAATGGCAGGGTGGGTTGTTGTTTACAGCATACCCACTAAGCCTCAGGGGCAGACAACGCGCGTGTATATGTACATAGCACCCAGTTAAAATAACTTCCCGCCAACCGAACCCCGGAACGATCTGGATCCGGAACAAGGAGGAATCGTCTGTCCGTCCGTCGTTGTAAGGAGAAGAAAAAATATTCATATTCATACTGGAATTGGATATCTGCATACTGGTGCCGGGTGACTCGTCGGGTCGTTCGCATGGATGGGAGGAAGTAGTTGATTGCTTAGGGTTTCCAGAATTTTTAGATTCCATTGCTTAGCATTACTAGCGATGCTGGTACAGTTTTGTGAGTGATTTTCATTTAATTATTCAAGCTTGATTTCAAAAGACTCGATCAATCAATAGGTTCCATTTAAGATGCATCAGAACTGTAGGGCCTTTTCTTAGCTTAACTTTAGACTTACAGCATTTTTGGACAAATTACATACGTTAAACCAACTTCAAAATAGCTTATCGGTTAAATTGATCAAATCTCCAAACAGTGAAATTGGTTGCCGCTATTAAGCCCACCCCATTATTTTCGATAATCGTGTTTATCACAAACTTATCTTGCAATAAATTGTTTATAATTCTTATAATTCTTTGTTGTTTTCAATCCTCAACATTCCATATTACATTGTTAACAGATGTTCAAAATAATTCTCAAATGTTTATTGAAAATTTCCACGTTATTCGCTGTATGAAACTCTCGTAATCGAATGACGTCATTTTTCTCATGGTTATTTAAACTAAAACACATAGCTTCAACAACTAGCTATCCATTCGGGAGCATTTCTTGTCAGATTTTAGCTATGAGTTTGATTGAGGTCCTGAAACACAGTTGTTGAAGCGCATAAATTGTGATTTGCTAATATTGATTTTTATCTTAGCATAAATGCTGAAATAGTTTATGAGTTCTAGAGCTTTATCAAATTCAAAATTATTTCGATTGAATAACGTAATGTGCTAAGCAATAACTTTAACAAAACAATTATTTATTAAGAATCCATTAATCGTTTTATGTGACATCCTTATTAATGGTTCTATGTATAAGCAAAAAAGAGTCATGCTTAAAGGACATCCTTGTCCCTTGTCTAACTGAAGATTTAATAGGAATAGGTTCGGATAAAAATCCAATAAAGAATATTTTGGAAGTGGCATTCAAGTAAAGTCTCTAGATACAAATAATAAATTGTATGTGAAAGTCAAATTTCTCAAGGATTCGCCATAAAAAACAATGATCGACACGATCGAGAGCTTTTTCAAGATTTAAAGATCTAAACTCAAAAGCAAACACTTGATACTTTTTGAACGTTGAGATTGTATGAGAAAATTCCTGATCTATAAGGCTTATGGCTTTTATTCTCCCGCGGGGGTCAAGTGAGAGAACAGCTTCGTTGTTCTCTCTGCTACCAGCAGTGCAACCAGATTGCAAAAAATCAGAAGGTGTATTTGCAAGACATGCCCAATGAGAGAAGCAGCAAATATTGTCGCTGACAACGGTTCGAATGCGTTGAGAGAAAAAAAACTTTATAAACTTTATCTCGTTATCATCGTTCTTTTTAACAACTGTTTTAGAGGTACAGTAGTTTTTCGTTTTTATCACTGTGCGATTTTATCAATACTCGCCAAACTCACGCTCGGCTTTATCACGGTTATTGTTTCGATTTTATCAAGCTTTTTAAGAAATCATTCCGAAACTATTTCCAGGACCGTAATTTTCGTTCAAAAGCGTAGCGCGTCATTGTTCATGATAATTTTTTTTGGTTAATGTTATGGTACAAAGGTATTCAATAATATGAAAATGCCATTGAACTGCTTCTTCTAGCTGCATTGGGATATATTGACAGTTCTACACGAACACCACCTTAGCAGGAGGCCTTAGCCCTAACCTCAAACCATGAGAGAACACAATCGATTTTTGAGAAGGGCGCACGATAAACGCGATTTTTCGGTACTAATATCGACAAATTCGCCCTATGAAAAAGCGTTTTCTTTTTTTTTGGGTGTTCAGGGGTGCCAAGTGCATTGATATTTGGAAAATGATAATTTATTTAATTGCATTGTTATTGAAAAACCTTTTCATGAGTACTGAGAATTTGCAACTTTCCCGTAGATTTTTATTCGAATGTGAAATTAAACGCATAAATGATGAACGAAATAACAACTTACTGTATCGTACACTTAAACGATGTAGCGAATTATGAGGATATGTTTAAAATATTTTTTTCAAAGTTATCATAGACGGGGCATTGATTAATTTACAAGTTTGTAACAGTAAATGATTATGCATTCGTTTAGAATTTAGAAACAATTCTTTTTTAATCCACCAGCAGTACATGAAAATATATTTCAGATGTTTTGAATTCACCTTGGTTAACTTGAAAATTCATTAGCAAAAAATGACTTATCTTCAATGACGCCTCGTAATGAATTGAAACGTTTAGTTGTTGATAGTCAAAAAAATTAATCAATTCAGAAATATTATAATTACTGTGATAATTTGTTTTAAACGAGCAAATGTTGATTTTAGTAACGCACCTAGCATCACTGGTGAGGCCGCCAGCAAATCAAAATTTGAGGTTATGGCTGAGGCCAACTTTTCGCCAATACTATTGTCCATATATACCCATATATCTAAGGGTATATACGGACGATAGTATTGGCGAAAAATTGACCTCAGCCATAACCTCAAATTCGCTTGTGGCCTCACCAGTGATGCTAGGTGCGTATCTAGAATCAGTATTTGCTTGTTTTACTCTCACAATATTTCTGAATTGATTAAAGTGTTTAAGTATCAACATCTAAACGTTTGAATTCATTACGGGTCGTCCCTAAATGGATGAAGATAAGCCATCTTTTGCAAATGTATTTTCAGGGTTTATTCAAAACATCTGAAATATATTTTCATGTACTGCTTGGTAGATAAAAAAAGAGTTGTTTCCAACTTCTAAACGAATGCAAAATCATTCACAGTTACTTGCTGTGTGGTGGCGGCTTATAGAATACTACCACTGGGATACTGGTCCACGTCGTAAAAGGCGACTTATCCAGTACTTCCCATATGCGTTAGTCATTCTTCAAATGCGACTATCACATTGGGAGGGGGGGAAACTTGGCTTGGGATTTTGAAGTTCTAAGCCAAGTTTTCTTCAGGGAGGATTCACCAATTGTGCTTATTGCTATTAATGCGCATGCACGAGTTGAATTCTCCTAAATTTTGTAAACACCCGCTTCAGGGTGGTTCTGTGTCTGTGGGCCCCAAAGTGGGGGTAGGAGGGTGTATAATAATCCTACCTTAAGCAGAACGTTGTTAAGGTCTGCACTATAGCCAGGCACTGGTGCAAAGGGCCGTATTTTTCCTGGCAACTCGTGGGATTCAGATTATACACACGATTTTTAAATTTTCATCCTGTATGGGATACCCCGCTTCATGCGTCGATATGAAGGTGCAGGGGTTCTTGTGTGTGATGGAAATATGTGTGGAATTCTTTGATAGAAATGCTTTCTATTAAGGTTGCACAGATAAATCTGCAGCACAAAAGAACCGCTACACTTAACTTATGTCGTTTAATCCTTAATGGAACTGCATCAATCGCCTTGGTGCAAGAACCCTATTTCCGAAATGGAACTTTTTACTTAGGGAATTTGCTCAAACCAAACTTTACTGTGTTCAGTGTAATTGGAATGACTAATGCCCGAATAATGCCTCGTGCATGTATATTGATAAACAATTCTTTAAATGCAACACTTATACCCAATCTAACAACAAGAGATATTTGCGTCGTTCAGGTTTCGCTGCCTGATAGAAAATACGTCTACTGTTCAGCATACTTACCATATGAACAATCATCCCCTACGGATGATTTAAAAAATGTCATTTCATTCTGTGAATCACAAAATACACCTCTTGTAATAGGCTGTGATGCCAATGCTCATCATTTTGTATGGGGTAGCTCAGATATCAATCTGAGAGGCACAAATTTAATGGAATATTTAAGCAGCACTGATTTAGGAATTCTAAATGTAGGAAATAAACCAACTTTTGTTAGGTGTGACAGAGAAGAGGTGATTGACATCACACTTTGTTCTAGAACAATTTCTCAGGAAATTTCAAATTGGCATGTGCCTAACGAAGAATCGATTTCTGACCACAGGTTTATCTATTTTGAACACTCAGGTGAGTTTTTAGAAACAATTACATTCAGAAACCCAAGAACAACTAATTGGGACCTTTATTTGGAGCATATTGCTATTAAATTTCATGGATATACACCTGAAATTACTACTCCTTCTGAGTTGGATGAAGTGGTTGCAAAAACCACCGAAATTATTTTAAATTCTTATGAAGAAGCGTGTCCCGTACGAACGTTGAAATTCAACAAAAACAGTACACCATGGTGGAACTCAAATCTCAGTAAATTACGAAAAAACTGCAGACGCTCTTGGAACCGAAGGCGCACAGAAGGTTTTGATGCCTTCAAGTTGGCTCGCAGAGCTTACCGGAAAGCAACAAGAGCTGCCGAACGCTCAAGTTGGCAGAACTACTGCACAAACATTTCAAGCTTGCACGAAGCAAGTAGGTTAAATAAAGTCTTAGCCAAATCAAAAGATTATCAGGTTTCATACCTTAAAACCCCTAGTGGTGATTATACATCAAACGACGAAGAAACATTAAGTTGTCTATTCAATACTCACTTTCCAGGATGTGTTGATCAAGATTCATCGATAGAGCCTGAGTTCTTTTCTGGAAGTCTAGATTCCTTGCATTTTGCTCGGAAAATAGTTACTACAGAATCGATCAAATGGGCAATCGATGGTTTTGCTCAATACAAATCTCCTGGAAGTGACGGTTTATTTCCAGTTTTGCTTCAAAAAGGTTTCGATCATTTCAAACACATATTAAGAAAAATAATGATAAGCAGTTTTGCTCATGGATATATTCCTAAACTTTGGCGGCAGATAGCCGTGAAATTCATCCCTAAAGGGGGACGATCATCATACGACGAAGCCAAAAGCTTTCGTCCTATTAGTCTAAGTTCATTTCTATTAAAAGCACTTGAACGTTTAATTGATCATCATATCAGGCAAGAATGCCTTGTCCAACATCCGCTTAATGCGACACAACATGCATACCAAACAGGAAAATCAACATTAACTCTTCTGCACAACGTAGTACATAATATTGAAAATAGTTTTTCACAGAAAGAATCATGTCTAGGAGCATTTCTAGACATAGAAGGAGCATTTGATAATGTCTCGTTTACATCAATAATGGATGCGGCACTACTTCATGGAGTGCCTAGTGTTATAACTAACTGGATTAGCGCAATGCTAAGTAACAGGAATCTTCATTCGTCTTTAAGACAGGCTTCAATAACAAAAGTTAGCACACGTGGTTGCCCACAGGGAGGTGTACTATCACCTCTTTTGTGGAACCTAGTTGCAGACGGTTTGTTGAGAAAACTCAATGACCGTGGAATACCAACCTATGGATTCGCAGATGATTATCTTCTGCTGGTAAGAGGTTTGTGCATAAGCACATTATTTGATATAATGCAACAAGCTCTGCGCTCTGTTGAACGATGGTGTTCTCATGTAGAACTTTCAGTTAATCCTCTAAAAACTAACATTGTTTTATTTACTAATAAACGTATCACCCGCGGGGTGCGCCCTCTGCTGTTTTATGGTTCCGAAATCACCGTGTCTAATCAAGTTAGGTATTTGGGTGTCATTCTTGACTCCAAATTAAACTGGTCTGATCACATCGAATTCAGAATCAAAAAAGCATGCATGGCCTTCGGACAATGCCGACGTGCAATCGGAAAAAAACTAGGGACTCAAACCTAAACATATTCACTGGATTTATTCCACAATAGTAAGACCAATTCTGGCCTATGGGTGTCTAGTGTGGTGGCAGAAAGGAGAAGTTGCAACAGTTCGGACTAAACTAAATCACCTTCAAAGAATGTGTCTTTTGGGGATGTCCGGATCGTTCACTACAACTCCTACTGCAGCACTAGAGGCTCTGTTTTCTATCAAACCTCTACACTTGTTCCTAAAACAGGAAGCCTTCTCATGTGCTTTTCGTCTACAGGCAGTTGGTCTCTGGCTGTCAGGAAATATCGAAAGATCATCGAGTCATACAAATGTGTGGCCTGAATTAGTTAGATTAAACAAGTTTAATCTAGCGCCAAACGATTTAACACTCTCGAGTAGTTTTCCCTACATGGGGTTTAAAGTCAAATTTCCTTCTCCTCAAGAATGGTTATCAGGTTTCGTAGAGGACCAAATGTCCTCTCATATTGTATTCTATACTGACGGTTCATTATCAAACGGCCGTGCAGGTGCAGGAATTTACTGTCACGAGTTGAACATAGAATATGCTCAACCTCTAGGAAAATATTGTACAGTCTTTCAGGCTGAGCTATATGCTATTATGTATGGAGTGCAAATTGCACTTCAAAAGAAGATTATGTTCAGAACAATTTATTTCTGTTCAGATAGCCAAGCAGCTATCAAATCACTCAGTGCTTCCAGTTCTAGATCAAAACTGGTAATCGCATGCCGGAAAGCAATCGAAGAACTTGCTGAAAGCAATGGATTAAACCTTCTATGGGTACCCGAACATATGGGAATTTTTGGAAACGAATGCGCCGTCGAACTCGCTGGGTCGGAAAAGGAATTTTACGGACCAGAGCCGGCTGTCCCAATATCACCATGTTGGTTCAGAAACCAAATTCAAACTTGGTCCTCTAACTAGCATGAACGATACTGGGAAGAGTTGGACACTTGTCGTCAAACTAAATTATTTTTAGAAAAACCATCTCCAATCATATCGAGTTACTTATTAACTTTAAATAAATCTCATTGCAGCATCTTGATCAGAGCACTCTCCGGTCATTGTAAACTCAACTATCACATGCACAACATTCAGCGTGCTGAATCTCCAGTATGTGGTAGTTGTGAATCAGATGTGGAAGATCCCTTCCATCTTATATGTAACTGTCCCTCATTTGCCAGACTACGTTTTCGTACTCTGGGATCTTACGCTTTAAGCGAATCTGAGTTTAAGAAATTAAACTTAAATAACATTCTATCATTCCTTACCGAATGTAGAAAAGAGCTTTAATGCTAATAATCCCTAGTGGAAAGGCTTTATGCCATCTTAAATAGATTGAATTTATTTCTTCCTTTTATAGGTTTTTCAGGTTTCTCAGGTAAATGATGAAATCTTGGAAAAAAAAGGCTAGGCACAATTTTCCCGTATGTTTGGATAACGTGCCGCTATTAAGCCTACCCCCATTCTGATACCTGATACCTGATCAACATCTAAACGTTTGAATTCATTACGGGTCGTCCCTAAATGGATGAAGATAAGCCATCTTTTGCAAATGTATTTTCAGGGTTTATTCAAAACATCTGAAATATATTTTCATGTACTGCTTGGTAGATAAAAAAAGAGTTGTTTCCAACTTCTAAACGAATGCAAAATCATTCACAGTTACAAACAAGTAAATTAATGAAGGCCCGTCTATGTTGACTTTAAAAATAATCGCCTAAATTTTCTGATTATTTTTAACTTATCCACATTATTCGCTACATCATTTAAGTGTGGGATACTGACAGTTATTATTTCGTTCAGATAAATTATGCGTTGAATTTCACTTTCGAATAGAAATCTACGGGAAAGTTGCGAATTCTCAGTACTCATGGAAAAAATTTTCAATAGCAATGCAATTAAAAAATAAAATCATTTTCTAAATATCAATGCACTTGGCACCCCTGAGCGCCAAAAAAAAAAATCAAAACACGAACACAGATGTTCGCTTTTCCACAGGGCGAATTTGTCGATATTAGTACCGAAAAATCGCGTTTATCGTGCACCCTTCTCAAAAATCGATTCTGTTCTCTCATGGTTTGAGGTTAGGGCTGAGGCCTCCTGCTAAGGTGGTGTTCGTGTGGAACTGTCAATATATCCTAATAGAGTTTTAAATCGTCATTTGAATTTTAAAAACACTTGTAGGGGAAGTGTTCCTATATGCGCATATAGAATAATATGGGCATAAAGCCGAATGACGATATGGCTGGGAATTTAACATATCTAATCAGTGCAGTTTGAGGGTAATAAGCTTTTGATACATGGCATGAAAAAAATTAAATGTTATATAAAGTCAAAAAAAATTAGAAATTTAAACAAGATTTTTTTCAGTTTTGTTATAATATATTGAACTTTATTTATCGTTCGTACAGAATCTGTAAACAAAAATGTTGATGGGTTTTCTTTCCTATTCATTTGGAAATCGAGAATTCAACAAAGTGAAGCTTTTTGCAAAGTTGTAAATGATCAGACATTGGAATAAGAGACAGGTTCTGAATGCCCATATCAAGGCAGGTTAAATGCCTATATCAAGAAAAAATAGATTAGTCTTATAAACTTTTTCTTTTTATCATTGAAATATCAAATTTACGCTCAAATAACAATCGTACAGTGAAAAATGAAGAACTTTTTACTGATCCGATAAAAAAACGATATGAACAAAATATTTCCGTGAAATATGGTCATATGGCAAACCTAATTATGTTTCATGCAAAAAACTTGTGATGTCTAAAATTTCGCAAAAAATTCAGTCTTGAAGTTTGCTTAGCATCCGTTTCTACCATTTTCAATTGAAAAATATCAAAATATTGCAAGTGTAAATGAAATACAGCTTAAAACATAAATATACGCATTTAGCCCGCCGGTTTCGGAAATCGGCTATTTTGACTACTTTTATTAAAAAATTATTTTCACAAAAACTGTAAGAGATTTTAACAGAAAAATTACTCTTACGTATAGAAAACAGATATCTGCTCATGTTCTCATAGTTTTTAGACTCCTATCTATTAGAATATGGGAGAATATGAGTGATTTCCTTAATATGAGCATAAAGCCCGCTTCTCCCCTAATAACGACATAAGTATTTTAACGTATCGCTAATGCTAGTGTTGTTATTTAAGCTTGATTAGCCGCTCGAAAAAAGTTAACTTTTTTGATTATGCAAATCCTATAAGGATGTGGGTGAATTTAAGCGTTTTTGAAATGAGATAAGTGTCTCTGATTCTTTTTGTTGAATTTGTTTATTTGAAAAGGTGGTGTGCGCAATTCTCATTGGACAGCCTTTAGTATTGTCTGAATGGATAATTTTGGAAGATCAAAATGAAGTTCGCTAGCTTTGCCTAGAAATATGTAAAAAGGACTAAGATTTCTGCATTTCTACATATGAAAAACAAAGAATTATCTGCCCATAAAACAAATTTCGAGAAATACACTTTAAAAGTCTAAGTTGAACGAATTTCAAAATATTTCTTGAAAAGGTAAACTATTAAGTTAATCAAAGGTGTGAAGATAAAAATATTAAAATTTGAAAAGACTGCAAATTTCAAATTGCAGAAGAAATTTTTTGAAGCATTTTTCTTTGAAGTCTTTTTCAAAATCGACATAAGATATAACGATTGTTGAATTTACATAAAACTAAATAATTCACTTCAATTTGATGTAGACTATCAAATAAATATTCTACATGGTTTTATTTCAAGAAAAAAACCTTGAAATTGCTATAGAGAAGAATAATTTGATCTAAAATCGATCCTTTGTGTTTAGTAATCTTTGATAATTACAACTTATTATCAAAATTTATTGATACAACCATACAACACCTTTTCACCACTTAAAACATTATAAATTACTGATTGAAGACAATAAAAATACTTTTTTCCGCTTTAATATTTAGTTTCGCCAAATTCACGGTTTCGCCATATTCACGGTGAATTTTTTTTTTATCGTGACAAAATCGAAAAACTACTGTATCTTGTGCAAATTAGATCTTCATATGATTCAATATCAAATAAGCAATTTCAAAATGCTTTACAATTGCTTAGACATGTTTTGTCCAAGATTTCACTGGAATCAAATCTCTTTGGTGATAATCGCCGTAGAAGCAAAAAGTCATCTTCTGATATCATTTCAGTTATTGGTAACATTTGAAAATCTATGTCGCAAAGAACAAGTCGATGGAGATCAACACAGAAAATCCTTCCAATTTCGCGGTACCGTAAAACGGAGTAAGATTGATTACTTTTTTCAATATTTTTCATTATATTTACAAATGCTAGTAGTTGATAAACAAAGGCCGGCCGTGTGTAAAAGCCGAACTACAATTAAAATCGAAAGATGGACAATGATGCTGCATAAATTAAGGGGCTATTTTTTTCTTATATTACTTATAAAATTTCAACTACAAAAGAAAACTATTAAATTTTGCCTTCATTCAATTCTCTAGGCCTTCGCACTATTTTCCTTTAATTTTTTCCTCCAGACTTTACCATTTGATAGGGTTTCTAGCCTTTTGTCCTAGACCGGCATACTCTTGGAAACGTCTCTATTTTTTAAATATAAAAAATTTACCAAAAATACTACAAAAACTTCACCAAAACTATACATTTTTACTATGGAAAAAAATTGAACTGTCACATAAATCAAGCTGCTGCTTAAAAACGCTTTGATTTCATCAGGAAGGGTGTTTGTTTGCAAGCTTTCAAAAAAAAAAAAAAAACAGATTTTTCAAGATTATGAAATAACATTTTTACTTACATTTGAAATATTCAAAAACAAACCAAGTTTTCGCTAATTTGAAACTTAACATGTAGGTTTTTAAACGTAGAAAAAAGTCTTAAGATATTTTAACTTTAGACTTAGTTACTGATAATTGTGTGAACAAATTTCATATTGAGTACTTCCAGTATTTTGGTAGCCAGATTACGCTTCGCTGAACTATTTAGTTCTCGATTACCCACCATACATAGATACAAATTTCGATATTAGACTAATAGTGTAAAAATAGTCTCGAGATTTCCTTTTCAACTCCAATATTCAAACACAAATTGATTCTTAAAGCAATAATAACCAAGCCAAACGGAAGGGGTGCAGTTGAAGGCAACATTCCATCCATGCATTGCACCGTCATGGTAACGCTTGAAATGGCTTTCTGATGAAATTGGCTGAGTAGAACCACCCAGTCCCACCCCATCGGAAACCACCCACGCACAAACGGAACAGACCACAGTAAAAGATTCTGGCGTGTCTGGGCTGGGAAATGGTCGAAAATATTTCCATCCATTCTGTACCCACGCGCGCTCCCCATCACAGCAGGCGAGGCGGTCGGTTGCCGTTTTAATCTTCAAAGTGGAGTTTTGTGGTTTTCGCCAGAAAACGTCCCACCCAGTTATGAAAATTCAACAGTTGCGTTGATCTTCTCGATGTGGACCTAGCACTGCTGCTAGCTAGTAAAACATTGGTATCGGACTGCCATTTTGCCTGCACCATCATCCATAAATAGGCCGAAGGAGAGATTTCGTTCATAGGAATTTTTCGTTACATTTTTTTCCGTTTTGCTAGGTGGGTGTTCAAAAGCTGCAATCACAGCGCTAGAGCACCAATTCAATTTTGCAAGTACGAATGGCAACTACCTACTGCTGTTACTGTTTTAATCTCAACCCTGGTGGTAGGTTTTGCTGATTCCCATTTACGTGAGAACCAAGAATATGAAACAGTTTTGGTAAAAAGGGTGACCAGAATATCGTATAAAAAACAACAGTTTTCTGTATAGGCTCCCAGGTATGAAAATGGAAGGAAATGCAGCTAACTTGAAAATGTACATATCTACATACATGATGCGTGTTTCTTTTCTGTTTTCCAAGCATTCAGTTTCAACGTGAACGGAAATTCGAAATCTCAAACAGCAGCTGCGTCTCAAATAAATATGGAAACCGCGAAATGCTGCTTTCAGCTTTTCTAGAGAAAACACCGAGCTGCATGACTTGCAGTCTGCTTTAAGAAGGTATTTTGTTTAAACTATCTACTCCTTTGAAACACTCGGTTTTCTTTTATGGTTCGAGTAATAGACAAGAACATACTTGCAGATAAACAGGCAAGTATGCGGCAACAATTCAAATTTTACCCATAGAAGTTTCTAATTCAATTCCAATTGTTTCTTTTGTATTGAAATAAGGAAGAAGTATAAATTTGAGACGACTATTGATGACAATAGCTACACCCCCACCTTGTCGATCAAGTCGATCATTTCGCAAAATTTGAAAGAAAACATTGATTTTCAAGTTATTGTCTGGCTTTAAAAAACTTTCAGTGATGGCAGCAATATGTATGTTTTGGGTTTTCAAAAATAAAAAGAACTCATCTTGGTTAGCCAGCAAAGATCTAGCGTTCCAATTCAAAATATTCAAACATCTATTTGGATCCATGAGGGAATCGTAAAGTCATAATAATGTTGTTAGCATAATTAAAAGAAATCTTAAAATCAACAAAATGGTAAGGATCATAAAATGAAGGAGAAGAACAGATATTTGAATTTCGGGGATTTTCCCAAGCCTTGAAGGCAACCCATTTTCAACCACCTCTAAGAACGTTAAACAACGAGTCTGAGGCGTTGAATCAGCACAGGTAACATTAAAATCACTTCGAACATTACCAAGATGTGATTCCAAAGTAGGCCGAGGCTGACACGCAGTCAAACTTCGTCAGCATCGTAGTGTACAGCCTCCGGGATCGCGCTTTGGCCGTCGTATTTTGTTTATCATCGCGATTTGGAGTCACTAGCTTCTTGTGAATCGATAGTCCGGCTCGTTTTTTACTCGATGCACGGTTGTAGACGATACACCCAGCTTATTTGCGGCATCTCGGAGAGAGAGGTTAGGGTTTCGCTTGAAACTACCGGCGACTCTCTTTGTAGTCTCAGTGGCTTCCGGTTTTCGATTTTCCCCCGATCCAGACTTCCTGGCTGTCGACAAACCTTCCCCAAACACTTTAATTACATTTGTAACGGTTGATTTGGCAACCTTTAATGATTTCGCTAGCTTTGCGTACGAGTAGCTCTGATTTTCGCGATGCGCGAGCAAAATTTTGATATGCTGCTCTTCTTCCTTGAACGGCATTTTGACAACTGAAGAGTGAATTCCAAAATCAAAATAGGAGCAACATTCTACACACACACACCTTCAAAATGAGGGGCGTTCAGGTTTTTTTAATGCAAAATTGAAAGAAATACGTCAAGTTTATATTGACCAAATTTTGACCGTATCACCCTTTATTACAATTTGTTCAACATACTTTTAATTTTAATCTGACTTGACATTTCGGCAAATTTTATAGAAACTAAGTAGTACTACAAGAAATTTAACCTTATGTTGTAAACATTACTTACATAATTATTTTTTTCTCCTCCTTTTTTAATTCGTGTTTTTTTTTTGTTCGTCATGCAAACCGCATCGAAACCTGTACGTCGTGGTCAATATTTTTGGAATTCGCAATTTATATACTCTCCAGATATCATATGATAAAAAATTAAAAGATAAATGGTGCTTTTTCCGGATTCGGTTTTAGTGGTGATTTTTATTAGCTTTCAAGCTGTGAAAATGGAATAATGGGGACAGTTTTAAATGAGATTAACAGTTGTTGATTCAATGAAACAATAACATTTTAATTTGAATATCACAACTCAACAGGTTTGAAGTCGTTATTTTGAGTTTTATAAATTTTATGGCCCATCAAAGTTGAATTTTTTTTTTGAAATTCCTGATTCATTTCGATATAATTTCGCTAATTTCTTCCAAACCTTGTAAATTTGGTGCAGGGAGGTGTTTGTGATTGATTGAGATTAAAAAATTTGAAAAAATTTGCAAATCTGAAGGAATTACACCGTTTTTTTTTTAAAAACTCCTTATATCAAAACAAATAAAATAAATAAATTTGATTTAGCATTTAATCTGCATATTTTGGTCTTTATCTTACACATACATTAAATTATCATAATTTAAAATACCATGAGATTACAAATAATTACTTGTAATCTTTAGAATATTTTTTGACAATGCATTATTCAAAAATACCCACGCGTTTTCGAGATATTTGGATTTTGATTAGTGTTGTTTTAAAACAACACTATTCTCTAAAGGGTTAATATAGGCTTGCCTGATACTTTCAAAAAAATGCGGGACATTTCACGACAAAAAGCGGGGCACCGCCGAAAAAAGCGTGACATTTAAAAAACTCTTTAAAAGCATAATTTGATTGTCAAACTTATCATATACCATCAGCCAAAGATATTTACAGAAAGTACACTAAGGTTTTTTGTTAATTCATATTGATTTTGTCCAGTTTTTCTTACACGACTTCCATTTTCATGTTTTTTTTTTTTTGCAATAATCGAGTTTATTTTCCACGGTTCTCGCCAAGCAACACGTTGTTAAAGAGAAAAATTTTAATTACTACATGTGAACGGCGGATTTGATATCGCATAAAAATCCTTAGTGTAATAAAAAATATGTATATGTCAAATTTGTTTTAAAAGTTTGAAAACTTACAATTTAGCTAAATAAGGTAGGGTATGACAATTTACCTAAGATTCTGAAAAAAAGATCTAAAAATCATTTGGGAGCGACTTAAATATTATTTTCTTCCTTCCAAAATCAATTACATTTCATTTTTTTAACGTACTTCAAGAACGCTTAACTGAATCAGAATCTTACTGGGACTTAAGGGTTTTTCCGTATTGTTTTATGTAAACTCTGAAAAATTGATGCTTTTGAGATTTTTTTTGTGTTGCTTATTTTGAGAAAAAAGACGTATTGGAAAGATTTTTTTTTGTTGAATCAATTAATTGAAATTTGATTTTTTGTAAAAGTTTTCCATGAAAAAAGCGGCACATTTTGAGAAAAAAGCGGGATGGCGGGACATTCAACAAAAAAGCAGGACATGTCCCGCTTTCGCGGGACGGATGGCAACCCTAGTTTAATACTTAGTTGAATCGTTTCTTGCCAAAATGGAATGCTGAATGAAAGTGTTCGTTTTTTAAGAACTTTATTAGAATTGTCCCATTACCAATTAGTATTTTTTTATAATTCAAGCCAATTTGAATTTGTTTTTTCTTTATTATTAGAACCAAATCATACATTTTTCTTTCCTTGAGCAGACTTTTGAAACAATATATTGATAATTTCAAGCAGACTTAGTTTTTAAACAGATAAACAATAACAGAAACGTTTAGTTGATTTGATGGGAATTAAATTTAAATTTAACTATTTTGATGCGTTTTTAAAAAGCAATTTTAGCAGCTGATACCTATTCTTAAAAAAAAAAACTTGACTATAACCCGCTCCAAAATCCTGAACATTGAAATTAAATTCTAAGAAATGAAAAGCAGGTGTATAAAGATTAAGTTGAAAAAATTGAATATTTACATAATCATATTTATGTTAGAATTCTTCATCGGTGAAAGAACTTTTTGGTTTTGGAATGCAGATTTTTTACAGCATTTGTGTGGGCTGAGCAATTTTATCACCATCTGATAAAATCTTGCAATTTTATTTAGAATTTTCCTCACAAAATTCGGACAAATCTAAGCAAAAACCAGCGATTATTTGAAATTTTTCATCAAACACGGCAGCAGAAAGCAATTTGCTCTTTGAACAACCAAACCAAGTAAACAATTTAAATGATTTTTAATTATGTGAATAAATCCAGCAAAATACGGACTTACGGCTTTTAGCTGGAATATCTTTTTCTTAGCATTGTCGAAATTGTAATAACTTACAGTAGTTAGCAGGTTTTGAATAGGATTTAAAGTTCAGATTTGGTAGATTAAAGAAAATTTATAATATTTTTATTAATGGCAAATTTTCTGCATAATTTCTGGGTGAATTGCATTAACTTTAAAGTTTTGCATTATTTGAAAAAAATTTCATTGATAGGAAATTTCTGGATTAATAATTTAACTAACTAAAATACTTCATAACAAATATTCCAGAAATTTCATCTCTGATGAATTAATAAACTGGCAGTCTGAAATGTTCAAAGCATAAGTAAGAGTAAGAACAATGTAAAATTAATGTATTTTAAACAAATCATTTTCATTCAGATTTTAAGTTTTCATATTCATCATTTTTCACATTAAGAAGAATAACTTTTTTAAAGTATCTGTTTTTTTTTAAATTTGATTTTGTATCTTTTTTTGTTTTTGTATTTTATTTTAAGTATCTGTTTTTATTAGATTTTTTTTCTTCTTATATTTTATATTTTTTCATTTTCTTTGTCATAAGAATTCATTATTTGATCTGATAAGAAACTTACTCTTAATGTGTAATTACATTTTAAACAAATTATATAACAAAGATTATTTTTGGGTTTTGAAGATATATCTATATATATAAAAATGAATGTTTGTCTGTCTGTCTGTTCCCTATAGACTCGGAAACTACTGAACCGATCATCGTCAAAATTGGCATCTGAGGGTTGTTGGGGCCGGAGATGGTTTCTGTAATAGTCAAAACCCCATCCGACTTTAGAGAGGGAGGGCTTCCATACAAAATTTGTAGTTTTTCGAACCAAATTAAAGTCATGACATCCATTTTCTAGAGATTTTTTTCCTTTGGGCGGTTTGTTTTTCGTCTCCATGGTCGAGGCGTCGCGAGCCAACGTCGCAAAAGGATAGTAACCATGACATAGCATACTGATCAGTGGGAATATTTTGGCGCGTATTTCTCAACCAAGCATATTTTCAATGCAAGGGGTGGCGATATGAAGCCTTGATGTATTTTTTTCTACTTGATTCCTAGCTCATTTCTACAGCACATGGTTATGAATGACGCCTAGATGTGACCCAGATTGACATTTTGAAGATCGAATAAAACATATAATTTTTTTGCCAATTTAGTTCGTGTTAATGTAGGTAGCATTTGTTGTAAAATATAAATTTAGTTCTGATTCTACTGAAATAATGGTAGGACACTTTGGGAACAATTGAACAAAAAAATAAAGAAAGTAAAGAGTTTACATAGATACAACCTTTTAACCCATTTCGCCTACAAAGTTATTTTTCAATCATATTGATAACAGAAATATGAATAAGATGTTTTTTTACAGAGGTAGATCGGAAACATTTAGTTGAACTGAATTTTAAAGAAGATAAAAAAAACCCGATCAATAGCCTCTTCTTTAGATTAGATAAGATAGAACTGACGTGTGCATAAGTGAAAGATATCAGTGAAATAAACTGAATTTTATTGAACAAAAGTGAGGGAATTCATTTTCCGAAAGAATTTTCATTCAAGGAACACTAGAGCATGATCAAATGTTCAACTTTTCTCTGTTACAAAAAAATAAAAAATTATGATTTCTTCTAGAAATTGCTACTTCGGCCTAAATACACAACTGAAACGCATTTAGAAATGAAAAGGGGAGCTTTTTTTAAATAATTCTTAAAAGAAACATCGTATTTTTGATAACATACCAATTCCAGTACGTACTTAACATGAAAAGTGTTTTTGTGTTACATGGCTGCATAAAAGAGACTTTTGATCCGCTTCTTTTTTGAAAAGTGAGACATTAGAATTGATATTCAACTGGAAGCAACATTTTTATGAGAAACACAGTTTTAAAAACAATATTTAACATTTAACTTTTAAAAAATTCATCCTTGGATTCAATATGTTGGAAAGACCTGAAGGGGTATTCCGAATGATGAAACTGAAGCGGATATTAAAAATTCTTAAATGTCTTTGGTAATGAAGGTCATTTGCTTTAAACAGCATTCGTTAAAAGTGGAGTAACAATCATAAATTTACACTGCAGCAATACTGCAGATATAAATATCAATGAAACTTGACAAAACAAACAAACAGAAATACGTATCAAATCCATTTTAAAGCCAGTACTCTGACGCATCTGAAAATAAGCTTTGCATTTATACTTGCCCCAATATACGGAGAAAATGTTAACTTAGAAATTTGTTTTTGCCAACATTTTTGAACATTTGACTTTTAAAGAGAAAATAAAAAACGCTGAGAATTTATTTCGTGTTGCAACTGATATTTTTTTTAATATTTATATTTTTTGCTTTAATAAATTTATTTAAAAAAAAAATCCACTGTATAAAATCGATAATTTTCATACCACGACAAGAGCTATTTGGGAAAACTTCAAGCTGTAATGCCTCATGTCCACGAGTTTGGCATATTGCGAAACATTTTTTTAACATAATTTTGGCGCAAAAAGGATAGATATTCAAACTGCTGGGAGAGGATGGTGAAAAACGCTGTTTGAAAGTGCTTATTTAAAATCCTTTTCATCGTTTTATTTCAAATTTCTATAGATTATTTTTTCAACAACAAGAAATACACCATCTAAAGCAAATCAGGAGCTGTAAGTGCTCATAATACAGGATATTAGGAATATACTCAAAAAACTGTCCCGATTCACGCTATTGATCGATTTTCAAAATTCTATCTCCATAGAGTACAATATGCAATAAATTCCAACATGCGAATCTTTTTCTTTCAATTTGAAATTTATGAAAACTCGAGCCGGGTAAATCAGCCTACCTTCTTCAAGCAGTGTGGGACAAAATTGAAAAAGATGGGGGAGCTCCCATGTAAGTTTAAGATAAAGAGCTTTTCAAAGAAGGAGCCATATTTTATAAGAGGATTTTTTTGCGTACGGATTTTTAGCATAACTGAAAATAGATGTGACAAATGTTTTTATGTTAGTTCCTAACTTCCCACTTTGGGAAAAAAAAGGTTAAAATTTTGACATTATTTAGGTCATTATGAAGCATTAAAACAGAGTACAAATTTCAGATCTGGAAAAACAAATTAAGAGATCAAGTTTCAGTATATAATGTATACCATCTTTGAATTGCAATTCGGAACACCAGCTGCCGCTCTCATTTCAAAGTTTTAGGTTCTGAACTATGATGAGATTTAATTTGAAAAAAAAATGCTTACAAAAATCAAAATTTGAATAAATTTTTTTTACAAATTACATTTATTTTTGGAAGGTGTAGCTATGCACACCGGGTCAGCTAGTAATTGAAATAAAAGTTTGAGTTATGAATTTGCCATTCTTACTTTGGTTCTAGTTGTAACTCGAATTCCAACATGATTCTTTTCTTTTATTTTTTTTTAATGTTAGTTTCACCAATTTTCATAAGGGAACTATTAAATCTACTTCCAATGAAGCATTTATCAAGCAATCAATAATGAAATCAAAAGCATTTTGATATCTTTCTTTGGATTTTTTTTTAATCAGAAAATTTTAGTAGGTGAAAAAGTGATGGAATGAACAATTGAATTTAGCATTTAACAGTTCATCAGAGATTTCATGTCTTCTCTAGTTGGGAAGAATGATAACTTGCTGTTAAATTGCATGAAAAAAAAGTTTCGATTTGATTAACTCTTCCGCAATATTTGCACGTGATGTATTAACAATGATTATTAAATGATGCCATTAACAACATTCTACGAAAATGTTCTTTTGTTTGTTTAAAAATTTTGAATTCTCTGGGATGGCATTTGAAAAAAAATTGGTTCATAAGGGCCCCCTGAGAAAAATTGCCCTGGACCCTCCGATGGTTTAATCCGGTTTTGATATTTATAGATAAATGCAAAGAAAAAAATCAACTACACTTTGATGATTGGAATGACTAGCTGTTGTCGATGGACTAACAAGTCGGGGTTTTCTCCATGTAGTCTCAGTGTGAAAAGAATCATTTAGAAATAATTCAATTGTTGATAGATCGATCAGTCCAAATTCAACTTTGGTGTGAATATTTTGAATAACTATTCAGAATATCGAATAGTGATGGTCAACAAAATACGGAGCTTTATTATAATTAAAGACTACAGTTGATGCAAATAATAATTGTCAATTGATTGTCTAAATCAAAATCACTCAAACCAATCAAACATTTCCTGTCCAAACGAGGGTACCAGAGTGGTTTCGTAATGAATTGTTTTATCACCGACTGAATTCAAACAAATCACTCATGGTTTACACAAATTACTGAATGTGCTAATTCACTAGCACAGGAAGCGAGACAGAAAAGACGAAAAAAGTTCGAAAACAAACCAATTGAAACATCCACCCTAGCCAATCACCCATGATGGACCATTCAGTAATTGTTTTCTATTTGATTGAGCACGAATACCCGCACTGTAGTCAAATAAATACCCACCACCAACAGTTCAACAAAAGGAACATAAAAAATGCACATTCCCAACAATTATTAGCTCGGAAAACCAACCCATATTAACACTTCCCAACTATGAGGTCCCGAGAATTTCCAACAACATTTTCACACCCACATAACAACCCGGGTTTTGGCCTGGACGGGGATTCATTCATGGTGCAGTTGATAGGAATTTAGAATGTTGCACACGAAATTCCACGCCAGGCATTGCATCATCGCCATCATCCCCCCTTCCCTCACTGTCTCTTCCTAGCATTGACACGACCAAAGGACGTTGGTCCAAGGAAAAAATGGCAGAAAAATGGCGCAGGGATGCTGGGAAAAACCACTCATGAACACATTTTCGCATTCGTCGCAAAGTTAGCGCGGGAAAACAACGAAACGAAATGAAATGGATAGCTCGGCTCATACACACACACACACTCAAACGCAAACGCAAACCCCCGGCTTAGAGTTGGAAGTTTGTTTTTTCCCCGGTGATATTTTGTAGGACTTGTGCTGCTCTGCGTTTGAATTTTAATTTAAACAAAACTGACCAAGCTAATTTGCCAACGCCAAATATCGTTTTCAAACGTAGGAAAAACAACAAAAAAAAAACGTAAATCAGCACACATGGGAGTACATTTACACACATAAACACAAACATACACACATACGAACAAGTATGTTCAGATATTTTGAATGTTTGTTTGAGTGTTCATAACTGACTAGCGTTTGGTGGGAAAAAAGGAGGAAAATCTGAAAATAGCACACCGAAAGCCATAAACATGATTTATTGTTTAATTAAATTCATCTTTTCAACACATTTCGTCGACGTTTCCGAGCTTTGAGGTTTTTGCGCGCGCTTTTCCGAGGTACTTTTTTTTTGCAACTACAATGTATTGAAGTATCTAGTAGCAAGTGCTTTGCAATCTATCTGGTTGCGTTTTTCAAGAGAAGAATGAAAACGGACGAAAAAGGCAGTTTGCTTGGGAAAAAAAAATTAAAAACAGTTAAAGCCTATTCTTTTTTTTTTAAATAGAATTTAACTACTGTTCACTGGATCATCGTGCAAAACTTTTCAACTTCAATGGCTTCTAAAAAACTTAAATTCCGCAGATAATCATTCCGCTTGTACATCAAAAGTTTTGTGGTTGATGGGACATCAAATTGAAGTAGTCAGAAAAATAATTAGCTCTACCAATTATTTTTAAATCTACAAAAATGTGCGATTTTCACCCTACTAAGAAAAAGGGGTAAGTATCAAAAACTTGGGTTGTAATGAAAAATCAAATGAAAACGTTTGAAAATAAATATTTTTTGCTATATTTGATATGACATAACGCATAAAGCACACACTGCAGTTATTTTTGGTTTGGTTCGAATTAAATTTTACCTTTTTTCTGTCAAACAAGTTTTTGAAACGAAAGGATTAAGGTGCTGCATACATTTACGGGTAAAAAATACTAAAAAACAGCACTAGCTGAAATCATAAAAAATAATGTTTTGGTGGATGAAATTTTGATATTAAAAAACGCGTGAACAATCACATTTTACCATAGAGAAACGAAATTTAAAAGGTGAATCTTTTATTTGCATTTTGGTGCATTTTATCCCAGACTAGTAACTGAAATATAAAAGTATTTATTCAAAAAAATTTTGTGATTGTTCGAGAAATATTTCAACACCAACGATCTTGCAATAGGATAATTAAAGCAATATTTAGTTTGAAGGTGATATCATCAAGCCAATTTCTCATACTGGGTATTTTCTACGGTATCAAAAATATCAAAATTTGTACATCTATTGCACGATTCTTTAAATTTTCTATGAGAATCCGAAACTTAAAAAAAAAAAACTGACATATGATGTGAGAAACTATATCATCATCGTTTTGTTATCATTAAATGATAACTTTATAACATTATATTATAATTTATTAAATGGTACAGTTTATAAAAATCGAATCAGTAGAATTGATTTTATATCCAAAACAGTAATCCGGGTTATTTGAACCTATCCGGCTTATTCCCAAGCAACCAAAAGTTCCATAAAAAATCTCTTAAAAGCTCACTCAGTCGTGCTCGAGGGCTGTATAGCATTCTATTCAACTGAAAATTTTAGTTCTTATCCACACTTTCAAGTTCTAAAATCAAAGCTGTGTAGAAGGCTAATCAACCTATGAATGAAACATGAAACATCTTATAAAACAGAAAAATAGGGAAAAAATAAGGCGTTCACTATTTTTAACTTTTTTTTAAAATCTAACTGCTCCTTAAAATCTGGTTTTAAAGGCTTATGTCATCTCTTCTCTTAATTTTTTTCATTTTTCATACTCACTATAAAAACTAACATAATTGGAGATTTGAACCTAAACCCACCTGGTAAAGCTGACCACGTTACCTTCGTACCATGGGCGTCTCTTAAAGTACTGTTATTAATAACATTAATTTAAACGAATTTACATTACTCAAGAATATTCATTTCGACGTAGGCAACAATCAAAGAACAAAGCCCTTATGATTTGAAAATAAATTAACATGAGCATTTTTGACCCACATTTTCCTTCTACTTGGTTCAACAGTTCACAAAGAAAAAGAAAACTGCTTAAACTATCAAACCAAGAAGTTGCTGGAGGGCTTAGCAAAAAAAAAAAAAAATGCAAAATTAGTGAGGATTGTAAGCAAAATTAAAAAAGAAGAAAATAAACAGAAATCCATAAGTTTTTATAAATATTTTTCATTACTTTCGTGACACTCATGAATGTTTTGTTAATTTCGGTAATTTAATTTAAGTAGGTCAATTTCAGAAATTTTTTAATTAGGATGCAAATGATCTATCAAATGGTTCAGTTTAGCTAAATGAGTTCGATGAGTTTCAGTTGTCTCCTTCGGAAAATCCATCCTTTCAACACTAAGATAACCCTGTGATTGGTCGCTATCCAGCTTGATTTAACCTAATATTTGGAGCGATGTGCAAGATGAGTCCATCATTGAGTTGATTGCAATGATGCTCAAGCTGGAGGAGAATATGATTGGAAGCTAAAATCTAAAGACGGCGTTTGATATGGGGTGTTAAACTGAATTCATTACAAATACATTTTCTGTCATTGAAATAAAATTCCGTCCTTCATTTATATTTGAAAATTAACTCATATCTTAATTTTATGCTTTATGCTACTCCTCCAACACATCTGCAGTTTTTCATATCTGTTTTTATATGTTATTTCAATCCTGCAAATCTTTCAATTAGATAGTAATGGCCGATGACCAAAATGAAATCTTTGAATCAACCGTGATTAATCTGTAAAAAAATGTTTTCCATCATCCCTCAAAATAAATTGGTTGAAAATTCTGTCGAAAAATCAATATAACTGAAATCACTTGGAAGTTCCATTTTGGTTTCACATGGAACCAAAAATTTCGTTAAAAATTCATAAGAACACTCGAAAATGAAAAAAAAACTTTAAAATGTCAATGGCACCCGGAAAGCACAAAATTGTTCTATGGTATTTCTTTGAACTTCAAAAGTTCATTCAAAAGACTAGAACAAGTACTTCTTTCGTGTACTTTTTATTCAGCCTGATCTGAACTTTTTATGCTCAATTTTAAGTAACTATGAGACTTTTGGTTACGTGGGATGTTCTTTTTTTGCTGGTTGACTCTGATCTTAGGGAAAGTAAGCAAATTTCAACAATCTAACTTAAACCCTTCCTGAGATATTGCATCAAGAAGGTTCAGTTCGGGTCAGGCCCGTGCGAAGGATCAGTTCATGGGAGGGTGGGGGTTTGGCGGAAGTGGGTCTCGAAATTTAAATTCAGCTGGAAATAATTACAATATCTATAAAATAATTAAATCATGACCTTCACACAAACTTATAAAAAATGATACGATTCAAAAATATATCGGAATCAAAGTTTAAAATCAATGTTATTTCCGGTAAGCTATAAATAAATAGTTCGAAATTTTGATCCTTTTTCTGAACCAGAAATTTTAAGTCAATAATTTCGAAATGCAGAAAACAAATGGTCGCGATTCGACCAGACCGAACTGAACGCCATTAACTTGATTTCGAGAAAATCGAGTTCAAAGTTCACAGCCCTACCAATTGATACCATTTTATTAGATATCTCATTCAATCATTTTACCATCACATTTAGACTCTTGTAAAGCCGTCGAGTATATACTGGTCGATTTCTGGTTACACAATAAGCCGTAAACTGAATTTTTATAGCAATATGTTTGCACCCAGTTCACTCTGGTCGAAACAAAATGTTTGAAAAATTGCCATGCGCTTTCATTTGACTGGGCAATTTGTTCTAAAAGTAGGAGCCTACTAATAGGCGCTTTACGATCAGCACCCAACGAGTATGGGTGATGCTTGGAAAATGTTGTTTTTCGTTGAGCCAGAGTGAACCGAGCCATACAAATTTCGCACTTTTGAAGTCCGGAATATCTTTGATTGTTACTTACCGGTTGCGTTCTGAACGACAGTAAGCAATAAAATAAAGTATCTTTCATCGTTAAATGTTAAAAATTCTGACATCCTCTTGAGTAAATTGGAATACAATACTCAAGGGATTCGGTTCAGTCTGGCGGAGCGAAATTTTAACAAATGCTTACAATCCGAAATATAAAGTTTTTAGCCACGGGAACGTTTTTTATCATTAAATTTATCAGAAATTAGTTCGAGGCGAGCCGAAGAACTGTTTTGAATCGGAAAAACCAACACACATAAGATTATTTCGCACAAAATTAGTTTTCATGACCAAAACAGACTTTTTGTCTTTACCTCTAAGGTGGCTCTCAGTTCACTTTGGCGCAACGCATTTTGCCATTTCCACTGTCTACAACAGTGAAATTTTCTAATAAAATCAGAAAAAATAGGAAAAATGTTCTGATTTTCATTGGACGGGTAGTTTATCATGTTTCGCATCCGCTGCCATTGATAACTCAATTTTTTTCAAATTGGCGTTCAGTTCGGTCTGGTCGAATCCCGGCCAAATATGAATTGAAAAGTCGTATAAAACCAGAATCTAAACCTTCGGTCAACATAAGTAGAATACATAAAACGGAACACCAGATTCAAACAGAAACTAAATCTGAATTCTAAATAAATATCCGATCAGATTCGAAATTAACTTAAACTGTTGATAAATAATCATGATAATTTACTTTTTTTCCTCTTCATTTTCACCCTTCAAGGTTGATTTGAAAATTCTTCCGCTTTCTCGTACATTTGAAATAATATTTTATCACAATTTGAAATGTGAATTTTTGAAAAGGATAAAATATCAATTCGAACTAAAGAAAATTTATTAAAAAAAAACCATGAGATGATGATTGAATTTAAAGTGATGAAAAAGAAAATATTTAATTTTATTTCCAGAGTTCCAGTGATCAAATTCAGAGATACAATTCTTTTTTATATTCACATTCTCCCAGTTATAAAAATTTAAGACTTTACAAACTTTTTTCTATAAAGTCATGTTTTATTGAATTTTACAACTATATCTTTATACATTAAAAATACAACATGTTCTTTTTATCATCACTGACAAAAAAAGGGGTTGGAAAATGGGTGCGCAATTATAATTTAAAATTTCTAGCTTGGATTATTTTGTCGACGTCAATTTTTATATTGGGTCCTGGAAGGGACAAAAGATAGAAAGAAAGTGTTTCTTATTGAAAATCTATCTGTTTAAAGGCTTCCTAGAAGATTATTTTTGCAGGACACATAAATTCAAAGTTGAAAAACAAAGACAAACTTAAAAAAAAATATTTCAAAAAATTTCATTCGCAAATTCCGTAAATTTATTTGAAAATGAGAATATAATTCTAATGCAATCCATCGGCCTTATTGGTAAACATTATGTTGTTCTAGTAAGGACCTTTCAAGATAAGGAAAATGAAAATTTGTTCCATGAGGAAATGGTTTCTAATCAAATTCTGTTCGTTCTTTTCCAATATCTATTATTTTCTTCTTACTTTCAATTTACCAAAAATTTTCATAATCATAATCATAATGAATTGTTCTTGTTGCTAGAAACATTATTTTTACCGATAAAGTCGATAAATTCAACAACTCTTCATAATTTAAAATTTAATATAAATATGAAAGAGAAAAGTTTACACGTTTAAAATTTTTTTTTTCGATGTAAACCTCTTATTATTATTTTAACAAGACCTACCTACCTAAGGATCCGACGCATAAGGCTGAGATAAAAGATCTCTCTTTTAACAAGACTTTGATTTTATTTGCTGGTAGGTATTAAGAATGAAACCTTAATAAACTTACGTTCCTCCAAAAGGTTTGACGTTTAAAACTTATTTCATCGTCTTGAATCCCCATCGTCGTCCCAATCGAAACTTTTGTCAGATTTTGTCTATCATCCCTCGGTTTGCTGATATGAAGTTTAAAAGTATGAAAATCAATCAGTTTTGCTGAGTTAAATCAACTATTGATATATGATTAACCTACAAATCCACATGGAAGAAAAAAAACTGATTCTAAAATTATTTTTTATACTTTATGAAACTACGGAATAGTTATATGATGGTGAAGATGTACGATCTTAAAGTAAAATTCTAATTTCTGAAATTACTGAAGAAAGCTAAAAAAAGATTTTATTTCACATAACAAATATTTTAAAGTCTGCGAAACGATTTGATTTTTGCTTTAAGAAATATCTTAATTTCAATTTAGTACATAATTCTCTTTTAAAATTTGTTAAAAATCAATTATTTTACTGAATTGGAAAAAGTTAACAAAAAAAAATCCATAACTTTATAAAAAGATGTCAAAATTACTAGAGGTCTTGGACAAAGTTGATAATTTTTTTTATAATTACTTTGTATTTAAGCTTTGACAGAAAGGTGCAGAATTTTCTTTAAAAAACTTCAAAGTTGCAGGGCGCCAAAATTAATCAAAATAAGCTCTTAAATTTTTTACGCTTCATAGAATAAATGAATTTTGTTTTCTTGTGTTGTAAATCAAAATCGTTTTGAATGTGGAGTTGAAGAACAAATAACAATCAGTAAAACTGACGCTCAAATAAGTTTGTTGAATAATAATATTTCGTACAAGCATACAATTAGTAAGAACACAGAGAACAGACTTACAAGCTAGCTCATGAAACTTTTGTAAAACTTCTAACGATCTTTTGCTTTTCGGCTGGGCCACCAGGTGTCTCCAAACGCACCAAAGAGATCTGTCAAAAACAAACTGGAAAAAAATTGGGTCAGTTTTGAACAGGTCGTATGAATTGTTTGGCATGTTTCAAGAAAATTACTGTACAGTTTCGTAACAGTTTCGTCCAGTTGCATAATGGAAAAATATTTTAAAAGTTAATCGCTATTTCCTTCAGGCTAGAAGTGCTAAATTTTGGACAAAAAGTGATACCGTAAAAAGGGGTAACTTTGATCGCCGGGGAAACTTTAACCATCAATAAATATTTCCACATTACCATCAATAACTTAGTCTTTAGTTTGAATTTTTGAAAACCGTTTTCTACGTTTAAAAGCCTATTAATTGAGTATCAAATAGACAAATTTTTAATTGTATTTGAAATTGTTTTCTGTTAGTAAAAATGTAATTGAAAAATCTTAAAATATCTATTTTTTCCAAGGATTGCAAACAAACAGCTCACCTGATGATAACAAGAAGTATTTAGAAGCAAACGGGTGGTTGAACGTAAAAGAACAACTTTTATTCTTTGTATTTGTAGAGTTATAGTGCTATTTTTAAAATTATTTAATGGTATTTTTTTTTATATTTAAAAAGTAAGTTCATTTTCCAAGAGTAAGCCCTTTTTGGGCAGATGGATAGGAATCCTATCAAATGATTAACTTTAAAGAAAAAATGAAATTGGAAATAGTGGGAGGGTCAAGGGGAATGTGTGAAGGTAAAATTTCATTTGTATTTTGAAGCTAAAACTATTTAGCAATTATTATAATTTTTGTCCCTAGATGCATGCAACATCATTGTTTTGTTTCGATTTTAAATGTGTTTAAAAGAAAACGTTAAAACGCAAGGTAAAATTGATAAATTAGACTTTGTAAACAATTATGAATGTGTTTTGTATCCTTTATGGTCAAGCAAACTCGTTATAACCGTCAAAATGAAGACTGATCAATGTAACCTTAAATCATCAATTCGTGAACAGCGACGAAATCGATTACTAAATCAAATTTAAAGTAGTCCAATAAATTTTTGCAACCAAGTTTTACGTTCATAGGAATCCAGTTCTCTTTTTAAAAATAAGAAACATGTCACATTCCCCTTAACACGAAAAATAATCGAAAAATATTGAAAAAAGTGATCAATATTACTCCGGATTACCCCCGACAACCAGAAGTCATATATTATTTTACAGATTATATCGTATGAATATTATTTTAACTCATTTTCGTATATCTGCACCTACAATGTGCGTCCCATGCATATTCTTTTTCGTATTTAAATACATTGCATGATTTCATTACGACAATACAATCCAAATCAAGAATATCTGTGTTAATGTACCTCTATGGCCTCCAAAATGATACGTATATACTGGTTTTGCTGCATTATATACGATATGTTACACGTTTATTTGCACGTATATTTGTGTTGCATATTTGATATACCCACCAAATGGTTGTCTGGGACGGTACTTGAAAGTAACCCGCTTTGAGATGTCTAGAATCAGTTCTGATGGGTAAGACTGATCGTCAAGTATGTTTCTAATTGACTGGATATGGTCGATTAGACTGAGTCGATTTGGGGTCATTTTGGAATTCCTCAAACTCCGGGGTCTTAAAAGCTTCGTCTTGGTCCAAAACTCATCCATGATTTTTTTGCAAAATTTTTAAATAACGTTTTCATGAGTAAATTTGAACTTTTAGGTTTGTATGGGGAAATTTCATATTTTGTACTGAAAAATCAACATCATTTTTGTGGAACCCAGCCAGCTTAAGGTTTTTGTGCCAATTAATAAATTTCTTAAAGGAAATTTTCCGCTGAACAACTTTGTCCAAGACCGTAACATCGTATCTTATTAGAAAAAAAAAGTTATAAGCTGTTTAACAGGGGTATGTCTTTTCGCATTGATTAAGAGTAAAATCAATTGACATCACTGCTTGAGCCTCGCGAAGTGTTGCATGGAAAGTAGTCACATAAAACCTCGCTAGGCACCCTGCAGGGATGTCAATTGAATTTAATGTTTATCAGTACGAAAAGACATACTCCTGTTAAACAGCTAATAACTTTTTCTCCTAATAAGATAAGAAGTTACAGTCTTCGACAATGTTGTTCAGCGAAAAATTTCCTTAAGTAATTTTATAAATTGGCACAAAAACCTCCAGCTGGCTCGGTTCAACAGACGAAACAAAAATGATGTTGATTTTTCAGTACAAAATATTCAATTTTCCTATACAAACCTAAAAGTTCAAATTTACTCATGTAAACGTTACTTAAAAAATTTGCAAAAAATCATGGATGAGTTTTGGACCAAGACTAAGCTTTTTAGACCCCAGGGTTTGAGGAATTCCAAAATGACCCCAAATCGACTCAGTCTAATGGTCGATACGTCCTCTGATGATAACCGTCCAAAAAGTGCAAAAATTTATTGTAAAACTGTTAGTTATTTCGACTGCCTCGTTTTTGCTAAAATAAAGGAGATAATAAATGTTCATCACCGGTAATTTTTATACGGTTTTTACTTATTGACATTTTGTAATGAGAGAGACATTTATTTTTATTTTTAAATTAACGTAACGTTTCGGGTAACTCTGGGGGACATCTGATGATGGGGGAAGAAAAGTAGCCCGAAACGTTACGTAAATTTAAAAAAAATTGTTTTACTCACCGAAAAACGTCAATAAGTTAGAACCGTATAAAATAAAGAAAGTGCAATTCTCTCCAGTCAAAAGTAGCTTTTATTGCATTTATCTAGCAATAAATTGAGCCCACCTATATTAGAGCGGCATTACTTTAGTTATTGATGAGTTTATATACAACTAGCTGATCACATACGAACTCCGTTTCGCTTTCAACTTGGAATATGTCATGAACAGTTTGTATGAAAGTCAATTGCCAAGCATTTTCCAGATTCATTGTTATGTAATAATTTCGAAAATATTGGACGATCACTTCGTCTGTTGTCTGCTACTAAATATGAAATCAGGAATCAAAAACCACGTGTATAAATTTCGACTAAATCATTGCATAACAACGCAATTATTGCCAAAAAGCTAAACCCCTTTCGGGGGCTCTTATCTTATATAAACTTTGATATCTGAAATCAATTGCCCTTCCCTCAAAACTCCCGTGTGCAAATTTTCAAAGTAATCTATTGTATAATAACGTTAATATTGCTAAAAATAATGAAAGATTAATTTATATGGACGACCCCTTTCGTCGACCCCTGGCAAAATATTTGACATCTGAGATCGATTGTCCGTCCCTGAAAACTACCGTGTGGAAACTTTCATCCCAATCCGATGTATAATAACGTCGATATTGCAAAAATATTGAAAGGTTTATATGGACGACCCCCTTTGCCGGCCCCTTAAACTGAATTGAATACCTGAAATCCATTGCTCATCTCTCAAAACCCTCGTGTACCAATTTTCGTCTGAATCCGATGTATAATAACGACAATTTTGCATCAACAGTGAATAGTTAACATGGACGACCCCTTTGGCCGACCCCTTTTTTTTTTTTTTTGTATCGTTTATTTAGAGAGGGATTAACCTAGTGTTTTCACCCTCTAGTTTAAGTTTACAGTTTTACAATTTTTTAAATATCTTTGAACAATTCACTTAATTTCAGGAATCTAATTAATTTTTCTTCACTTTCTTTGCTATTTTGTAGTATAATCTCTAATCCTCCTTCTGGTAATATATCCTGTCTGAGCTCACAATATTTTCGACATTCTGTTAGAAGATGTTTCACTGTAATTGTCACGCCACAAGTGCAGCAAATTGGTGCCTCTTTTCCTTCCAGGACATGTTGGTGGGTGATCTGCGTGTGACCAGTTCTCAGCCTGGTGAAAATTTTCTGCTCCTTTCTCGTTGTGATGTCTGTCCATTTTCCTGTAGTCGATTTTATTTCCCTTAAAGCGGTATCCTGTTCGTGCCTCCAGTTTCGTCCGTGCGTTTTCCACAATTGCTGTCGTACCCATTTCAGCGCGTCCGCTTTGGGGGTATTCATCCGCAGCATTTCGCCGTCTCGTCCTAAGGCCGACCCCTGATTTTAGTTTGGATAAGTGAAATCAGTTGTTTGTCCCTAATAACTCTTATGTGCAAATTTTCATCCCAATCCGATGTATAAAAACGACAATATCACTAAGATACTGAAAATTTAATATGGACGACCTCTTTTGCCGGCCCCTTACACTAAATTGGATACCTCAAATCGATTGCACGTCACTCAATAGAATCTTGTACCAATTTTCATCTGAATACGATGTTTTTTTTTTTTTTGTCTTAACATAACGTTTATTAGGCATTTAACTTAAATATCTAAGTAATAATGTGCCGAGGGTCAATTCAATTATTGGGAACGGGATTATTGGAGGAAATAGGAAGAGGAAGGAAGTGAGAAGGAAGGGTTATTTGGGTGTCTCTGGTGGCCGCCGCGCCTGCTGCATACTGCGCGTCACGACTGATCGAGAAGAGTTTTTAACCATATCTTCGCGAACAACTTCTAGTGACGAAGTTGCAGGAAGAGAGGTTGGAAGAGGGGTCCTTTTTCTAGGCGGTGAATCTGAATCCAAACTGGTGATATCAGTCTGGAAAGATTGTTGCGGTGCTGTTGGAGTGTGCGGTTTTTCAAGTGTTCTTTTCTGGTTCTGGCTCGTCTGTTGGATTGGTTCTTCGTTTTTATTAACTTGCTGCTGATGTGTTGTACTCTTTTGTGTTTGGTTGGTTTTTACTGCATCCGCGTAGCTGGTTTTGTTGCTGCTCGTGTGTACCATTCGTCGGGCTTCGTAGATCGTGATGTTTTTATCGGTGCTGAGCTTAAGAGCTGTCGATTCTGCTGTCCATATGGGACACTTTCTATCTAAAGGGGAATGACCTGTTGTTTTGCAGTTCCCACAAAAGGGTTCGGCTTGGCAGTTTGCGCTTTCATGTGTTCGAGAAAAATTTTTGCATGCCAACAGATTCTTGCAACGGCTTTTAGGGTGACCGTATTGCAAGCATTGTCGACATAATAAAGGCTGCGAATAATAAATTCGTGTTCGAACGCGTAGGAGTCCGAAATTGATAAATTCCGGGATAATGGTGCTGTTGATCTTAAGAATCAACGTTGAGGTACCTATGATTCCAGTAGTGGTTTTTTTTGTAATGCGGCGGACGCACAGTGGGCCAGGAACCACACTTTTGCGGTCAAAATTGACTGCAGGCCAGAGGCTTCGTTGTAGCTCATCGGTGTCTTCGACAAAGTTTATCGACTATATTTGCGCTATACATTGTTGGATTTCAATTAGTTCTATTTTTCTCCGCAAGGTGGCGCCAAAATCTAACTTTTTACAGGAGCAAGATACAGGCATGGTTTCTTCAACAAAGTTGTTTATTATACATTTAACGTCAACTTTGTAGAACATTGTTAAGCTCTATGTTGTGTACTTACCTTGCAAAAATAATAATTTAAGAAAACCTTGCAAGAAAATTGTTTTTTTCACCTATTTTTGTTTTTAGCTATACAATACCTCAAATTTTTACAGCATTCGATTGGAATAGACTCAAATGAGATATTCTAGTGGAAAACTTGTTCCTTTCGCAGATTTTTTCTGTCAAAATCGCAAAAAATAGGTTAAAATTATACATTTTTCAAATTGTAATAACTTGCTTGCGAGCAATTTGGCGCACCTCATTTTTCGAGAAATGACAGTTGTGATTATGATCTAAATGCATGTAAAAAATGTCGGTGGGTTCTCATGGGTTCCTTGCCAAATGATTTTATAAAGTTGGTTAATTTTCAATACAAATTCACATATTAAAAGACCTTTTTCAAAGAAAATATCCGCATTTCTCGTAGAAAAGTCGTTTTTTTTTTCGTTCAGTTATTGGATGAATCTATTGCTTGTTGAGTCGATGCTTGAATAAATAATTCAGCACATTTTTTGCACTCTTAGTCAAATTTGTAAAAATCAATATTTTTGAACATTATTAAAAAAAAAAGTTTTAAATTTTTTTTTTAATAAATTTGTCCAAATGTGCTTAATCGCTTAGTTAAGCATCGCAATGGACTAAAGCAATAATAAAACGACGAAAATTCGACTTTTCTACGAGAAATGCGGATGTTTTCTTTGAAAAAGGTCTTTTAATATGTGAATTTGAAGTGAAAATTAACCAACTTTATAAAATCATTTGGCAAGGAACCCATGAGAACCCGCCGACATTTTTTACATACATTTAGATCATAATCACAACTGTCACTTCTCAAAAAATGAGGTGCACCAAATTGCTCGCAAGCAAGTTATAACAATTTGAAAAATGTATAATTTTAACCTATTTTTTGCAATTTTGACAGAAAAAATCTGCGAACCGAAAAAGTTCTCCACTAGAATATCTGATTTGAGTCTATTCCCATCGAATACTGTGGAAATTTGTGGTATTGTATAGCTAAAAACAAAAATAGGCGAAAAAACCATTTTTTTGCAAGGTTTTCTTAAATTATCATTTTTGCAAGGTAAGTACACAACATAGAGCTTAACAATGTTCTACAAAGTTGACGTTAAATGTATAATAAACAACTTTGTTGAAAAAACCATGCCTGTATCTTGCTCCTGTAAAAAGTTAGATTTTGGCGCCACCTTGCGGAGAAAAATAGAACTAATTGAAATCCAACAATGTATAGCGCAAATATAGTCGATAAACTTTGTCGAAGACACCGATGAGCTACAACAAAGCCTCTGGCCTGCAGTCAATTTTGACCGCAAAAGTATGGTTCCTGGCCCACTGTGGGACGTCAATAACTTTTTGAGGCGAGAGTTCTTCCAACAAGACTTTATCATCCATTCCATCCACTTCTCGGCAGGTGACGACTAGTTTCCGTTGATTTAAGCTTGGATGACGACCAATCATGATCGGTGTACCGTCTAATAGGGTGGTCAATGTTGTCAGCAATCTTCCTTGGTTTTTATTCCTGATCTTAAGCACGTACCAGTTCCGGGATTTTTCGAAGAAAGCTCCTTCAATTTTACCCGCAAAATTCTCGATGGAACGTCCAATCAAGAACGGGTTTTTGGCAGTTGTTTTCCTTTAGCACCTTGAAGCGTCAAATAATATAAACGACCGTGTAAACTTTGGGGATCCATCCATTCCGGAATTGTCCGGTTAGGATGGTCACCCGGTGATGGGCTCATCACCACGCGCTCTTCAACACCTTATCGATGGAAAAAAAATCGTTGCCTTTTGAACGATGATCGAGAGTAGAATACGTCCGATACCGACGAAGGCTAGAAGCAAACTGAATACGATGTATAATAACGTCAATATCGCAAAAACAGCGAACAGTTAATATGGACGACCCCCTTGGCTGACCCCTTACACAAAATTTGACACCTGAAATCGATTGCTCGTCTTTCAACACACTCATGTGCAAATTTTCAACACAATCACACGAAAAATAACGTCAATATCGTAAAAACAATATTTGTCTTGTATGGACGACCCCCTTCAGAAGGGGTCATCCAAAAATCTGAAAACATTTTTCATCCTTCCTGGTCCTAATGAGTATCCATGCCAAATTTCAGCTCTCTAGCTCTTAAGACGGCTGAGTCTATAGAGGACAAACAAACAAACAAACAAACAAACATACAGAAATTGCTTTTTATATATATCAGGTATCAGAAAAGGGGTAGGCTTGATAGCGGCACGTTATCCAAACAAACGGGAAAATTGTGCCTAGCCTTTTTTTTTACAGATTTCATCATATACCTGAGAAACCTGAAAACCATAAAGGGATTAGAAAATAAATAAATATTTAGGGCATGAAGCCGATCCCCGTAGGAATTTTGAAGCATTGAAGCTTATAACCACATTGGGTGAAAAATGACAGATTGATATTTTAGTTTAAATTCTTAGAATGAAGCACACTTATATCAGGATAGGCGAGAGTACATAAAAGCTTTCTAGCAATCGAAAAACAGGCATATATGAGCTAAAAGAATCATACATTATTGATTCACAACTACAAAATTCAGGAGATTTGAGTTTACAACGATTAGAAAATGTTCTAACCAGGATGCTACCATGAGGGCAAATAAACGATTTTATAATGGCAAAGTTGGCATTTAGCCTATCCACATAGGGATTTTTAAGCAATGAAGCTTTTTTTCAATCAAAATATTGGAAATAAGTACATTTTTTTAAACTTCCTTTGTTAAATTCTGACATACATTAAAAAAAAAAAAAAAGAAGTCGGGCAAAAGAGGGACATGTACACACTAAGTGGAAGGTAAATATAGGTACAACAGTACCTCTGAATCATAGCGATTATTGCAAGTGGAGTGGATTGCCAACCATTGTAGGTTTCTTAGGGTTGGATGCCTTCTCTCGACGAACCATCGGCCGTGGAAGCCCTAGAAGTCAATTCGAAGGCCAAGCCACACAGACATAGGCTGGACCTTGCTACCGATGGGGGAATCATACATACATACATACATACATACATACATACATACATACATCTGAATCATAGCTTAACCATAAAGCAGATTCAGAGCACAAAGTCTTGATTTTATATATTTTTATTTAACTGACCAGTTAGCGCTCTGGTTAGAGGACTTCAATGAGCTTCTGTGACGCCAAATTTGAAACAGGCGATATTAACACTGCACGAAGCTGTAGCAGTGGATTCCAGAACCAGGATTGACGTATGATACGGAATATCAGAGTACGATATTAGAGGAGCTTTGACTCTTCTTAACACTATACCATTCTAAAGCTAAGGGAACATGTGTCAATACAAGAGAAGTGACATATATTAGGTGAAACAGATATGACTGTCGACATGCGGTACAAGTTTTGATCAAAAACTTGATTTAATAGGGAACATTGAGGCCTTTAGGCAACCCTAAAAAAAAAATATATATATTTTTTTGAAATTTTTTTTTCCACGGAAACGATATTTGTACGGCTTCAATGATTGAATAACCATGATGCAATTTCTACAATTTAATATCTTTATATAAACGGACGTTTATATCCACAAAATTCTGTTGCCAATCCAAAGATAGAAGGGACTGAATACTTGTCCATTATAAGGAAAATACACTAATTTTGCGCTTGACGTAACAGATATAACTAACGTAATTTAGATCATATGCTTCTATGATTTCAAATCGGTTAATATTAACAGATAGCCAGAAGCAATGGGACCGTTAGAGATTTTATTGAACGGAGTTACTAGGAGAGCAAAGAGATTTGTTAAATGAAAAACCATATTCCAAATTGGTAGAACGAGAAAATATGGAAGAATACAGCTTGTGCAAATGCAAGTACTACATATGCACTATTGGCATACCCTTCTCGAGAGAAAATACGTACAAAGGTTAAAAAATACTAGCAAGAATTTAAAACTGATTCAGATTCAAAACATTTCCTTCCAATGTTTTGAACTTGAAAAACTTCTGAACTCTGCATGCAATAATTGACCTTGACCTATTTTCTCCCCCGCCCAGATACAGCCTCATTGATTTCCAATAGATATGAGATAAACGTATCTGGGAAGTACTGGATAAGTCGCCTCGTACGACATGGACCAGTACCCCAGTGGCAGTATTCTTTAGGCCGCTGCCACACAGCCACACAGAAATTGCTTTTTATATATATAGATTACGCCTTTTCAAAAACTAGGCACTTGAAAATTTGTTTTGTAACTTTTGAACGGCGCAATAGATGGCACTGTTTCAAGTCAATGTTCAACGTATTTTTGGGATGTCAGCGTTTGAAATTTTACACACTTTTATAAGATTTTTTGTAAAAGTTTGTACATCGATTCTCTGTGGTAAGGACATGTGATTTTTTATTATAAAAGTGGTAAGTAAAAAAGTAATGGAATGCTTAGGTACACTTAATTAAAACACAAAAGATTGATTGAATTCCAAATCAAAATTTATAATTAAAAATAAGTTTCAATTCGTGAACATTATATAGTATCGTAGCAAGGCCGATCGGCTGGGGGTTTAGGGGTTTAACCCCCTTGGAGAATTTTACCAAGTAAAATTTTCTGTTCAAGAAATTAATTTTCCTCAGTAACAAGTCATTACTTGGTCCCAAAAGATATTTTTAAATAAGTGTTTATAAATTGGCTCGCCTGCGGCGAAATCAAGCCAAATGTCACTCTAGTTCTAAGACATTTCAGTTTACGACACATGAATTGAAAGAAATATCGATAGAAAAACTTTGATTAGCAATTCAATAAACCATTGAATTTTCAAAATCCATCTTTGAGTACCAATTTAACACATTGATAAATTGACAGGATTTTAACACTTACGATACTCAACATTATCAACTTAAACATTAGCAAAAATAATTTTAAAGCATTAAAATTTCGATTTTAATACCGATGCGCGACTGAGATGGGGATAAATTTGGCGACAGTTTTTCAAAAAAAAATCTATGGGTCGATAAAATGTTGGTGTTTTCAATCTCAGGGAAATATTTTCCTAAATAGTGGAATCAGTTCCGCCGGGGGTGGAATCTTTAAATATTCTCTCGAAAGTATGTAAAAGTGAATGCGTTGTACAACGGAAGTGACAAGAATAACAAAGCCTTCTGAAGTTGGAATGGGAAATAAATAAAAAGGGAGACACCCAGTGGTAAGAAGGTCATTGAATGGGTGTGGAGATAGTCACAGTGTTAAGTTCGAGACAATTTGGTAGGTTGTAGATTTAAATCCCAGTTATGATGGGTAGGTAAGATGATATAATTGTTGTTAAATAACTGCATAATTACGAACGTTTAATCAGTTGCCAATCAGCCAGGTATATACACGAATGCCGGAATACCTGTAGTGAATGAATAACACTAAAAATGTTATCCGTTTTCAACTGGTTGTGTACCTGATAGATTCGTTCACCCAAAATATACTTACAGAGACACGTAATACATTCACTACAGAACAGCTCACACGAAGCCATGGTACCGGGTATGATGCTCGTGACATTGGAGATTTGTCGAACTTTAATATATAAAAAAATGTTAATGAGCACATACTTAGGCAAAACTGCGGTGAATCCGTGCACCCATGGTGGATTTGCAACATACAACATACATTAAAATTTCGATTTTATTACCCTTATAAAAATTTAAGAGAGAACCAAAGGAAATTGGAAAAAATACATAAAACATTGAGATCTGATGGGATCTCTCAAAAAAAATTGTCAAAACTGGACTTTCTTTTACTTTTCGGAAAACCGACCGTTTTCCTAAATTTGGTGTCATCTTTAAGTTTTTTTTTCGAGATAACTCCATATTTCGGAGTTTTATACATTTTTAAATCATTTGGCATTAACATTAAAATTTCGTTTTTTGTTTCCTTTCGTCTCCCCTTTGGTAATTTATTAGGGTAAAAATATAGAAACTTTGAGCACTTTTATGTACCCTTGAATCAAGTCCGATTGAGTTGAAATTTTGAACAGGTCAGTTTTCTTGACTGGGTCTAGAAATTCAACATGACCCGTTAGGTGCAATTCTAACCTACATTTGTCATTTCGTTCGAATTGCCTAAACTAAGGTTGCCTGATTGCCCGGTTTTATCCGGGTTTGCCCGGATATTTGATATTAAATTTAAGAACATTCCGGCCCGGCCCGGTTGCCCAGATTTTATTGAAAAATGCCCGAATTCTGCCCGGATTTATTTCCTTTATTTGGCAAACTAAACAAAAAAAAACAACTAACACCTCAAAACCGAAATTTTTGAGCAAGTTTTATAAAAATTGTCTTCAAAGGTTTCTTGGAAGCCTTAAATTCGGTTCAAAATCTTTCGATGAGTTTTGATGAAAACAATTTTTTTGTCTTCATTTTTGTTGAGGAATTTCCGAGTTCTGACAAAATTTGCCATGATATTGTCTGATTTGTGGTCGTCAATTTGAAATGGAATGCCCGGATTTTGCTAGGTTTTTATATAAAAATTGCCCGGTTTGTCCGGCCAGGATACGTGCTGAAAAAATTTTGGCAACCTTAGCCTAAACATAAAACGTAAAAATGACACAATTTCCATCCAACCGTTTGACAAATGCTTCCACAGGGCATTGAACTAAGGCCTGACAGAACTTGAATAACATCATTTTTCTCAGGATGCGACAATTGATGAGCTTCCAACATGGAAACGGAGTATTGATTGATAGAAGTCCATCAATGAATGGCGCTCCAGTAAGAAGCTATGTTGACAAGTGGGGGCCTATTTGTTTGTTTCTAGTTTTCGATTTGGTCGTTTTTACTTCTCTGCTGGAAGGATGAAAATCGATGAATGTCGTTCCGAGACCCTGACAATTTCAACAAATGGACATATTTTATGATTGTTTTTCATTTAGACCGAAACGTCCAAATAAAACACAAATTTACACTCAATTTAGATTTTTGTTTAAATTCGGTTGCAATGAGTCAGAAAGTGCAATAGTTGCATTCCCCATTATTATCAACATTAAGCTTGAGGAAACTGATTGCAGATGAACTGAAAGGGATTCCTCGTCTCCCATGAGTCTATCAACAAGAAGATGTCGAACTGAACTGACTGAGATGTCTCCAAAGATCTACACAAACTCACACGTTCTTAATACATGACAATCCCTCTTCGGAGGAAGACTTTCACAAGAGAAAAATCAAACATACTCAGTCACTGGGTTTCTTCTTGGCATTTCCAGCAGTTTTCCTGGTGCTTATGTCATGTCTGATTTGTGCCGTTGACGTGTGCCATGTAAATACAAAGTGCATCAGACACAGAAACTGTTACTATACGAAATGGTCCGATTTTTGCAATAAAGAAGCAGCAGCATGATCATGGGGAAAGCATCGGATGTCATGCATTGTTGTCAACGAATGGCATCTTCCTTTTTTCCACCCCCTTGCCTCAATCCTCTTTTGGGCTTTCCATTAGGAAAATAACAAAGTGAGTTTAAGGTTTCAGTCCGAAAAAATACTATCCATATTGCAGCATCCACACAGGAAAAGGCCAACTGATTTCAAATTTAGAAGGCAACGAAAATATTTGCTCTTCGGGGGGAGAAAAAAGCAATCTCCTTACAGAGATTTTGCGGGGCTGTTTCAAAATATGGGATACATAACTGGTCGTCTGCGCCATGGAACCGGATCTGGATTTTCTGTCGGTTACAAATCATGCCTAATGCACCGGTCTTAAATGCTCTTAAAGATGCATTTTTTGTGTTGTTTACTCACGGATTTGGTGCATGATTCCGTTCCAGGGATGAAGAACAGGAAAACCAACCCCAAGATATTAAAAGTTGCACAACAACCTTAACTGGGGCATTCAAAGTTTGGCCCTGTTCTGACCTTTTACTGAACTTAAAAAGCTCAAAAAGTGTTCTTTGTATTTTTAATTTTAAGTTGACGTGTGCTAAGTAAATTTAAAATTTTTTTTTAAACTCCACCTTGCACAATTCAATTCTTCTTAAAAATTAGTTTTCAGAAAAAATTTTGGAAGAAAGTAAAACATCTATTTTTAATTTAAATAATTTACCTAAAAAGTACACTTATTTTTATTCCAGTTCAGAATTCATCACTTGAAGGATGTTCCGCCTAGGACATTTCCATCTTCCGAACAAAGAAATCGGCCAGGGCGCTTCCTCCGAGACAGGAAGAGAGGAAAGCATCCAGCAGAAGCAACAGCAAAAAATGCAATTCCCCATCGACAAAGTTGTACTTTCTGCTGCCGCCATCCCGCCATGCCGTTATATCGACGGAAATTCGTCTCAATAAATATTTCATGATCGGTTTTTCGATTTTTCGCTCGTTTTTCAATCTGGTGTATGTGAGAGTTCATCGAAACGGTTGCTGGAACAGATTCTTGTTGTATCATTGGATGGCGGAAGTGGAAGCAAAAGCAGCAATAGAGAGAAGATGCTTTCCCGAATACATCCCGATTTTCCTTTCGAATGGCTGAGCATTTCTGGAATCCGTTTGCTTGCTTCCCGAAAGTGGAGGGAGGAAGGTGTGAGTCTATGTAGGATATCTATCCAAAGAAAGATCCCGAAAATCCCACGTGGCATTTACTAAGAATATGTTTTTGTTGATGTTTTTGGAGCGAGAGCAACCCCAAAGGGTTTCATGTTTTCGATTAGATTTAAATACACTTTCTCGAGGTGAAAAAAAATTAAACTGGGATTTTTCGTGTGAAAAAATAATCTAAGCAAATCATCAAGTTGTTATAAAAGAATCATACGAAAGAATTGTGACAAAAATGACAAAAATGACAAAAATGACAAAAATGACAAAAATGACAAAAATGACAAAAATGACAAAAATGACAAAAATGACAAAAATGACAAAAATGACAAAAATGACAAAAATGACAAAAATGACAAAAATGAGAAAAATGACAAAAATGACAAAAATGACAAAAATGACAAAAATGACAAAAATGACAAAAATGACAAAAATGACAAAAATGACAAAAATGACAAAAATGACAAAAATGACAAAAATGACAAAAATGACAAAAATGACAAAAATGACAAAAATGACAAAAATGACAAAAATGACAAAAATGACAAAAATGACAAAAATGACAAAAATGACAAAAATGACAAAAGTGACAAAAATGACAAAAATGACAAAAATGACAAAAATGACAAAAATGACAAAAATGACAAAAATGACAAAAATGACAAAAATGACAAAAATGACAAAAATGACAAAAATGACAAAAATGACAAAAATGACAAAAATGACAAAAATGACAAAAATGACAAAAATGACAAAAATGACAAAAATGACAAAAATGACAAAAATGACAAAAATGACAAAAATGACAAAAATGACAAAAATGACAAAAATGACAAAAATGACAAAAATGACAAAAATGACAAAAATGACAAAAATGACAAAAATGACAAAAATGACAAAAATGACAAAAATGACAAAAATGTCAAAAATGACAAAAATGACAAAAGTGACAAAAATGACAAAAATGACAAAAATGACAAAAATGACAAAAATGACAAAAATGACAAAAATGACAAAAATGACAAAAATGACAAAAATGACAAAAATGACAAAAATGACAAAAATGACAAAAATGACAAAAATGACAAAAATGACAAAAATGACAAAAATGACAAAAATGACAAAAATGACAAAAATGACAAAAATGACAAAAATGACAAAAATGACAAAAATGACAAAAATGACAAAAATGACAAAAATGACAAAAATGACAAAAATGACAAAAATGACAAAAATGACAAAAATGACAAAAATGACAAAAATGACAAAAATGACAAAAATGACAAAAATGACAAAAATGACAAAAATGACAAAAATGACAAAAATGACAAAAATGACAAAAACGACAAAAATGACAAAAATGACAAAAATGACAAAAATGACAAAAATGACAAAAATGACAAAAATGACAAAAATGACAAAAATGACAAAAATGACAAAAATGACAAAAATGACAAAAATGACAAAAATGACAAAAATGACAAAAATGACAAAAATGACAAAAATGACAAAAATGACAAAAATGACAAAAATGACAAAAATGACAAAAATGACAAAAATGACAAAAATGGCAAAAATGACAAAAATGAAAAAAAAATTGAAAAATCACAAAGATTAAAAAAAATACAAAAATAACATAAATTACAAAAATGACGAAAATTACAAAAATTACAAAACATACAAAAATGACAAAAATGACAAAAATGACAAAAATGACAAAAATGACAAAAATTACAAAAATTACAAAAATTACAAAAATTACAAAAATGACAAAAATGACAAAAATGACAAAAATGACAAAAATGACAAAAATGACAAAAATACAAAAATTACAAAAATTACAAAAATTACAAAAATTACAAAAATTACAAAAATTACAAAAATTACAAAAATGACAAAAATTACAATAATTACAAAAATTACAAAAATAACAAAAATTACAAAAATGACAAAAATGACAAAAATGACAAAAATGACAAAAATGACAAAAATGACAAAAATGACAAAAATGACAAAAATGACAAAAATGACAAAAATGACAAAAATGACAAAAATGACAAAAATGACAAAAATGACAAAAATGACAAAAATGACAAAAATGACAAAAATGACAAAAATGACAAAAATGACAAAAATGACAAAAATGACAAAAATGACAAAAATGACAAAAGTGACAAAAATGACAAAAATGACAAAAATGACAAAAATGACAAAAATGACAAAAATGACAAAAATGACAAAAATGACAAAAATGACAAAAATGACAAAAATGACAAAAATGACAAAAATGACAAAAATGACAAAAATGACAAAAATGACAAAAATGACAAAAATGACAAAAATGACAAAAATGACAAAAATGACAAAAATGACAAAAATGACAAAAATGACAAAAATGACAAAAATGACAAAAATGACAAAAATGACAAAAATGACAAAAATGACAAAAATGACAAAAATGACAAAAATGACAAAAATGACAAAAAGACAAAAATGACAAAAATGACAAAAATGACAAAAACGACAAAAATGACAAAAATGACAAAAATGACAAAAATGACAAAAATGACAAAAATGACAAAAATGACAAAAATGACAAAAATGACAAAAATGACAAAAATGACAAAAATGACAAAAATGACAAAAATGACAAAAATGACAAAAATGACAAAAATGACAAAAATGACAAAAATGACAAAAATGACAAAAATGACAAAAATGACAAAAATGACAAAAATGACAAAAATGACAAAAATGACAAAAATGACAAAAATGACAAAAATGACAAAAATGACAAAAATGACAAAAATGACAAAAATGACAAAAATGACAAAAATGACAAAAATGACAAAAATGACAAAAATGACAAAAATGACAAAAATGACAAAAATGACAAAAATCACAAAAATCACAAAAACTGACATAAATGACAAAAATGGCAAAAATGACAAAAATGAAAAAAAAATTACAAAAATCACAAAGATTAAAAAAAATACAAAAATAACATAAATTACAAAAATTACAAAAATTACAAAAATTACAAAACATACAAAAATGACAAAAATGACAAAAATGACAAAAATGACAAAAATGACAAAAATGACAAAAATGACAAAAATTACAAAAATTACAAAAATTACAAAAATTACAAAAATTACAAAAATTACAAAAATGACAAAAATGACAAAAATGACAAAAATGACAAAAATGACAAAAATGACAAAAAATACAAAAATTACAAAAATTACAAAAATTACAAAAATTACAAAATTACAAAAATTACAAAAATTACAAAAATGACAAAAATTACAATAATTACAAAAATGACAAAAATGACAAAAATTACAAAAATTACAAAAATGACAAAAATTACAAAAATGACAAAAATGACAAAAATGACAAAAATGACAAAAATGACAAAAATGACAAAAATGACAAAAATGACAAAAATGACAAAAATGACAAAAATGACAAAAATGACAAAAATGACAAAAATGACAAAAATGACAAAAATGACAAAAATGACAAAAATGACAAAAATGACAAAAATGACAAAAATGACAAAAATGACAAAAATGACAAAAATGACAAAAATGACAAAAATGACAAAAATGACAAAAATGACAAAAATGACAAAAATGACAAAAATGACAAAAATGACAAAAATGACAAAAATGACAAAAATGACAAAAATGACAAAAATGACAAAAATGACAAAAATGACAAAAATGACAAAAATGACAAAAATGACAAAAATGACAAAAATGACAAAAATGACAAAAATGACAAAAATGACAAAAATGACAAAAATGACAAAAATGACAAAAATGACAAAAATGACAAAAATGACAAAAGTGACAAAAATGACAAAAATGACAAAAATGACAAAAATGACAAAAATGACAAAAAAGACAAAAATCACAAAAACTGACAAAAATGACAAAAATGACAAAAATGACAAAAATGACAAAAATGACAAAAAAGACAAAAATCACAAAAACTGACAAAAATGACAAAAATGACAAAAATGACAAAAATGACAAAAATGACAAAAATGACAAAAATGACAAAAATGACAAAAATGACAAAAATGACAAAAATGACAAAAATGACAAAAATGACAAAAATGACAAAAATGACAAAAATGACAAAAATGACAAAAATGACAAAAATGACAAAAATGACAAAAATGACAAAAATGACAAAAATGACAAAAATGACAAAAATGACAAAAATGACAAAAATGACAAAAATGACAAAAATGACAAAAATGACAAAAATGACAAAAATGACAAAAATGACAAAAATGACAAAAATGACAAAAATGACAAAAATGACAAAAATGACAAAAATGACAAAAATGACAAAAATGACAAAAATGACAAAAATGACAAAAATGACAAAAATGACAAAAATGACAAAAATGACAAAAATGACAAAAATGACAAAAATGACAAAAATGACAAAAATGACAAAAATGACAAAAATGACAAAAATGACAAAAATGACAAAAATGACAAAAATGACAAAAATGACAAAAATGACAAAAATGACAAAAATGACAAAAATGACAAAAATGACAAAAATGACAAAAATGACAAAAATGACAAAAATGACAAAAATGACAAAAATGACAAAAATGACAAAAATGTCAAAAATGACAAAAATGACAAAAATGACAAAAATGACAAAAATGACAAAAATGACAAAAATGACAAAAATGACAAAAATGACAAAAATGACAAAAATGACAAAAATGACAAAAATGACAAAAATGACAAAAATGACAAAAATGACAAAAATGACAAAAATGACAAAAATGACAAAAATGACAAAAATGACAAAAATGACAAAAATGACAAAAATGACAAAAATGACAAAAATGACAAAAATGACAAAAATGACAAAAATGACAAAAATGACAAAAATGACAAAAATGACAAAAATGACAAAAATGACAAAAATGACAAAAACGACAAAAATGACAAAAATGACAAAAATGACAAAAATGACAAAAATGACAAAAATGACAAAAATGACAAAAATGACAAAAATGACAAAAATGACAAAAATGACAAAAATGACAAAAATGACAAAAATGACAAAAATGACAAAAATGACAAAAATGACAAAAATGACAAAAATGACAAAAATGACAAAAATGACAAAAATGACAAAAATGACAAAAATGACAAAAATGACAAAAATGACAAAAATGACAAAAATGACAAAAATCACAAAAACTGACATAAATGACAAAAATGGCAAAAATGACAAAAATGAAAAAAAAAATTACAAAAATCACAAAGATTAAAAAAAATACAAAAATAACATAAATTACAAAAATTACAAAAATTACAAAAATTACAAAACATACAAAAATGACAAAAATGACAAAAATTACAAAAATTACAAAAATTACAAAAATTACAAAAATTACAAAAATTACAAAAATTACAAAAATTACAAAAATGACAAAAATGACAAAAATGACAAAAATGACAAAAATGACAAAAATGACAAAAAATACAAAAATTACAAAAATTACAAAAATTACAAAAAATACAAAAATTACAAAAATTACAAAAATTACAAAAATGACAAAAATTACAATAATTACAAAAATTACAAAAATTACAAAAATGACAAAAATTACAAAAATTACAAAAATGACAAAAATGACAAAAATGACAAAAATGACAAAAATGACAAAAATGACAAAAATGACAAAAATGACAAAAATGACAAAAATGACAAAAATGACAAAAATGACAAAAATGACAAAAATGACAAAAATGACAAAAATGACAAAAATGACAAAAATGACAAAAATGACAAAAATGACAAAAATGACAAAAATGACAAAAATGACAAAAATGACAAAAATGACAAAAATGACAAAAATGACAAAAATGACAAAAATGACAAAAATGACAAAAATGACAAAAATGACAAAAATGACAAAAATGACAAAAATGACAAAAATGACAAAAATGACAAAAATGACAAAAATGACAAAAATGACAAAAATGACAAAAATGACAAAAATGACAAAAATGACAAAAATGACAAAAATGACAAAAATGACAAAAATGACAAAAATGACAAAAATGACAAAAATGACAAAAATGACAAAAATGACAAAAATGACAAAAATGACAAAAATGACAAAAATGACAAAAATGACAAAAATGACAAAAATGACAAAAATGACAAAAATGACAAAAATGACAAAAATGACAAAAATGACAAAAATGACAAAAATGACAAAAATGACAAAAATGACAAAAATGACAAAAATGACAAAAATGACAAAAATGACAAAAATGACAAAAATGACAAAAGTGACAAAAATGACAAAAATGACAAAAATGACAAAAAAGACAAAAATGACAAAAATGACAAAAATGACAAAAATGACAAAAATGACAAAAATGACAAAAATGACAAAAATGACAAAAATGACAAAAATGACAAAAATGACAAAAATGACAAAAATGACAAAAATGACAAAAATGACAAAAATGACAAAAATGACAAAAATGACAAAAATGACAAAAATGACAAAAATGACAAAAATGACAAAAATGACAAAAATGACAAAAATGACAAAAATGACAAAAATGACAAAAATGACAAAAATGACAAAAATGACAAAAATGACAAAAATGACAAAAATGACAAAAATGACAAAAATGACAAAAATGACAAAAATGACAAAAATGACAAAAATGACAAAAATGACAAAAATGACAAAAATGACAAAAATGACAAAAATGACAAAAATGACAAAAATGACAAAAATGACAAAAATTACAAAAATTACAAAAATTACAAAAATGACAAAAATGACAAAAATGACAAAAATAACAAAAATTACAAAAATTACAAAAATTACAAAAATTACAAAAATGACAAAAATGACAAAAATGACAAAAATGACAAAAATGACAAAAATGACAAAAATGACAAAAATGACAAAAATGACAAAAATGACAAAAATGACAAAAATGACAAAAATGACAAAAATGACAAAAATGACAAAAATGACAAAAATGACAAAAATGACAAAAATGACAAAAATGACAAAAATGACAAAAATAACAAAAATGACAAAAATGACAAAAATGACAAAAACGACAAAAATGACAAAAATGACAAAAATGAAAAAAAAATAACAAAAATTACAAAAATTACAAAAATTACAAAAATTACAAAAATTACAAAAATGACAAAAATTACAAAAATTACAAAAATTACAAAAATTACAAAAATTACAAAAATTACAAAAATTAAAAAATTACAAAAATTACAAAAATTACAAAAATGACAAAAATGACAAAAATTACAAAAATTACAAAAATTACAAAAATTACAAAAATAACAAAAATTACAAAAATTACAAAAATTACAAAAATTACAAAAATTACAAAAATTACAAAAATTACAAAAATTACAAAAATTACAAAAATTACAAACATTACAAAAATTACAAAAATTACAAAAATTACAAAAATTACAAAAATGACAAAAATGACAAAAATGACAAAAATAACAAAAATAACAAAAATTACAAAAATTACAAAAATTACAAAAATTACAAAAATGACAAAAATGACAAAAATGACAAAAATGACAAAAATGACAAAAATGACAAAAATGACAAAAATGACAAAAATGACAAAAATGACAAAAATGACAAAAATGACAAAAATGACAAAAATGACAAAAATGACAAAAATGACAAAAATGACAAAAATGACAAAAATGACAAAAATGACAAAAATGACAAAAATGACAAAAATGACAAAAATGACAAAAATGACAAAAATGACAAAAATGACAAAAATGACAAAAATGACAAAAATGACAAAAATGACAAAAATGACAAAAATGACAAAAATGACAAAAATGACAAAAATGACAAAAATGACAAAAATGACAAAAATGACAAAAATGACAAAAATGACAAAAATGACAAAAATGACAAAAATGACAAAAATGACAAAAATGACAAAAATGACAAAAATGACAAAAATGACAAAAATGACAAAAATGACAAAAATGACAAAAATGACAAAAATGACAAAAATGACAAAAATGACAAAAATGACAAAAATGACAAAAATGACAAAAATGACAAAAATGACAAAAATGACAAAAATGACAAAAATGACAAAAATGACAAAAATGACAAAAATGACAAAAATGACAAAAATGACAAAAATGACAAAAATGACAAAAATGACAAAAATGACAAAAATGACAAAAATGACAAAAATGACAAAAATGACAAAAATGACAAAAATGACAAAAATGACAAAAGTGACAAAAATGACAAAAATGACAAAAATGACAAAAAAGACAAAAATGACAAAAATGACAAAAATGACAAAAATGACAAAAATGACAAAAATGACAAAAATGACAAAAATGACAAAAATGACAAAAATGACAAAAATGACAAAAATGACAAAAATGACAAAAATGACAAAAATGACAAAAATGACAAAAATGACAAAAATGACAAAAATGACAAAAATGACAAAAATGACAAAAATGACAAAAATGACAAAAATGACAAAAATCACAAAAATGACAAAAATGACAAAAATGACAAAAATGACAAAAATGACAAAAATGACAAAAATGACAAAAATGACAAAAATGACAAAAATGACAAAAATGACAAAAATGACAAAAATGACAAAAATGACAAAAATGACAAAAATGACAAAAATGACAAAAATGACAAAAATGACAAAAATGACAAAAATGACAAAAATGACAAAAATGACAAAAATGACAAAAATTACAAAAATTACAAAAATGACAAAAATGACAAAAATGACAAAAATGACAAAAATAACAAAAATTACAAAAATTACAAAAATTACAAAAATTACAAAAATGACAAAAATGACAAAAATGACAAAAATGACAAAAATGACAAAAATGACAAAAATGACAAAAATGACAAAAATGACAAAAATGACAAAAATGACAAAAATGACAAAAATGACAAAAATGACAAAAATGACAAAAATGACAAAAATGACAAAAATGACAAAAATGACAAAAATGACAAAAATGACAAAAATGACAAAAATGACAAAAATGACAAAAATAACAAAAATGACAAAAATGACAAAAATGACAAAAACGACAAAAATGACAAAAATGACAAAAATGAAAAAAAAATAACAAAAATTACAAAAATTACAAAAATTACAAAAATTACAAAAATTACAAAAATTACAAAAATTACAAAAATTACAAAAATTACAAAAATTACAAAAATTACAAAAATTACAAAAATTACAAAAATTACAAAAATTAAAAAATTACAAAAATTACAAAAATTACAAAAATGACAAAAATGACAAAAATTACAAAAATTACAAAAATTACAAAAATTACAAAAATTACAAAAATTACAAAAATTACAAAAATTACAAAAATTACAAAAATTACAAAAATTACAAAAATTACAAACATTACAAAAATTACAAAAATTACAAAAATTACAAAAATTACAAAAATTACAAAAATTACAAAAATTACAAAAATTACAAAAATTACAAAAATTACAAAAATTACAAAAATTACAAAAATTACAAAAATTACAAAAATTACAAAAACTACAAAAATTACAAAAATTACAAAAATGACAAAAATGACAAAAATGACAAAAATTTCAAAAAATTACAAAACTACAAAAATTACAAAGATTTCAAAGATTATAAAAATTACAAAAATTACAAACATTACAAAAAATTCAAAAATTACAAAAATTACAAAACTTACAAATCAACTTCTTGTCATTGAATAAGCTTCACCAAAATTACTTCAGCAGAATTTTTCCCATAATCAATCAACAGTAAAAAAGCGAATATGGAAATCTCTTAAGTTTGAGTGTTTCAAATATCTATTCAAATCGAAAACACCCCTCATGAATTTGATAGGTTTGATGGCTGGCTCTTCAACGTGGGTGTGCCCAAATTTGGCTTATCCTACCTTCATTCGAAAGCACTCTTTAAAGAACCCTTCAAAGTTGAAGACCATCAAAACATCGACTCGGTTTCAGCTCTTTCTATCTCCATCTCCTGCTCGGCTGTGGGATGTATGACGAGTGGTTTCTACTCAGCAAACAAAACGTCCTCCAAATCAAATAAATACGATTAATCCACTTCCCATCGATGGTGCCTAGCCATCAATCATCCTACCTTCCCCCACCGCCGATGTTCAACTTACCGAGAATCCAGGACTAGATTCCCGGGTTCGCTGCTGTTGCTCTCCCCCACATAAATCAATAATGTGTTATTTATGTTATCTATTTTTTCTCGTTTTCCCTTCCTGCGTTGTGCCCCCCCCTTTTTTTCCAACAGGTAAGCCCACCTTCCCTTCCTTCCCTCAATCAGGATAATTCTGTTCCCGACACAGTCGCTTCCCCAGGTCTGATCGATTACGGATTCGATTTAAATTTCAACAATCTGGGACTCTCAGTGCACAGTTCAAATGGGATGACTGTGTCTACAGCTACACATTCATAGATAGGGCATCGTGCAGGTATGTGATGGAGTCTATTTTCATTCCGAGCTGCAGGCTAGCAAAATGTTTGATGGTTGGGGGTAGTTCAACTTTTTTTAAAAAATTTGTCGCCGTTTCGCTCGATTCCTTGAAACTTCAACAACGGCCACGACCTATGGGCATTTTTGTTACCTGCTCTGTGCCTAGAGAATTTTTTCGCTCAGGAAGGCGATGTTTTATTATATTTTTCCGACGGAAACCTAATGCCATCCTTTACTGACACCCCCAGAGCCGGATTTGCCAAGTTATTTTTGTTAGGACTAAACTGATTTTTTTTTCAAAAACATTTATTATCAAAATATGGACAATGTTGCTGCATACATCCAGGGGTAAAAATTATAAACATTTCAAATTTTTTTCGGCCTCAAAAACAAATGAAATTTTGCCTTCATGCAATTCCCGAGGTCCTCGCACTATTCCCATGTTCTTTTTTTTCTTCAAAATTAAACCATTTATTGTGGTTTTAGTCATTTTTACTATACGGGCTTTCTCAAGGAAAATCTTCATTTTTTTATTCAATACTAGCTTATCCCATACAAACTCCGTTTCGCTTTGAACTTGGAGTATGTCATGAACAGTTTGTATGAAAGTTAATTGCCGAACATTTTCCAGATGCACTTCCGAATTCATTGTTAAGTAATAATTGCAAAACTATTGGACGATTACTTTTTCTGTCGTCTGCTACTAAATTTGAAATCAGGAATCAATTGACCGTGCCGAAAAAAAACCCGTGTATAAATTTTGATCGTTGCATAACAACGCAATGATTACCAAAAGTTGAACCCCTTTCGGTGACCCCTTATTCAATCTTTGATATCTTTTAATTATTGCCCTTCCCTCAAAACTCCCGTGTGCAAATTTTTCAAAACAATCTATTGCATAATAACGTCAGAATTGCTAAAAACAGTGAAAAATTAATTAATATGGACGACCCTTTTTGTCGACCCCTAGCAAAACATTAGACATTTGAAATCGATTGCCCGTCCCCGAAAACTACCGTGTGCAAATTTTCATCACAATCCGATGTCAAACAACGACGATATTGTAAAAATATTGAAAGATTAATATGGCCGACCCCCTTTGCTGGCCCCTTATACTGAATTTAATACCTGAAATCCATTGCTCGTCCCTCAAAACTCTCGTGTACCGATTTTCAGCTGAATACGATGTATAATAACGTCAATATCGCAAAAACAGCGAACAGTTAATATGGACGACCCCTGACCCGAAATTCAATAACTGAAATCAATTTCTCATCTCTCAAAACCTTTATGTGCAAATTTTCATCACAATCCGACGAAAAGTAACGTCAAAATCGCGAAAACATTATTTGTCTCGTATGGACGACCCCCTTCAGAAGGGGTCATCCGAAAATCTGAAAACGTTTTTCATCATTCCTGGTCCTATTGAGTATTCATGCCAAATTTCAGACCTCTAGCTCTTAAGACGGCTGAGTCTATAGAGGACAAACAAACAAACAAACAAACAAACAAACAAACAAACAAACATACAGAAATTGCTTTTTATATATATAGATCCAAAAATTATCACCAAATAACCAAGTCTCTCTAATCAAACAATCAATCACCAAATAACCATAAACAGAACACTTAAACTAAACCTTAACAAAGAAAATAGTTGAACTTTTACATTAAACTACTTATTAGCTCCTAAATGCCTCAATTTCATCAGAAGAGATGTTTGTTTGTGAGCCTTCGAAAAACCAGATATTTTAAGATTTCAAAATTGCATTTTAAGTAATATCAAAAATCTTTAAATAAAAACCAAATTTCGCTTATTTGTTACTCAATAGTCAATTTATAGGCTTTCAAACGTAGTTAACAGTTTTCAGATATTTGACGTTTTTTCTTAGTTGATCATGATAATCTGCAAAAAATTCATGTTGATCAAATTTCCCCCAGTTTACGGTATGAAATATGATTTTTTTTTCTGTTCGAAGAATCGTGCAGCCTTATCCGTTTAGTAAATCAAACTTCTCAAAACTGCTTCGTGTAGCTGAAGATATACAAAATAATTTTCCGAAAAATCGTTGCACAGGACGATTAAAACTGTCAATTACTCAACCATCTTTTACAAATTAAGCTTAAAGAATGCTTTATCTAATGACAGTTCAACTTTTTCTGGTTCTTTTGCGTGGTTTTTGTGCTAATTGTTAACCAAAACTATAAGATTCCTACAACAGAAAATAAGGTTTTATGGCAGAAAAAACATTTTTCGCATGGGTTTTTCTATATGAAACGTTTGTTGGACAATATAAAAACCATGCTTAGATATGAAAAATGTCACATCGTGCAACAATTGGTATACAAGTCCATTTTACCAGGATGCATAACTAACAAACTTGACAAAATGTGATAATTTATTTCATTTGAATGCATGGCCGTAGCGTTAAATTCTCGGAAAAACCTTAATTTTATTTCAAAGTGGTATGAAAAGTCGATCAACTTGCAATGTCCAAGAGTGTAAAAGTAGCCTCTAAGGCACTCTTATTGAGGAACTACTTTTTCATCAGATTTATTTAGAAGTTCTTTAAATGTGTTTCAAAGAATCTTGAAGAATTGTATTTCATGTCAACAGTGAATCCACTGATTTGGATTAAAATACAATTAAACACTGCACAGTAAAAAACATGAACAATAAATTCCAAAACAATTCGAAGTCTCAGGTTGGAAGACCTGATATACTACTTATATTATGTGAAATTTACTCAAAAAATTCAAACCTGCTGTGTTGGGATATAACGGAGAAAACTGAGCTGCATTTTATTTGACCCATATTACACAAAAAAAAATCATAACTTCGTGAAACTGACTTTGATAAAAAAAAAGTTCCTGCTGACATGGTTTTGGGATACATTTCAATATGATATGAATGTTTCATTAGGATTGATTCAATGCTTCAGGAATTACATTCATTACAAATAATCCAACTTCCATGGAAAAGGTATTTCTATCCATTAACCTTAATTTGAAGCTTCAGAGATAAGATTCATGGCACCAAAACAGATTTAAGACCAGATTTTAAAAGAAATGAAATTCTAATTCTTACTGAAATTTCAGATCAGGTCAGAAATCAACTATTTATCATATAAATTTACATTCCTTTCCTGCAATTTTAATGGACAGGTTGATTGGAAAATTCCGCTGTACTATCGTGAAGTTTTGAAAACCATTTAATCACGATTTAAAATGTGAATTTTTGATAAAGAAATAAAATTTTGATTCTGAACTTCAGAGAATTTATTCAAAACATATAGTTGATGATTAATTTTGATTTGATAAAAAGAAGAAAATATAAAATTTTATTTCAAGACTGCCAGTGATCAAAGACAGAATTAAAATCTTTTTTTCATATTCAAATTCTACCAGTTAAATAAAAGACTAGATAAGACTTATTTCGAAGTTCCCAATATAAACTTTATTTTTTTTTGTTGTATAGCATGCAAAAATTATCATTGAAAACTTTTACTGAAAAATTAAAGGTTGGGTAATAGATTGGAAACGGATTGTTTTTTGAATGGTCAGAAAGAAACTCATTAAAATAAAAAAAAAAATAGAAGTACTGTTGTTTATTTTAAAAGCAAAAAAAAAATACAAACTAAGTAAACATTGCACAGTAATATTTAGCTTTAAAAACGGTACTTCAAATTGATTTGAATAATAAAAATAAGTGAAAAGTTTATAAATTGTCAAGCATATATTTTAGAGTTTAAAATTTCTAGTTCTGAATGATTTGTTGCCGTCAATAATTGATATAAAGGACCCTGGAGAGGAAAGTTTAGCCTTATAGGCTTCCAAGAAGATGATGTTTTCAGAACATATAAATTCAGAATTGGAAATATTTCAGGAATTTTAGTAGTTTAACAATAAACTACACTTATTGTATTTAGAATTAAACTCAGTCAATTTATTTGAAAATTCAAACATTATTTGAAGATAAAAAATAAAAGTTTTTTCAGATGTTAGATGGACATTTGTTGAATAAAAATGTTATACGATTTCACATTCCCAATTTTTATTTTAGAATCAAATTGATAACTGAAGGGAATAGAATTCTAATACCTAGTTTTTTTTATTGATTAATTTTGGCATCCTGACCTCGAATCTTTTTCAGATTTTGTCTATATCCTCGTTTTTTGTGATACGGAGTTAAATTTTAAAAACATTAATCAGTTCAAAGTGAAATCAATCATTGGTAATTGACGAACTAACAAATCTAAATGAACAAAAAAACTGGTTCTGATTTTTTTTTATTATTCTTCATTCAGTTAATGGTTAGCATTTTTGATGATGTTGATGATAAATGATCAAAGAAAGTTAAATTCTACAGTTTTTTTAAAGCAGGAGTGTTATTATAAAAAGTTTTTCAGACATTACTGAAGGAAGTTATGAGAAAGGTTAAATTTCATTTAACAAATTGGTAGAAGCCAGCAAAACGATTTGATTTTTGTTTAAAAAAATATCCTTAGTTCACTTTGTATGAAAACTTTTTTAAATATTCATAAAAATTCACGTGTTTAACATAAAGGGGAAAAGTGAACTTCTAAAACTTTTTTGCAGAAGTTAAAATTATTAGTACATTATTGATTGATCTTTGTTCTTAAAATTTTTGTAATGTTTGTGTTATCAAAACAGTGCAGAAACTTCTTGAATGGTTTTACCGATTTATAAAAGTTGTTTTAAAATCAAAAGCTGATAAAAAAGCTAATTCAATATTTGGATTCAAAATTTCCACCTCGGAAAAATGTGTATTTTATTGTATTATGTGTAGTTCATCAAAACGCTTCTGTATGCGGATTTGAGCATTTGGAAGAACGAACAACACAAAATAAAATTGAGGCTGAAATTAGTTTCTTGAAGAATATTGACATACACAAAATACAAACAAATGACTTAAACGATTTTCATTATAATCGAAGTGATAAGTGATAAAGTGATGGATACCAGTTTATATTTAGTTTCTTAATGTTTATTCGGTTGACTATCGTGAGAAGTAAACACCAACTTGGCTACCAACTTGTTGATGTTGAAATTAGCATTCGATGGATCAGTTCTGAAGTCCAAAACGGTTTATTTTAGATATCTAACTAACAAGACGAGACAACACACCAACATTTCTAATCAATGCGTTTTGTGGGTGATACGCTTTCAACATAAGGCAAGATAGAGCTATATCATATAAATTTTCAAACGCAAAAAAAAAATCAACATGTATGTATGTATGTAAGTCCGATAACTTGGAAATGCGTTATCAGCAAAAGTAAGTGTCCCATTTCTGATTTCGAACCTTATCTATGATTCATTTATTCAATTTGGTTTTGGTTTCTTTTTAAATCTGGTGTTATATTTAATTCTGTGCACTGATTCTTTTGTCCGAAGCTTTAACTTTTTTTTTATTGATTTGAAATTTCACTTCGCGTTCTATTTCTGATGTTTCTGAAATATTGATTTAAAATTTGTAAACTAAGCTGCATAAAATTGGGTTTCAACCTAGTTTCTAGTTCATAATAAGAATCATCATTTTGAATTATTTATTAATGACTAACCGGAAAAAACATTGAATTAAAACATCGATTCTGATTGATTTTGAATCTTATCAGTTAAACTAATTATTTCCTAGAGCATGTGTGGTCATACATGAGTAAGAAAACGGTTTTAGAACTAAATTTGCATATTTGTTGTGCATTTTTGGTATTTTTAACTTCATTCAAATTACGCCCTCTCCCCCTTGAAATCTATCTCAACGAGAAATTTCTATCTTATTCAGATGTAGCTTTCTATCAAATTCTTAATTTTTCTCGATTCGAATTTAACAAAAGATCATATCTCATTTTGATGATGAATCTTCTTCCCTATTCGAAAGCTTAAGAATTGAGGCCATTCCGCGGATTATACTAAAACATATTCATCAATATGATAAATCATCTGATTATGTTAATAACTGTTTGTGCACCATTTTTTATCAATTTTTTTTTGTTTAAATTATTTAAAAATTGTTTGATTTTTTTCGAATTTATGTTGATTTTTATTGGGAGCCCATTTTATACAAAAGAAAGCTAAAAAGTATTTTTTTGATTTTATCACGAAAGAAAATGTTGGTGGAATTTTACGAAAATGTGAATGTAGCAAAACTGTAAAAATATTTCATTTTCATGAACTGAAATGATTAATCATCATTTAAAGGAATTTCAACTTCATCTATGATATTATGATATTCCGAAAACTTGAAGACATGTATTACTCAGAGCTTTCTATGATTTGTAGGATTAGTTCCCTTCCCCCTCTTCCCTTCCCAAATAAGAGTAACATAACAGTTGAATCACCACGCTTATTGAGCTTATTAACATATATTGAGAACGGTCTTACAAACAAAGAATATAAAGTAACAATATAAGAAAACTAATCAAATGCTTTATATCATAAGATCACAAAATGACAAACAGACAAGTTCTAATAACGATGAAAACCTTCCTTAAATAAGTATTTTTGAAACTTTCGAAAAAAAAAACGGATTTCATAATAACATAAATGAACTAGATCTAGAAAATTAATCAACTATTCAAAGCCGGTTTTTGAATAATCACTGAACTAAACAACTATTACAATAGCACATATAAATATCCTTTATATTTTTGAATACATTTTAAGACGCAAAAAGACATTTCAAACTATTTGACTGTTTTTAAGGAAAGCGTGATAAAATCGATCGGGATTTTGGCGAAGAGTGATAAAAATGGATAGTGATAAAATCGAAACACTACTGTGTAAGGCTTGTTTTGTCTGTATGTCACGCATAGACTCGGGGACTACTAAACAGAATGACGTGTAAACGGGAATGGTGAAGTTTTGGAGGCTGTTACTTGTTCCTACGAAGTTTGGAGCCCCTTCTTCTTAAAAGAGTTGGGCAACTAAACAAATTTAGGATAGACTTCTGTTGAACTCTGGTTTTTTCGTGGAAGAGTTCCAAAAAATTCAGTATGGTCCTTTAGAAAAAGAAGTTACTAGATAATGTTAATTTTACCGGCAAATCAGTCACATTTTTTAGAAACGAACAATATTTATTTTTATTCCAACGTTCCGGTGTCGTTTAACACCATCCTCAGGGATTCTACAAGTGTTTTTTTATATGTGTTTTACAAATTAAAAATAGTGTTTGTGGGTTTAATTAGTGATATGTTGTACTCCCAAAATGGTCGTTGTTTCTGTGCTTTATGTGAAAGCGTACTATCCGAATTTTGCGTTAGGGTTTAGTTTCAATATGAATGGATTATACTATTGATTCAAATTTCCATCAAAACTAAAAAAGGCGTCTTACACATAATTTAAATTTGATTTCTCCCTATTTCAACAATAAACTTTCAAGCGGTACTCGTATCGAATCTTCTTGCGTTGTTTTCGTTTTTTTTATCACTATCGATATTTTTGACGGATTTTTGACGTTTCTTTCTGTAGTTGTGTTCGTGTAATGTGCTTAGATCAGAGGCAAAAATTGTGCTGAGATTTCGGCAATCTGTTCTCTGGTTTACGGTGTTGGGTGTATTAAAAATGTGATACATTTCTAGGAAGTTGAGTGTGTGTTTGTTATAGCTTGTGTCTAACACAGATGTGTTGTTCGTATTAACACGTTCGTCGCCACGGCACCCATATTCGGGTGACGGGTGTATTTCCTGGGGGGCCCCGGCACATCAAAAAGCGTGTTACGCTCTCTGACTAGAATTTACCGCTCAGCTTCGCCACACGTTTCAAATATGGGAGTTCTCCCTCTTTGCTTTCTCTCTCTGCAAATTTCTTTGGGCCCGGCTGGTAAAACTACCAAAATGAGCGTGGCGACGAACGTGTTAAATGTGTGTCCTGTTTCGATAATATGGTAGATGAGAGCCGTATTATCTTTCTCTCTGGTTTTCTCTGTTCCTATTGGTTTGTTTATGTTTTTGTCTCTCTTTTCCTTTAATATTTTTATGTTACTACGATGGCCCGAGAGCCTCTGGTCTAGTGTGTTCTTGGTAAGACCAATATACACGCTTGAGCAAGGCTCTTGGCATGGGATTTGGTAGATTGAGTTGGACTTCTCACCGATTCGTTTTGGGTCCTTCACTCGGCTGAACAAGTCTCCCACTGTCATGTTTTTTCTGCTCGCAAAAATAACATAAATTACTAGATAACGTCATTGAAAAAAACCGTACGATTTTGACCCATTTTCCAAAATCAAACGGGGTCTGTATAATTCTCTAAGAGTCGTGTGGTAATATTCATATTTGTATCATGAGTTGAGCTCGAAAATGTACAGATTCTACCGTAAATTTAGTTTACAAATCAGTTCGCTTAATTATTTTTTAAGTAAATCAATTTCAAAGTCCATTTTTTGTCGAAGAGCTGACTTCTCGTTGTATAATGCTGATGTGGTATAGTGAATTTGCTGGCGCGAGTCTGGTAACCCAGGCGTACCGGGTTCGATTCCCGATGTCGTCAAGAAAAACTTTTGGGTTCGAATCCCATAAGTTGCCGACAGGTAAGATGTGTTTCATTGTATAATCTGAAGAGACTATTGCATATGGAGTAGATTGCCAACCATTGTAGGTCTCTGAAGGTTGGATGCCTTCCTTCGACGAACCATCGGCCGTGGAAGCCTGAAAAGCATTCGAAGGCCAAGCTACACAGACATAGGCTGGACCTTGCTACCGATGGGGGAACCATACATACAAACATACATACAAGAGATGACTTCTCGTTGTCACCTTTACTAAAATAAACCGATTCTGATTCCACTTTTCGTTTGTAAGCGTCAAAACTTTCAATAGCTACTACGCTCCTGGACCAACATCATCAGACATCATCGATTGATTAGAGCAGATTTTCCTGTGGTCTGTCCGTGTTCGCTGTTACACTTGCAAACGGGCTTTGCCTCCTTCTGTTTGCCACGTGTAAACAGCGCTTCCGGCCAATAATTTCAACTGAAGCATGTATCCCGGACAACAACAACGGAAAATGAGAATGCGGGGGCATTAGATCCAGTCGACAGAGAGCCATCATCATCATCATCGCTAGCTAGCCGCCATCGCCATCGGAACTTGACTTCACTTTTCAAATAAACTTTCCCGGAGCAGCTTCGGTCAGTCGCCAGTGCTGAATGGCCACGCCGCAGACAACGAGACGGTACGGATGAATGGATTTCTCTCTGGCTCGATGGCGGTGGTCCATCCAAAGTAGATTCCAGAGCGATCGTTTTCGCTTGGCCTCACTTTTAGCTGGTATCGTCCTAGCCATGACAACCGAACCAAACCGAGCCAAACCAGGCAGGGGGGATGTAAATCCGATAACTTCCAGGCTAGGGCGGGTAAATATTTGTTTACAATTTTTCCTACACAACTCGCCATGTTCGATGATTGTGCATCAAGGAAAGAGAGCTGGCCGGAGGGTGATTTGTCATGGAAATGAGTAGGTATCTGCCAGTTTTCATCGGACTATGATTAGGATGGTGGTGGCCGATGGTGGAAAAGTATTAGGAAGGGGGCCAAATATTGGCTTCAAGTTTTGCAATTTGCTTGTATCTTTTGACTTTCATTATACAGCTGCGAAAATTCGGGGAAAATGTCGAGCAAACCGAAATCCAGTTCAAAGCATGTCGAAAATATACAATGGAGATTTCCAAAGAGTATGAAAAATCAATGTAGCGTAATAAAAGATTATAAAGAAAGCTTTATGTTTCAAGAGATTCGTCAGTCTCTGAGCATGGGGATGATTTTCATGAAATTTCAAGCAAGAATTCAAAACATATTTTGAAACTAGAAAAATATGATGAATTGAAAGAAAAACAAACTATTTCTTTTGCAAAGCTAAAATATGTCTAAGTCCCTGAAATATGCATTTTTAAACATCTAAAACCATCATTAAATATTATTTAATGTTATTTATTGTTGTCAAAATTGACAAAAATGACAAAATTGACAAAAATGACAAAAATGACAAAAATGACAAAAATGACAAAAATGACAAAAATGACAAAAATGACAAAAATGACAAAATTGACAAAATTGACAAAATTGACAAAATTGACAAAAATGACAAAATTGACAAAATTGACAAAATTGACAAAATTGACAAAATTGACAAAATTGACAAAATAGACAAAATTGACAAAATTGACGAAATTGACAAAATTGACAAAATTGACAAAATTGACAAAATTGACAAAATTGACAAAATTGACAAAATTGACAAAATTGACAAAATTGACAAAATTGACAAAATTGACAAAATTGACAAAATTGACAAAATTGACAAAATTGACAAAATTGACAAAATTGACAAAATTGACAAAATTGACAAAATTGACAAAATTGACAAAATTGACAAAATTGACAAAATTGACAAAATTGACAAAATTGACAAAATTGACAAAATTGACAAAATTGACAAAACTGACAAAATTGACAAAATTGACAAAATTGACAAAATTGACAAAATTGACAAAATTGACAAAATTGACAAAATTGACAAAATTGACAAAATTGACAAAATTGACAAAATTGACAAAATTGACAAAATTGACAAAATTGACAAAATTGACAAAATTGACAAAATTGACAAAATTGACAAAATTGACAAAATTGACAAAATTGACAAAATTGACAAAATTGACAAAATTGACAAAATTGACAAAATTGACAAAATTGACAAAATTGACAAAATTGACAAAATTGACAAAATTGACAAAATTGACAAAATTGACAAAATTGACAAAATTGACAAAATTGACAAAATTGACAAAATTGACAAAATTGACAAAATTGACAAAATTGACAAAATTGACAAAATTGACAAAATTGACAAAATTAACAAAATTGACAAAATTGACAAAATTGACAAAACTGACAAAAATGACGAAAATCATAAAAAAACATTAATAAATTACAAAAATGACAAATATTACAAAAATTACAAAAATAACAAAACTTACAAAACTTACAAGAATTACAAAAATGACAAAATGACAAAAATGACAAAAATTACAAAAATTACAAAAATTACAAAAATTACAAAAATTACAAAAATTACAAAAATTACAAAAATGACAAAAATGACAAAAATGACAAAAATTACAAAAATGACAAAAATTACAAAAATTACAAAAATTACAAAAATGACAAAACTTACAAAAATTACAAAAATGACAAAAATGACAAAAATGACAAAAATTACAAAAATTACAAAAATTACAAAAATTACAAAAATTACAAAAATTACAAAAATTACAAAAATTACAAAAATTACAAAAATTACAAAAATTACAAAAATGACAAAAATTACAAAAATTACAAAAATTACAAAAATTACAAAAATTACAAACATTACAAAAATTACAAAAATTACACAAGTTACAAAAATTACAAAAATTACAAAAATTACAAAAATAACAAACATTACAGAAAATTACAAAAATTTCAAAAATAAAAAAAAAACACAAAAATCAAGAGAATTACAATTATAACAAAAATATAAAAAATAACAAAAATTTAAGAATTTCCAAAAAAAAAACTTAAATGACAAAAATAAAAAACTTACAAAAATGACAAAAGTTTCAAAAATAAGAAAAATGTCAAAAATCACAAAATTACAAAACTGACAAATTCCACATATTTGAATTCAAAGATCTGACCCCTTAAATAGGAGAATCGAAAATTGAATAATCAAAAAACAAATAAAATTGATAAATTTTTAGTTAAAGCTTGGCAGTCAGAAAGAATTAAATAAGAAAACAGAATTCAGAATTCATGAAACTCAAGTCAGAAATCAGAAGTCAGAATTCAGAAGTCAGAAATCAGAAGTCAGAAGTCAGAGATCAGAAGTCAGAAGTCAGAAGTCAGAGGTAAGAAGTCAGAGGTCAGAAGTCAGAAGTCAGAAGTCAGAAGTCAGAGGTCAGAAGTCAGAAGTCGGAAGTCAGAATTCAGAATTCAGAATTCAGAAGTCAGAAGTCAGAAGTCAGAAGTCAGCAGTCAGAAGTCAAAAGTCAGAAGTCAGAAGTCAGAAGTCAGAAGTCAGAAGTCAGAAGTCAGAAGTCAGAAATCAGATGTCAGAAGTCAGAAATCGGATGTCAGAAGTCAGAAGTCAGCAGTCAGAAGTCAGAAGTCAGAAGTCAGAAGTCAGAAGTCAGAAGTCAGAAGTCAGAAGTCAGAAGTCAGAAGTCAGAAGTCAGAAGTCAGAAGTCAGAAGTCAGAAGTCAGAAGTCAGAAATCAGATGTCAGAAGTCAGAAGTCAGAAGTCAGAAGTCAGAAGTCAGAAGTCAGAAGTCAGCAGTCAGAAGTCAGAAGTCAGAAGTCAGAAGTCGGAAGTCAGAAGTCAGAAGTCAGAAGTCAGAAGTCAGAAGTCAGAAGTCGGAAGTCAGAAGTCAGAAGTCAAAAGTCCAAAAGTCAAAAGTCAGAAGTCAGAAGTCAGAAGTCAGAAGTCAGAAGTCAGAAGTCAGAAGTCAGAAGTCAGAAGTCAGAAGTCAGAAGTTAGAAGTCAGAAGTCAGAAGTCAGAAGTCAGAAGTTAGAAGTCAGAAGTTATAATTCAGAAGTCAGAATTCAGAATTAAGAAGTCAGAAGTCAGAAGCCAGAAGTCAGAAGTCAGCAGTCAAGTCAGAAGTCAGAAATCAGAATTCAGAAGTCAGAAATCAGATGTCAGAAGTCAGAAGTAAGCAGTCAGAAGTCAGAAGTCAGAAGTCAGAAGTCAGAACTCAGAAGTCAGAAGTCAGAAGTCAGAAGTCAGAAGTCAGAAGTCAGAAGTCAGAAGTCAGAAGTCAGAAGTCAGAAGTCAGAAGTCAGAAGTCAGAAGTCAGAAGTCAGAAGTCAGAAGTCAGAAGTCAGAAGTCAGAAGTCAGAAGTCAGAAGTCAGAAGTCAGAAGTCAGAAGTCAGAAGTCAGAAGTCAGAAGTCAGAAGTCAGAAGTCAGAAGTCAGAAGTCAGAAGTCAGAAGTCAGAAGTCAGAAGTCAGAAGTCAGAAGTCAGAAGTCAGAAGTCAGAAGTCAGAAATCAGAATTCAGAAGTCAGAATTCAGAATTAAGAAGTCAGAAGTCATAAGCCAGAAGTCAGAAGTCAGCAGTCAAGTCAGAAGACAGAAGTCAGAAGTCAGAAGTAAGAAGTCAGAAGTCAGAAGTCAGAAGTCAGAAGTCAGGATTTAATTTTTAGAATATGAAAATCTGTTGTCAGAAGTCAAAAGTCAGAAGTCAGAGGTCAGAAGTCAGAAATCAGATGTCAGAAGTCAGAAGTCAGCAGTCAGAAGTCAGAAGTCAGAAGTCAGAAGTCAGAAGTCAGAAGTCAGAAGTCAGAAGTCAGAAGTCAGAAGTCAGAAGTCAGAAACTCAGAATTCAGAAGTCAGAAGTCAGAAGTCAGAAGTCAGAAGTCAGAAGTCAGAAGTCAGAAGTCAGAAGTCAGAAGTCAGAAGTCAGAAGTCAGAAGTCAGAAGTCAGAAGTCAGAAGTCAGAAGTCAGAAGTCAGAAGTCAGAAGTCAGAAGTCAGAAGTCAGAAGTCAGGAGTCAGAAGTCAGAAGTCAGAAGTCAGAAGTCAGAAGTCAGAAGTCAGAAGTCAGAAGTCAGAAGTCAGAAGTCAGAAGTCAGAAGTCAGAAGTCAGAAGTCAGAAGTCAGAAGTCAGAAGTCAGAAGTCAGAAGTCAGAAGTCAGAAGTCAGAAGTCAGAAGTCAGAAGTCAGAAGTCAGGAGTCAGAAGTCAGAAGTCAGAAGTCAGAAGTCAGAAGTCAGAAGTCAGAAGTCAGAATCAGAATTCAGAAGTCAGAAGTCAGTAATCAGTAGTCAGAATTTAATCAGAAGTCAGAATTAAAATCTCATGAAATGGATCCAATTATCAGAAGTCAGAAGTTAGAATTCAACAGTCTAAGATTAGGAAAACCTGATATCTGAACCTACTGTTCGTGTAAACTTTTTGACGATTCATATTCAATTTGCTAAATTTTGAACACGTTTTACAAAACATATCTACTATTTTTCTAAAAAAAAAAACTTGAAACTCAAAACAGGTTGGTCAATCAAGAAAGAAACATGAAAACAATAACTGGGTTGTTTAAAAACTCTACATGTAACAGAGCCCAGCATCCCAGACAAAAAAAATATGAACCTGCAAAAATGGTAAGTTACTTTCCATCCAAGCATTTCCATCCATGTTCATAACTCATCTAGCTTGTTTATTTCGGAGCAACATACTATACATAAACGAAGGTACAGACCTACCCATCACCGGCAATCTTTTCCAGAATTGAGCAGTTGAAGGTACAGAACAAAAACATCAACAAGGCAAGGGAGAAAAACTGACACCGACAGAAAAAAGAAAAAAACCAAAACCTCATGATTATCGTCGTAAGTGAGTGTATGGTGGAAACCTGAACTGGAAGTGGGTTTTTCGGTTTTCTCAACGATCCGTGAGATTTGGCTTTTTGTATTCATTTGCCGAGAGTGAGACTGAGTCACGACGATTCGGTGATTAATGTTTCGTGAATGTGTGTGTTTTGGATTATTTTTCCGAAAGACTTTGAGTGGGTTATCTTAAGACGACCAGTTTGAAACCAAAACACTCACAAGTCGTAAACCTACAAGGATTAAGAAACACTTATTCACAGATTTTCGAAAAAAAAAACATAAAAAAATGCAATTGCATAAAAGTTCCATGAAATGCGGGTCAAAGTTGAGCTGAAAAAAATATGGCTCCAATCTGGTTCACCCTCTTGTGTGCGATTTGTCCCCGAGGACCAGTTTTCTAATCCAAAGTTCAAATTCCGCTTTATCGCCTTCGCCCATTCAACGCTTTGGATTAGGGTCAATCGAAGAAAATTTATGATATTCCCAATTTTCTTTTATTTCGCATTTGTCCACTTGCCCTTGCTCCTTAACTTGAGAGTTTTTGGTTATGCTCCTTCATCTTTTCAAGGTTTACGCTGACCTACTGAAGCTTTGCCATCTTAAGGCTCCGATTCACAAAAACGACAAAAGACCAATTTCCGAAATGATTTCAATCTACCCCAAGGAAAGCGCTAGACCATCAGCATTCCTGTCGCCCTCAGGGGGTTATTTTTTCCCCAGTTTTGCAAACGCTTATTTTTATTTTTTTGTTCACCTCTCCAAAACCGAGATTATAAATGTGTGAACATGTGTGATTTAGGGCGAAGGTTAACTGAGATTGAAGGTAAAATTATTGCACCAACAGCTGCCACAGCTTTTGAGTTTGAACATATTTGAAAGATAAGAGAGTTGAGGCTACTTAAATACAAAAGGGATATAATTTCTTTTTTTGTTTAATATTTTTGACAAATACTACAATCAATAACAATAATGTTTCTCAAAAGTTTGAAAAGAACTTACTTTTTTTTGTATTTATCTTTCAGGATTCTGACATCCTTTATCTATGACTTAGAACATCGAACTATTGATTTCTAACTATTGGTATGAAACTTATGATTTCTTATTCGTGCCCACTCTTTCTGACTTTTTATATTTGATTTATGACCTCTGTTTTCTTTTTTTAATCATGACTTCTAACTTCTGATTCCTAAATTTATGTCTTTTTATTTTGACCTCTGAATTCTGACTACTGACTTCTTATTTCCGTCTTCTGAGGTCTTACTGCTGACATCTGGTTTCTTACTTCTGACTTCTGACTCCTGGCTTTTCATATATAGTCATTAGTTTTTCAGTGTACTTTAGTTCTAAACTAATCAGTTGGGTTTTAAACTAAAACATATGGAGCATAAGTCACTTATTGAATGTTTCATCAAATCATAAAGCTTATTTCAAGGGATGAACGCATTCTCTAGTATTGCTGCTAATTTTCACAATTATAAACGCTCTAAGATACATTTTAAGACAACTTTCAAGATTTACTTTATTAAATTTGAACCTTTTCACTCTTCAATTTTCACAAAAATAGGAGCTCTTCCTATCAAATTTATTAAAATCATTTAAATACTTCGTAAATCTTAATTTAATGCTATTTCTGTCCGAAGAGTATTTTCATGTTTCGTATACTCTGAATCATGAAAAATACTCTTCGGACACAAATAGCTGAATAGTTTTCTGTAAGATAGGTGTAGTTAGTTTTTTACGGTCTCCATACAAGGATTTACTTTTCCAGGGAGGGGGGATGAATATAAATATCTTGGGGATTGTATTTATAGCAATAATTAATAACAAAAATTTATCACATGTTATAAAAATAAGACCAAAATCTGACAAATTTGACAGAATTGTGACAAAATTGAGATAAATGTGGTGAAAATTGACAAAACTATGACGAATGTGGTTAAAAACTGACAAAAAAATTACAATAGTATGACCAAAATTTGACAAACACAAATAAAAATTTACAATAAAATGACAACATCCGTACAAATATTTCAACATTGTGACATAAACATGACAAAAAATTAACTATAACATGAAAAAGCAAGAATACAAAAATATGATAAAAATCTGAATAAAAAATTTGACGAACGTGATAAAAATATTATAAAAAATCATAGCAAAAATAGCAAAATTATGGCGTGGGTATGCCAAAAAATGATAATACAATAAAACAAACCATGAAATTATGACAAAAAAATCTTACAGATATGACCATAACATGTGAAAATTATGACGATATGACCTAAATTGAACTATAAAATGACAAAAAATTTGATAATATTTTTTCGACAATATGACAAATGAGATAAAAAATAAGAAAAAAAATTATCAAAAAAAATTGACAAATGTGACAACATTATTACAAAAGTTGACAATAAAATGAAAAAACATGGCAAATTATTGGCAAATTAGGTAAAAAATGTCAACAATCTGAAAGATACCACATTTGTCATATTTTGTTCACTTTGTCTTATTTTCACATAGTTTGATGACATATTCAGGTTTTTGTACTTTTTATTTCAAATTTTTGTCATTCTTGATAATAATTTTGTCATATTTGTCGGATCTTTTTTCATATGTTTGTCATATTTTTTCACAATTTTATGTCCAAATTTTGTTATCTGTTGTCATTTAATTGACATATTTTCGTCATTTACACATTTTTTATATTTTTGTAGTTGTCATAATGTCATAATTTTGTCATATTTTTGTTATAATTGTCATAATTTTGGCAATTTTTTATGACAGGTCTGTGTCATATGTTTGCCATGATTTTGTCATTTGTCATATTTTGGTCAAAATTTTGTCTTATTTTTATCACATTTGTCATGTTTTCGACTGATTGTGTTGAGTTTTTTTCATGGTATTTTAATTTTTTATCTTATTTGTAAGATTTTTGTAAATTATGACAAAAATGTCCTAATTTTATAATACTTTTACTACTTTTACTACTCGTCGTTTCATCGGTCCATCGCTGTTCGTGGCAAAGATTCTTCGGAACAAAATTGACTGCTCCTGGCTACTTTCTCGCTTTTATATTTATGCTTCAGAAAGATCCCTACGTATCGGGATTGGCTCTCTGCAACCAAGAAGCACTCGTTATGTCTGCAACGACCCTCTCCGTTTCGCAAAAATATGCTTTTTTTATACTGTCGTTATTATACTGTCTTCGACTTCAATGTTACTGACTTAAGTGATCAAATAAGAAATTAGGAAAAGTATCATGTAATGTACAAATATTATGAGGTAGATCAATAAGACACCTATGTCAGACGATTTTATTACAAATAAACATAAACATAAAAAATTTTCAAAATTTTGTCAACTTACGAATTTTTTTATTTTAGAAATAACAGAAAAATAAATTTCAATTTGATTCATGATTATTTTGACACCATAGATTGGCAATTATTTTATTCAAATTTTGATCCCAACAGCCTGGCAGATTCCTTCAACGAACATAAAATCGTTACATGACAATTGCATTCCATTAAATCGTTCGTTTTAGATAGAAAGATAATTGTTTCAACCTTTGGTTTAACTAGTCAGTTCAGAGAGCCCTTATTGATAGAGATCGCGCGTACAAGAGGTGGAAGCTAACAAGAATGACTGAAGATCATATGGCTTTTAAAAGACTGAGATACATTGCAAACAACAAAGTAACTTCTGCAAAACAACGCACCCGCAAATTGTGCTTTATTTAGAAAATAACAATCTTATCAATGAAAATCAGTATGGCTATCGATCTGGTCACAGCACAAACACAGCAATGAATAATACATGTATGTGATGATATTGGGAAATCAATTGATGAAGGCATAAAAATTGTGTGATAAACTCAATAGAAATTTTCTACCATCAGCTGTTAATTTGATATTGTCCTACCTAGAGGACCGACAACAAGTAGTCTTATGTAACAATAAGTTATCAAAGTATTTACCAGTAGGTTCCGGAGTGCCTCAAGGCTCTGTTTTCGGACCTATCTTGTTTAGCCTATACATAAATGATCTTCCCAACGTTATTGAATATTATACAATCCACATTTTTGCTGGCGACATACAGCTTTACTTAGGACAGGCATATTCACGTCATGAATCATCTAGTAAATACCGATTTACAATCACTGCGAGTGTGGGCTTCAGCTTATTTCCTAACTTTGAATGCCTCTAAATCGAATGCTTTTTTCATTACGCGTGGTAGCGCCAAGGAAAATCCATCTTCATAACTTTGAAATGATCATATTGAACTCGTTGAGCTGTAAGTTTAGGGTTTACAATAAATAAAAATTTCTCATGGGATAATCACGCACTTGTGCAATGTGGAAAAGTCTATGGTACGTTATGAAACTTGCGACTCAAATCAGAATTTTTAAACGAGAATTTAAAGCTTTGACTTTTCAAATCATTTTTATTGCCATACTTTATATCAATGGATTTCCTTCTGCCTCCGGTCACTGCTCAAACACTAGATAGAGTTAAGGTTGCCCTAAATAACTGTGTGCGATTTGTATCCAATCTTTCCCGATATGATCGAGTATCACATCTGCAACATACACTTTTAGGATTCTCTTTTTACGATTTTATTAAAGCTCGATCATGTATAATTTTCAAACAAATAATAACGACAAAACGCCCGAAATATCTCTATTCAGTACTGCAGCCTTTTAAAAGCTCGCGAGTTAGAAATTATTTCATTCCCTCTTACACAACTGCAGCATAAGGATCTCTTCATTTTTTGTTAGAGTTGTTGTACACTTATTGGAATTCTTTACCCAGTCACTTTAAATCTAATATGAATCTCAACACATTTAAGAAGCATTGTTTGGTTAATTTTAATCGTTGTTAAAATTTTGTTAAAAAAAATACAATAAGAGATAAATGGTGCATATAATCAAGGCCGGATTAAAGGCTGTGGCAAAAGGGGCATTTGCCCCGGGCCCCCCAGCTCAGGGGGCCCCCCCGGGGAAAAAAAGTTTTAACATTACTTTAATCAAAACTAATAAATTGGAATGAAAACTTGAAATATAAAAACTAAAGGGCCCCCGTGAAATAATATTTAGATTAGTTTTTGTCTTGAAAAGTTAAGGAAGCCCCCTAGAGTACCCAAGTAACACAGATCAAGCCAATTGGCTTTTTTGAGTTTTAATATTGTTTTATGAAGACTTTTCGATGGCATCCCATTTTTTAAACGGTTTTATTGTAACATAGGAAATGCTTCATTTATCGTGTGTTTTAAAAGAGCCCTGAAAGTTTTGCTAAAACTTGAATAAAACACTGTCTTAAGAGTGTTGTAAAAAAGTTGCAAAAGTATTGCTAAAGATTCAATAAAACACATACTTTCCTGTTTTTATTAGAGCTTTGGTAAGGGTTTTAATAATGCTCTCAATGCGCTTTTAAAACTAGCGTTCAAGCCAAGTTGAAAAACTGTTTTATTGGAACATTGGATGTAGGCATGATAAAACTAAGTGACAGATGATTTGACAATCGAGAAGAACGTATACACGCTTAAACTTTTTTACCTTTTTTTGAGATAGCATAACCTGTTTTGAAAGGATTGTCACTCAAAATTGAGAAAAACGTGCTATCAAAATGATATAAATTAACACAGCTAAATTCATCTTAAAAATAAAAACAACTTTGTTGTATCCGCATTCAAATTTCAAAACAACCGCAAATCAGTCCACATCATTATTCGCTCAATTCTCAGGGTTCGAATAAAAGCCCACTGTGAATAAACGGTTTTTGTGATTCGATAAGAATAAATGTATTAGAAAATTCATTTACAAGTACGCCTATTAAACTACTTGTTTTATTTATCCATCTCTGTCTCTCAATGCGAAGTTGATCTTTATTTACGTCATCCAATCCAGAACTAACAAAATTATTTTCAGATAAACCGTCCTTGAAAATTTCTGGAAGACTGCAGAAACCGGCTTCAACTCAGCAAAGACGGAGAAATTGAGTTTCATCACAATCGAAAATGCTCATTCTAAATCAGCCTCAACAAGTTTCAGATGATGTATTCAGAATGAAGACCACTAGCATTGGCCGATCATTGAAAATAACGATTTATTTAAAGCGTAAGGCAGTTCTGGTAATAGTAAGCAAAACATCCGAAGGACGTTTTAAAGAATCGTTTTATCGCTTCCAATTGTTTTCCCATACAACTGTTTTAACAGTTTTTAACTGTTTTACATAATCTAACTACAAATTCAAATTTCAATCATTTCGGAATTCACGATTCAGGCAATGTTTTTACAATTTCAATAATCGTTTGCTAAACGTTTTATTACGCTTCAAAAATCATTTGGTTATAATCCTCATTTATGCGGGTTATTATTTAGCTTTGAGGCCAGGGTTTTGATGATAGAAAATGTTCTATTCCAAAATAGTATGAGATTATTTGATAGCAATACCTATTTGTTATTTAAAGATGATTGACCATCCTCATAGTCAAAAGGGAACAAAACAAAAAGTTGCACGAATGCCTTTTGCCAAGCAACAAATCGAAATGTTTTCATTTATTGCGAAAAACTTCTCTTTCTCAAAAATGGATAAATCCATCATGAGCGTGTATTCCATTTAGAGAAACGTCAAACGAAGCTGTGATTCAAGGTCTCTTAAAACCATTTAAAAACCGTTTATTGAAATTGTTTTATTACCACATTTTTCTAACCGTCATAAAACCATCTTAACACTGTTTTACAACTACCTTAAGATTTTCAATATTAATTTACTGAACGCCATGTTGATTGTGAAATTGAATCGAAATTACTGACGCCATGTTGCTGTAAATAATACTTTAATACTAAAAACTAGACATTTTCATCAATTTGACAATGTTGACGGTACTATTTGTTGTATAGGTGATGAATTTCAATGTAAAACAAAAATTGCATCATTTCAGCCAATTTATATTTTCCATTAATTATAATTTTTTTATTTAAAAAATGCTTAAAATATGGTCAACCTTGATTTTCTTTGAGGCGCGCTTAAGTTTTGATGCTATTTCGTATATACTTCACCAGAAATCTGAGGTTGCAGGAAGTTTCTTGCTTAGATATATTGAAAATGAGAATGAGAATATTTTTAAAATTTTTTAAATGGAATCTTTACCTATCATCAAATGCTTGGGAGGGTAAGTGATAAAACGAGAAAAAACGGAACAGAAAGCTCCCACAGTAAAATTTCTATTAGATTCCACAGCTGCCACATTAAAATTCCTATCAGATTTCACAGATCCCACAGTAAAATTCCTATCAGGTTCCACGACGTAGTTTTAAAAGAGCTGTGGATAGTCTGAAGAGGGCTCTGAAAGGTTTCTTAAAGCTATGTCTATAAGACCAAGCCCACCGGGCGTTGCCATTTCGATCGGTATTTTAGATGGTTTGATGGGTTGCGTTTTTATCTACTTACTGATTTTCGCACCCATTGTTGTCATCCAGATTGGTATTTATATTTGTTTATTTTCTGATAGCGACGACCGGCTGCGTTGCTACCGGGTTGCTACATTAACGCATCCTGTAACAACCTACTGCTCAAATGCTATTTCTCGAATCATGTTAGCGACCGCTGGTGCGATGATCGGTTGATAGATATGTTGCTGAATGTGCTCGATTCGTGGTTTAGCAACCATTGGGTGGGCTTGGTCTAAGGTCGAATAAAACTATTCTGTTGGATGTTTTATTATAGCGTATAGAATTAGCTTTAAAAACGTTAACAAAATGGTCCCTTTTGGCCATATGTTAACTTTAAAGTAGTTGTGCTAATAGCGTAGAATGCGCTTTGGCTTATAAAGTAGCTTTATGAAATAGTCTTAAGCGAACTGTCAAGGTTGGAATAAAACTTAAATTGTTACTTGGGGTAAGCAGTGAAGGAGCTCTTCTACATTTTGCGAGCTGAGAATATCAAAATCTTCTGGACAAAACCGAATTCTAAAAAATAAAGAATATGAGGCAAAACACTTCAAATTTTCTTTTTTTATCAAAACAAATCAGTTACGATATTCTGTCCAGAACAGGTAAAATAAAGAAAAACCATCTCCTCATTTTCATTACATTCAAACGTCTTCCACAACAATAATGTTTGTTGTTACGTTAAGTTTCCAAATTATGGTTCACTGCACTAAAATAGCAGCTAATTTCGCTTTATGATAAAAATTTCAGAATTTTACCCGGGCAGTATCCGGGTTAATACCACGAATTATAATAACTTTTCCCCTTTCAATCATTATTATTGAAATTTTCATTGGTTTATTCACTCTAAACCCTTTTCCACCCTATTTTTGAAAGTAAAATCTTAAAAAAAATAAAAAAAAACAAAAGAAGCTTAAATTGGACCAATCAACAGTGCAGGGTTTCTTTATTGAATTTTCGTCCCATTTTCTGTCTTAGACTATTTGTATTAGAACATTTTCAACTGATTGAACAGAAATTTTATCATCTACTGAAGTGAATATCCTGAATTCAGCATATCATTGAAATTCAAATGATCATTCTCAAATTATCATAAAAACGATCTGATAGTTGAGTTGCTAGTATCATTGAGTGCTTTTTTTATTTCAATTATCTTAATCTTATCTTTTACCAGATTCAATGAAAATTCACGATCTTTGTAGGTACTAAACTCATTTCGATTCTTTATCTAATTTTTTTCAATGATAACTGATTCTGTGTTTTAAGCATTTAATCCTTATTTTAAATTTTTTTCAACCGATCATTTTCGCACTAATACCCCTTTGGCTTTGAGGGCCTCGAATGAAATTTTTGTCACATTAAGAATAACAATTTGATAAAAAAAATCATCAGATGAGAATCATATTCAAAAACATCTAATGAAAAGATTTTTTTGGGTTGACCTAGAATAGAAATTCCCATTTGGTGCAATTTCAGCTTTTGCTCTGATTGTAACTTTGTATCTCTTTTTTTTATTTAATTCGTATTTTGTTCCTCAAAACTTGATTTAAAATTATGATTTAGATTTGAGACACTGAATTTTGGTTCTGAATATAACGTGATTTAAAGTTATGAATTCTTAAACTCTCATATCGTTATTTAATTATTTTGTTTATTATTTTTTTTATTTATTTATTTTGAACATAGAAAATGGTTTAACCCTCATCCACATTAGAGTGTCATTTTGACACTACTGCAAGTTTGAAAGCTTGTAACTTTTTTGAGAAGCTTCAAAAAACAAAAATTTCTTCGGGTACCCTAAATGAATTCAAAAGTTCTTTAATATTGCATCTTTACTTTATTTATGGACAAACCCAGGAAGCCTGGACAAAAAAAAACTCCCTTTTCCGACTTAAAGTGTCATTTTGACACTCCAAAAGTAAAATCTATTTAAGTCGTTTGAATTATTATGAATTTCATATAAAACTTATATCAATAGAAATCTTGTTATGATAGTAAAATATGTTTAGAACATTATATAAAGCTAAAACTTCTAGTTTTCTCGTTATTCAGCATGAAAGAAAAAAAAATCCGAAAAAACATGCCTCAGGAAAACTGTTGTAGTTCATATATTACACGTCCAAAAAAATATTTGCCTTATGCATATGAAAGCTGAAGTTAATGTCTACATCATGAAGTCAAGAAATATTTGTTAAAATTTTTTTTAACGAAATGGTCACAAAAAGATCCAAAAAGTGGTCCGAAAAACCTTCTTTTCATTAGATTGCTAGTAAAAACTGTTTGAGCGATGGTAGAGCTCTTGTAAAAATATCATTGCAAATTTTATTCTAATTCTAACATTTTGTTGTCTTTAGATTTTTGGTGCAAAAAAATTGAATTTACTGGAATTTTGCAAAGTTGACTACTTTGCGCGATTTTTTCACAAGTTGAAATTTCATCTGTTTTTATGGTCTACCGTCAAGTTGTACCCGGATTTTCAGTGCTTTTACTTTGTTTGGACCAATCAAAAGTATATTTATTGGAAAGCAAATTTAATCTAGATTCTAGTGAGGTACAACAATTCACGCTGTGTGACCATTTCATTAAAAAAAAAAAATTAAAAAAAATATTTCTTGGCTTCATGATGTAGACATTAACTTCAGCTTTCATATGCATAAGGCAAATATTTTTTTGGACGTGTAATATATGAACTACAGCAGTTTTGCTGAGGCATCTTTTTTCGGATTTTTTGTCTTTCATGCTGAATAACGAGAAAACTAGAAGCTTTATATAATGTTCTAAACATATTTTACTGACATTACAAGGTTTTCAGTGATATAAGTTTCATTGTAATCGGTTAGATATAAAAAGAGTTATGACGATTTTAGCTTGGAGTGTCAAATTGACACTCCTAGTGCTGATTAGGGTAATGAAATCTAATGCGGATGAGGGTTTAATCTTCGTGATGCTTCCTAATTGTCAACAAGTAAACATTTCTCGAATAAGCGCAAACCAAACGATCAATCACATTACGAAAACCATTTAAATTATCTATCTGGTCATTTTTTTTTATCAGAGAGTTTAAGTTGGTGATAAGGGGTTTAAAAAAATGAGAATTAAATTTTGGCATTTTGTTGCTTAAATCAGAGTTTTCATTTCTAAGAAATTTCGGAACTCTTCCGCAATGTTTGCACGTGATTGATTAACAATTTTTATTTGAAGATACCAGAAATTATTTTCTACGCGGACCAAATGGCTATTTGAAGATAGTATAATGAATTAATCTTCAGTTTTTTCCACGTAGCATTTGAAAAAAAAAATCGAATTATAGGGGCCCCCCAAGAAAAATTGCCCCGGGCCCCTCGATGTAGCATAAATAATATGTAGGATCTTACGCTATTAATAAACAAAAATTAAATGAAATGAATTGAAAATAATTCTTACTAATTTTGAGCCAAAAGGCGAAATTTGATTTGATTTGAAGTTCGTTTATTTGGAAGGGTGCCGTGCGCTATTCCCAATAAGCATCCTTAGCGAAATTTGAATTTTTAGGCTTTCAATGCCAATTCAACTTGTGAATCTGAATGTAAATTCTGAATGATGAAACTGTTCCACATTTATAAGTTTTGGGTTACCATTATGGAACTATCTTTTGTCCCAATTCTGCATAAGAATTAGAAGTAAAAATTTCAAATCCAAATCTTATAAATGGTCAGTAATTTTGAATATTTTATCCATATTTCGAAATGATGAGTTTCCCAATGATGTTCCAAACTTAAATTCAGTAAAAATAAATTGAATGCAAAATCCGAATTCTTATCACAAACATCGAATTTTAATGTTTTAAAGCAAACTTGGAACCACAAAATCCGGAACTATTCTAACCTAAGCAAGTATCCAGGCCGTGCGAATCCGGAATATTTTCTCCTATATCAACCATAGAATCATTCAGTAAAAATCAATAAGAAAATCATTTGACTTTTGTTTATTGGAACAAACAATGGATTAAAATATCCTTTTTTCTTTCAAGCTTTAAAAAAATCACAAATATTTGTTTTTATAAACTTTAGTCACATTTTAGATACATAATATATAATTTGATGATACAATTTTAAGTTTAGTTTGGAAAATCTGGACGATCTGGCAAGCTAAGAAAAATCTTATTTAAACTCAATACTCGGGACTAAACTAAAATCAACAAGATAGAATTTTGTTGAAAAACTACAGAAGAATTCTTAACCTGGAATAAGTTTTCAAGGCTTTGGCTCTGGTTCTGAGTCGAAATTGTTGTTACTCTCGAATCATAGAATCATTTGCAAACTGTGAGGTGTTCTAAATACATCGGCAAAAAAGACACTTTTAAATTAGGCTTGCCAGATACTTTCAGAAAAAAGCGGGACATTTCACGACAAAAAAGCGGGACACAGCCGAAAAAAGCGGGACATTAAAGAAAGTCTTAAAAAGCTTAAATGTATTGTAAAACTTGTACGTATAACATCAGTCAAAGTTATTCTTAGAAAGTACACTAAGGTTTGTTTTAACGCGGATTGATTTTGCTCAGTTTTTCTTACATGATTTCTGCTTACACGTTTTTTTTTGCCATAAACATTCTTCATACCAAAGTTATTTACATTGCATTGGTCTAACGTACTCCAAGAACGCTTATCTGAATGAAAATTTTATTGTAACTTTGAATAGTCCACTATTGTCTTATGTAAACTCTGAAACATAGATGCTTATTTTGAGAAAAAAAAACGTATTCGAAAGATTTTTTTGTGTTGAACTAATGAACCAATGAGGATAAAGTTTGAATTTTTCCAGTGTAAGTCAGTGAATTTCGTAAAAATTTTTCATGAAAAAAGCGGGACATTTCGAGGAAAAAGCGGGACGGCGGGACATCCAACAAAAAAGCGGGACATGTCCCGCTTTTGCGGGACGGATGGCAACCCTATATTAAATAGTAACAAACGGACAGTTACATGAAAATTTTGATTAATAAATAGGAGCTTAGCAAACCAAATTCTATGGATTGTTAAAAATTTTACTCAATTATGTCAATTTCTCGTGGCAGGAAGAAATCAATATTGTCAGACGATTTACTCATCCACTTGTTTTTTGGATTCTTTTTTGTTAAAGTACTCTTATAAACTTACTTCGCTTTTTCCGAAAATGAGCTTATATTTTTGAATTAATTTCATTTATGGTTGAATCGATCACACAACTGTTGTTGAACCCATCATAATAAAAGTTGAAAATGTAAAATCAATCACATAAATAAAGTTGAACATTTTAAAAATATAGTTGGTCGAGAATCATACTTCAATATAATTGAATATAGCCGGAATATTGTAGATGAAACTTTACTTTTTCTTCGTGCATATGTATGGTTTTGTAAGCAGTAGAGGATTAAAATATCCTTTTTCAATTCCCGAGAAAAGGATGATACAATTTTCCGATTCCCAGGAACGAAATGATCAGGCAATGGATACTCAAGGTTTAAGTTATAATTTTAATATAGTCTTCTGATCAAGTTATGACAATAGATTTTACGGAATAAACCTGTTCTACCACCACTTGTTTGAAAACAACGGAAAAAAAAACAAAATGTAGTAATTTGTGCATAACATACTGTTCCTTCTGAATAAAATTATCTTGATTTAATTTTATACACATCTTTATGAGAATAATACTCCAATGCTAGTCAACTAAGTTTTTAAGTTTTATTTAGCGTAGGGTCTGAGATAGACAAAAGATTTTTTTAATTTAGTAGGTTTGTTTATTTTTGTATCCGAATATTGTTTTAATTTGGAATAACAATCTTCAAGAGTTATCGAAGTCAATATTCCCATTTTATTAACTTCGAACAGTAGAACTTGGAATTTTTTATTTTGATTAAAGTTTTGTGTTTTGTTGATTTCAAATTCCAAAGATTTCTAAGACAAAAAAAAAGACTGATATTGCATTTCTAAACATTGCATTGCTTTAAAAGCTTTTCATTGTAATTGCAATGCGACATCATTTGATGTTATGCTTTTCTCTGTTTGTGTCGATGTGTGTTTTTAAACGAATAAGATACTGTAGGAACACATACATTTTTTGACGGTCGCCATAGAAGACTAATTTTTACACAGCTTTCTAGAGATTTTTGAAACACAAATTTTGAGAGCTTAAAAAATCCTTTGAGAACATCAAAAACCTTCTTTACTTTCACTTAATGATTTAGTTAAGCTTCCAAATTAATGTAAAGTAATTATGATTCATTCTTTGGATGTTGTATACCGAAATTTTCTGTACTCTTAGAAGGCATGACATATTTTATATTAGTAAAAAACGTGGCGTCGTAAACGTCGCCGAATAATATAAACTAGATGGATAAACAATGTATTTATTTAAATGTTATAGTCGTATTCGGGTATGCAAAATGCAACTTAAAAGAAAAATAAAAAAAAATTATCCGTTTTAAAACTTTAACCAACTGAAATGCATCATAGAAAACAAACCCCTTACATAAAATTTTTCAACAAAATGTTTCAGTGTGAAATAAAATCCAAGGTACATATTTTATCAGCTTCCTCTTCCTAATAATTTTTTTTATCCCGTTGAACAGTTGCTCCAAGAAAACCAAACCTCGAGATAAATGGATTTTCAGTGGCTTTAAGATATCTTTCTCCTGTTGCTTATAATTTAATTGGGTCCGCTTCATTCGCCAGCCATCCACCTAGAAATTTGGGTTTATTTTTTTCTCTTCCCTAAGCGCTTTCGTCTATCCGGAAAAGCTTGCTGAAGATAAAAAAAACTCCGAGAAGAAGGGCAGAAAAATAACACAAACAAACTTCAACCGAAATCAACCAGTGGCAGACAACCGAAGACGACGGTGGCAAAAGTCTCGGAAAATCACGAAACAAGATTTCGGTTCCTTGATCCGGTTTTGCTGGCTTAGAATAATGAAGCCAAATTTGGTCTCTGTGATTCGTTTAGCCGCGAGGGAAGGACAAACCCGTATAAACACCGACAAGATGATACATATTTTCGTTTTTTTCCCTCCTCGGTCTGTATCTCTCTCATGTATCCCTCTGATCTCAGGGGAATGATTTTGCGGAAGTTCCGGTGAAGAGCTTTTTGTTATTACTCATGGACTCTCAATTTCCCACGATTTTCCTGCTGTTTTTGTCTTCGCTTCGAGTGATTTCATCGATGAAGCAGAGCAAAGGCAAAAATATACAAGGTCCTTCAAGCAAAATATGTGGCCAATTTTGGTCCCTTTATGTCATCTACCATAAATTTTATTTCCAGTTGGTTCCGTTTTTCTTCTATCGTTTCCTGTTGAGATCCATCTCCCGAAAAATAGCGCAGGAAAATTCTTGCTTCAAACACGAGGACTCTTGAAAAAATATATTCCATGAAGCTCAACTCTTGAGAAAATGTATCAAAGAAAGTGATTTAATACCGACTACAAAGAGAGTAAGTGTGTTTCTCTTTTTTTTGTGGTCCTTCGGAAGTCAAGCTTATTGATCGGAACAATTGGCTTGCATTTTTGGGAGCAAACGTTAAACGAAATTTTAGAATAAAGAAATCTGAAAAAAATAACATCAGAAGAAACAACAAAAGACAACAGGAGAAAAACTAACAAAACATCAATTTGTATATTTTCTCAGTTCTGTGAATATTGTGATTTTTGTCAATTCTGTCAACTTTGTAAATTTCGACAATTTTGACAATTTTGACAATTTTGACAATTTTGACAATTTTGACAATTTTGACAATTTTGACAATTTTGACAATTTTGACAATTTTGACAATTTTGACAATTTTGACAATTTTGACAATTTTGACAATTTTGACAATTTTGACAACTTTGACAATTTTGACAATTTTGACAATTTTGACAATTTTGACAATTTTGACAATTTTGACAATTTTGACAATTTTGACAATTTTGACAATTTTGACAATTTTGACAATTTTGACAATTTTGACAATTTTGACAATTTTGACAATTTTGACAATTTTGACAATTTTGACAATTTTGACAATTTTGACAATTTTGACAATTTTGACAATTTTTACAATTTTGACAATTTTGACAATTTTGACAATTTTGACAATTTTGACAATTTTGACAATTTTGACAATTTTGACAATTTTGACAATTTTGACAATTTTGACAATTTTGACAATTTTGACAATTTTGACAATTTTGACAATTTTGACAATTTTGACAATTTTGACAATTTTGACAATTTTGACAATTTTGACAATTTTGACAATTTTGACAATTTTGACAATTTTGACAATTTTAAAAGTTTTGACAATTTTGACAATTTTGACAATTTTGGCAATTTTGACAATTTTGACAATTTTGACAATTTTTACAATTTTGGCAATTTTGAAAATTTTGACAATTTTGACAATTTTGACAATTTTGACAATTTTGACAATTTTGACAATTTTGACAATTTTGACAATTTTGACAATTTTGACAATTTTGACAATTTTGACAATTTTGACAATTTTGACAATTTTGACAATTTTGACAATTTTGACAATTTTGACAATTTTGACAATTTTGACAATTTTGACAATTTTGACAATTTTGACAATTTTGACAATTTTGACAATTTTGACAATTTTGACAATTTTGACAATTTTGACAATTTTGACAATTTTGACAATTTTGACAATTTTGACAATTTTGACAATTTTGACAATTTTGACAATTTCGACAATTTCGACTATTTTGACAATTTTGACAATTTTGACAATTTTGACAATTTTGACAATTTTGACAATTTTGACAATTTTGACAATTTTGAAAATTTTGACTATTTTGACAATTTTGACAATTTTGACAATTTTGACAATTTCGACAATTTTGACAATTTTGACAATTTTGACAATTTTGACAATTTTGGCAATTTTGACAATTTTGACAATTTTGACAATTTTGACAATTTTGACAATTTTGACAATTTTGACAATTTTGACAATTTTGACAATTTTGACAATTTTGACAATTTTGACAATTTTGACAATTTTGACAATTTTGACAATTTTGACAATTTTAACAATTTTGACAATTTTGACAATTTTGACAATTTTGACAATTTTGAAAATTTTGACAATTTTGACAATTTTGACAATTTTGACAATTTTGACAATTTTGACAATTTTGACAATTTTGACAATTTTGTCAATATTGAAAATTTGAAATGTTTTATCAATTCATTTCATGTTAATTCAATTCATGTTAATTTTTGTAAATGTGGCTTTTCTCTAACTTTGTTTTTATTTGGAGTTTTCGCTTTGATATTGTCAAATTTTGTTCCTTTTATTGGATCCGATTAGAAGTAAATGTCACCAAATTTATGCATGCAAATTAACCGGAGCAACAAACCAACTTGTAGATCTTGATTGCCGGTGTAAATTATTATTCGATTTCCATATTAATTTTCCAAACCATGAGCCACCCAACAGCAGGTGGAAAACGATATTTACCACCAGGACAATAATTTTCCACTATCAACTGTGTCGCTCGCTTTGCTCGGCATCGATGAGATACCCTTTTGCGAATTTATATCGGCCGGATAGTTTTCTACGTTCTTTTTATTTTTTTAAGGTTTCTGTCATACCCTTAAACACCCCCCTCTCAATCGACCTTTGCGAGGATAGAAGGAAAAAATTACTCAACCCCTTTGCAGAATGCTTTTTCAATGAATGAACAAACACGTGCCGAGCTAAAACCTTAATTAAAATGCAAAATAAATTTTCCCAGACACCTTCCCACACTCGACGGAACTCTGCCGGGCTACAGTTTGCTGCCATCAATCCTTACTAGCATATTTTTGCTTCTTGCCGTTTGAATTCTTCTCGGTTAAATTTATAAATGGAAGAGAACTAAATTACCATGCCTCAGATCCTCGGCACCCAAAACACCCCCGCAGTACCTACTTACCGAGTTCCTTATTGGGTTTAGGTTAGTTGGAGAGTGTGCAAAATGCTTTTACTTGTGCGGCAGACAGGCGCACTTTCAGACACAAACACATACATTCAGGCGTTCCATCAAGTTTTTCCGAGATCACTACCTTCTTGGAGCAAGTAAACCGGGCTGGATGCAGAAAAAGTCCAACTTAACCGAGAGAAAAGTACCTACCGGGTCTGGGTCCGGGTAAAAGTAAGTGGAACAACGTTCTTCTACTTAGCTACTTGTTGTTCTTATTTGCCAAGGCAAAGAAATAGGCTGTTTGCTTAAGTGACTTCCAGTTGAAAACGTGACACTAGTTTTTGAACTGCTCCATCAACCTTTTGTGAGTTGAGATACGCATTACTGTGAAAATAATCAAATTTAATACGCTACAGGGTTAGACTCCAAGATACAGGATTAGTATAAGGTCAGGAAAAAAATATAGATCAAGAAATAGGGATCGTGATTAAGTATTAGAATACAGCATCTGATATCAGTGCTAGGATTAGGATTCAGGATTAGGATAAAGAAGATGAAGATTCTGGATAAAAATTCAGGATTAGGATTTAGAATTAAGATTTGAAATTTCGATTCAGGGTTAGGATTCAGGATTAGGATTCAGAATTAGGATTCAGGTTTAGGATTCAGATTCATGATTCAGAATTTGCATCCAGCATTGGCATTCAGGATTAGGTATCAGGATTAGGATTCAAGATAAGGATTGAAGAATAGGATTCCGGAATAGCATTTAGGATCTGGATTCAGAATTAATATTTAGGATTATGATTCAGGATTAGTATTTGAGATTGATCACAATTATTGATCCAGGATCAGCAGCAGAATCAAGGAGCATCAAGGTAAGATTTAAATCAGGGATCAGAGATCGGAATCCAAAATAATAAATATGGTTTGGGTTCATGAACGGAAGTCAGGATCAACATAGGGAATCGACAAAAGGCAGCAGCAGAAGCTTTCAGGAAATTGTATTAAAAAATCTAAAAAGCATCAATACTGATGTTATGAAATCGCTTGGTACATCTTTGTACCTGAAAATAATCACATTTTCATAGGTGACGGAAAGAATTAGAGAAACATGAGCACACCTCCCTGTGTAACTGGTCTGCTCGGAACCTTGAGCAGCACTGAATGTTTCTTCATCTGACAGTAAGTTGCGGCAAACCCGAAGCAATCGACCATGTGCTCGCTCGGCTAAAATCCCGAGTCGATGGGTGGGGTTAGAGAAAACAAGAGAGATCAATAGCGGGAAAGATCACATGCGGGATATACTCTATATCATATACAAACATGGTGTTTTCGATAGAAGGTCCAGCAGTTGATCGGCAGAGCTCAATTGCTCGTGTTGGGCGGTTTCATCATGTTCACCGCGGTGAAACTTGCTAACGCGCCGTTGTACTGAAGCGGAGACTGCAGGTTCAAGTCCTGCCGGTGAGCCGTTGTATCTTTTTCGAAAAATTCATGATATTTACGGCTTATGTTCTTTCGTTCTTTGATAGCTCATGTTTCTCTAATTCTTTCCATCACCTATGAAAATCTAAAAAGAATTTTTTTTACAAGATGGAAATTTGACTTCAAACCATAACAGCCGGATGTTTGCTGCCGTTAGTGGGTTCGTCCCACTAAAACCACCTTGGGCCTCGTGTGCCAGATGTGCCCCTTGGTTTTACTCTATGATACTACATCTTACCCTCTTCCTTTTCCTCTTTCTCAATTTTGGTCTTTCTCCTTGATCATCGTTCTCCTTTATTCTCTTTCTCCTTTTTCCTCCTTATTGTTTCCTCTATTGCCAACTTCAGACTGGTACGGATGACCCCGAGACGTGTGCCGGTTAAGTTACGCTTAACAGCACCCGCTCCCGCAGGATTTGTAACCACCAAGTCATGGCCGATTGAGAAACTACCAAGCTAGAATCCCGTCACGACCACCCTGAATGGTATCTCCGTTTCCTATTGCTGCAGGAAAGATCGTAGCTGAGTACGTGAGACCTTTTAAGTTCCACCACACGTATGAGTCCAGATTAGGGTTATACCGCGCTCTAAGATCACGTTGCTTTTGAATTGAAGTGTTATACGAGGCCCAAAATCTTCCATTAGCTTATCAAACTTGGTTGACTATTTCGCTCTCTTCGTTCATCATATTTCCTGATTCTTATCAGATCGCGCATGATTTGCGAGATTTCGTCGACTATAGCACGCCACGACTGTTCATCGCGAGATATTTCACTCACAATGTTTTCAGCGTTCAAGTTTTGAAGTTGTTGACGCCTTGAATTGAACCTGGGGCAGATAAAGATAGCATGTTCTGCCGTTTCCTCCGTCTCTACGCATTCCGGGCAATAAGGCGAGCTGATAAGCTTAAGCCGATGAAGGTATTGCTAAAAGCACCCATGACCCGAAAGGAACTGCGTCAGGTAGAAGTTGACCTCTCCATACTTCCGATTTACCCAGTCTGAAAGTCTCGGGATTAGCCTATGCGTCCATCTTGCGTTGTTCGATGCGTCCCATTGCTCCTGCCACTTGAGCATTGACGCTGCTCGTTGAATATTACGCACTCCTCTAACAGCTCTTGCTTTGTAACATTCCATATCCTCCGCCAGAGTTATGTCGATGGGAACCATGCCCGCGATGACAAAAGCTGCATCTGCTGATATAGTCCTGTACGCACAGGAAACTCGCATGGCTATCAACCGATGTGTGCTCCGTAATTTGGATCTGTTGCGCTCTACCTCTATCGCGGAGCTCCAGGCCGCTCCTCCGTATCGTAGTTTCGACAGTGCTACGCTCGCAAGGAGACGTCTCTTGCTACTCTTTGGACCATGACAGTTCGGCCTAATCCAGGCTAATCCACGACTTTCGATGCACTTTCACAACAGTATTTGACATGCGCAGCTGCTGTTTCGAAGATGTCGTGTGCCTTCCAACAGTAATCTCCATGTGCGGTGCAACTCTTTTATTGGTCACGAGCAGAACTTCGGTTTTATGGTGAGCTATCTGAAGCTTAACTCCCTCCATCCAGATGCTAACCCTTTCTACGAACACCGTTGCAAGGTCTTCTACCTCCTCGGTTGTTTCGCCAGTGATCATGAGCACGATATCGTCAGCAAATCCGACAATCTGCCCGCCTGCTGGTAGTTTCAGCGTTAACACCTCATTGTTCGTGGCATTCCAAAGCACAGGTCCGAGTATGGAACCCTGTGGAACACCCGCTGTTAGGGCAGTAGATCGTAACCCTGTTTCGGTTTCGTACGTCAGGACTCGATTTTCGAAGAAGCTTCCTATTATCCTGCAGAGGGCATCTTAGAATCGACTAAAGATCCAGTAGATCTCCTTCATGGTTCTGGTGTGTACAAAATCAGTTGTTCCAACTGTGATAAGGTGTACATTAGACCGCTGCAAAAAATGACTTTTTGCTCCCATATGTTTTTTCGATGCCTTTTGGGTCACCAAGCATCAGTGTAAAATTTGAGATGATTTGGTTGATTCCTGAGTTAGCGCAACGCGATTCAATTTTGTATGGAAATTTGTATGGAAGAAGAAATTTTTGCACATTAAATCATCCAGAAAATTCAAATAAGCTTGAAATGAAGTCGGTCTTTAATTTTTAGTTTTGACTATTCTTAAGCTTCATTTTTTGTTTACATGACAAGCAGCTAAGAATTTCATGAAAAAAGTTATAACCATTTCAAAATAAAAAATCTGAATTCATTGAAAAGTATTCAAAAATGGCAGACTTTGCTTGCTAGAGCTGTTAATAATTGCATGAAATGTTTTTGCAAAGGCTTTGTATGTCAATAAATTCTCTGGCAATGCAAAGCAGTTTTTTGAGATTTTTTATTTCCGTCATACTGTTATACAGCTTTCAAACAAGCAGTGAAAAACGATATAATTAAAAAAATGAATTTTGAAAACAAAAATTTTATAAAACATTGAATATCTTTCCTGGGGTACAATTCAGGTTTGTGCTTTGTTCACATGAAATGTACTGCAAGAATCAAGGAACATTTTTCATCCAGAGTTTTATTTTTTGGAACTTTCAGAACATCTCTGGCGATTTTTGAATGAAAAATTTTGTTTTCCTATACAAATTTCCATACAAAATTAAAACTCGTTGCGCTAATTCAGGACTGGATGGATCGCTTCCAAAAATTTTATTGCTATTTCTGGCAGCAAAAACAACCAAAAAAAGTTATGGGAGGTGTAAAAATTTAAGAATTTGAAATTTTCATACAAAGCTTGCAGCGGTCTAGTGTACATAGGACAAACCAATGGAAACTAACAGATAGATTTGAGGATCACATGACTATAGCTAGATCTTACTCAAAAAGAAAAGAAAAACCTTCCTTTCCAGAATCCTAGATCTGCAGTAGCATTACACTTGTGTGAATCTGGTCACTCTATTGATCGAGAAAATGTTTCACTGATTCGGCCTTCGAATAGCAATTTGCTTGAATTGGATGTTTCTGAAAGCATTAAATTTTTTATTAAAAATTCACAGTTCATCTCTTAAACGGAGACACCGGACCATGTCACTCTTGGTTGTTTAAATTCATAGGAAAAAAGACATACAAATACCCAGAATCGGGTAGTTAACAATGGAGCTAGTAAAACTGAATAGCTTACCTAACTCGAATAATATAATGGAGAAAAACGACACATTCATCAATCGAAAAAGCTCACTGAAGAATATTAGGTTACTTTCGAAATGCCGGTATTTGAACTTTTCTTTTACCGTAGTTGAATTAAACGGAATCTTTCGATTACTTTGATTCAGTAGAATTATTCAACCAAGTAGGCTTAAAGGGTGATACGGTCAAAATTTGGTCAATATCAACTTGACGTATTTCTTTCAATTTTGCATTTAAAAAACCTGAACACCCCTAATTTTGAAGGTGTGTGTGTGTGTAGAATGTTGCTCCGATTTTGATTTTGGAATTCATTCTTCAGTTGTCAAAATGCCGTACAAGGAAGAAGAGCGGCGTATCAAAAATTTTTTCGCGCATCGCGAAAATCCAAGCTACTCACCCGCAAAGCTGGCAAAATCACTAAAAGTTGCCAAATCAACCGTTACAAATGTAATTAAAGTGTTTGGGGAACGTTTGTCGACACCCAGGAAGTCTGGATCGGGGGGAAATCGAAAACCGGAAGCCGCTGAGTCGACAAAGAGAGTTGCCGGTAGTTCCGAGATGCCGCAAATAAGCTGGGTGTATCGTCTACAACCGTGCATCGAGCCAAAAAACGAGCCGGACTATCGACTTACAAGAAGGTAGTGACTCCTAATCGCGATGATAAACAAAATACGACGGCCAAAGCGCGATCCCGGAGGCTGTACACGACGATGCTGACGAAGTTTGACTGCGTGGTAATGGACGACGAAACCTACGTCAAAGCCGACTACAAGCAGCTTCCGGGACAGGAGTTTTATACGGCAAAAGGAAAGGGAAAGGTAGCAGATATTTTCAAGCATATGAAACTGGCAAAGTTTGCGAAGAAATATCTGGTACCTGTGGCTTGAAAAGCCGCATTTTCATAGCTTCCGGGACTGTCAACCAAGAAATTTACGTGAAAGAGTGTTTGAATAAACGTCTGCTGCCTTTCCTGAAGAAACTCGGTTGTTCCGTACTGTTTTGGCCAGATTTGACATCTTGCCATTACGGAAAAAGGCCATGGAGTGGTACGTCGCCAACAACGTGCAATTGAGAAATACTGGGCTATTGTCAAACGGAACCTAAAGAAGACCAAAAAACTGCTAAGGACGAGCAGCAGTTCAAGGCAAACTGGCTTTCTGCGGCGAAGAAGATGGACAAGATGGCTGTACAAAATCTGATGGCAGGGGCTAAGCGTAAGGCTCGGCAATTCGGATTTGGAAAAGCGGAGGCCTAACTGAATATTTTTGCTGAATTTTATACTAATTAAACTTGAAAAAGAAATTTAATTTGATTTTTCAAATAATCTATTTCACCGATTTACACATGTTTTCCCTTGACCAAAATTTGACCGTATTACCCTTTAATAGATTAAATAATTTATCAGCTTAGTTTTATAAATTAATGCTAATTCTTCAATAGAAAAACAATGGTTTCCATGGAGAAAATCAATGATATTCATTTTTTCTTATATTAGCATTCATGACATTTGATATCGCAAACCAAAAACTTTTATAACTTTAAATAAATCTCAAGTTAAACCGGGATGGTCACAATCAAACGCAATTTTTTTATTATTTTTTGAGACACCAATGAAATGATAATAATTTTATGATAGATAGATTATATAATTTATGAAAATCGGTACAGTAGTTTAAAAGATAAAGCCAAAATACTAATCCGGGACTGCATGACCCTAACCGGTTAATTGTCCTTTTGTTTAAACAGTAAAGGAAGGTTAATCAAAACCGCAGTTTCATGTTTCAAATGAATTTAAGCCTTATCTTTGCCACTTTATTACATGAGAAAATTTAGTGATGACTTTCGCAGCGTAAAAATATAAGTTGCAATTATTTTTCAAAAAAAATTTGTCACATTTTGAGCCACAATCGCTTATATTCAAAATACCCTAGGTCGGAACTAATTTTAATTTCTTCTTTTGTCACAACCCCCACCCCCTACGATTTTACCCAAAATCCAGATAGGGAAATAAATAAACTTCAAGGTTTTATATTGAACAATTAGATAAGTTTTTGAAAATTCAAACAATTGGAGCAGCAAAAGTTAAATTGTAGAGAAATTGATTAGTACCACTTTTTTAATTCGAGATTTTTTTTTCCAAATTTTTAATCTTAATCTACTAGATTTTTCGATATTGTGCGAAGTAGATTGTATGCAAGTTTATAGCACGCAAGCTTTTGTCCAATTTGTTTTAATTTATTGAAAATTTGGATTATTTTTCTTACACCCCCCAAGTGACAAAAGAAGGATTTTTGCGCCCTTCATTTATCTTTGCAAAATAATATCTATTTCATTTTAAAATGCATTGCCAAGACTACCACGGCCAAGCCAAACATGTGTTAAATACCACCAAAGATACTGGAGTAAGGGAACGAAAAAAAGCTGCAGTTCCCTGCCAAACGCTTCATATTTATGTACATACATTATTTAATAATTGAGATGCAAAATATTAAATATAAAAAAAAGGTTGAATCTCATCATTAAGTCATCATTGTCATCGACCGGAAACCTCTTTCCCTAGTAGAAATCCGTGAGCGAGTTGTTTAATTTACTTCCTAGGGTTTGACAGGGCAAATGCTGAGGCTTATTAACCCAATTTTCCGAAACCCCTTACTTCTTTCCACATTTTTCAGTAGTTTGTTCTAGGTGGAAGTTTTCTTGCTAGTCAAAGCATTTCCCACGACTGTATTCACTTCGCGATTTTTATTACCTACCAATTACTAGAAATTTATTTCGAAGTCACTTTTCTCACTTAAACAAGAACAATTATCGACGTCCTTACCAGTCCACGCCTACTCAAACTCCGAAAACAGGAAAACTATATTATTTTTATTTTCTGTGTTGCATTTCAAATGTTGAGTTTAAAGTTTTGAACACTTTTGAAATCATCACTCCCCCTGGATCAAATTTTCTTCTTCTTGATTCAGAAATTTAATTAAGAACACTTAAACCACGTATTAAGCTGATTTTTTTTTATTTTAAATTTCTAGTCAAAATTCAATGTATTTCAGTTCAAATTAAAAACTTTTGGTCATTGATTGAATTTTGAACACTGTGTAATATTGCTAATTATAAGAATTCCATCCACTTCCATCTGTACCGTTGAGCCGTTAACACGTACGCCGGAGCATCGTATTGTGTACCTGCAGGAACATTTTTACATTATTTATATTTTCCTTACCTGTTTTTCAATCAGCACTTTTCAGTGCTAAAATTATTTCTATTTTCTTTTATTCATATTTTTCTCTTTTCTTTCCAGCATGGGGAAGTCTTCGGCCGGCTCAAGGGCCGGAAGAAAACGGATTGCTGAACCTAATCCAGGGCCATCTGCCAAAAAAGTTGAAATTTCCAATTCATTCGATGTCCTTCATAACATCGGTGATGAGGAAATATTCATATTTAATTCTGATAAGAGTACTAAGAAACCTTCTTCTTCTTATACTCTTAAAAATGAAAAGGTTCCACCAATTACGGTCACGATTTCTGACTTCAATGCCTTTCGAAAAGAAATCGTCACTTCCGTCAAGGATGTGAAGATTTCTTTTCAGATCGGTCGAAGGGGAACTGCTCGTATTTTGGCGGAATCTTTTAATGATTTTCAAAAAATTTTAAATTATTTGAATAATAAAAAACACCAATTTTTTACGTACGATACTAGAAGTGATCGTCCTTTTAAAGTTGTACTTCGTGGTCTCACCGGCGATCAGACACCGGATGAGATCACAACTGAATTAAATTCTTTGTTAGGTTTTTCTCCAGTTCAAGTAATTCAAATGAGGAAAAGAACCAACACGAATAATATCAGTAGTGTTGGTTTTGCTCCTGAGCTTTATTTGATCCATTTTAAAAAGGATCAAGTTAATAATTTGCAAATTCTTGAAAAGGCTCGTCTTATGTTTCATTGTCGAGTCAAATTCGAACCTTTTCGAAAATCTTCAACCAATTTCCTTCAAAATATTACGCAATGTCGTCGTTGTCAAGCTTTTTGTCACGGCACTAAAAATTATAGAATGAATGCCAGATGCATGTTTTGCGGCTCATTCGATCATGAAAAATCTAAATGCCTTTATGGTGGTGATAAACCAAAAACAGAATTTTTCAAGTGTGCAAATTGCGCAGGTAATCATTCCTCGAATTCGCTAGACTGTCCCATCAGGGCAAAAATTATTGCTTCTAGGAAAAATCCCAAAGTTTCCAGAAAAGTTTCTTCTCCTCCTTCCTCTTTTTCGTCTTCACACGTCGGGCCGGCAAACAACCTGCCTGTTCGCAGTCAGCCTCGGCCTACATTGGAATCACGGCTGGGTAATACCCGAAGTGATTTTAATGTTACCTGTGCTGATTCTGCGCCACAGACTCGTTGTTTATCGTTCTCAGAGGTGGTTGAAAATGGGTTGCCCTCTCCAGGCATAACTAATAAAAATGGGAAAAAACCAAGTCTCAACGTTCATGCGAAGGCTTGGGAAAATCCCCGAAATTCAAATACTTGTTCTTCTCCTTCATTTTCTGATCCTAACAATTTTGTTGATTTGGGTGAGATTACTGAGGAAAAATTAAAATTTTTGCATCAAAATTTAATGGAAATGATGCAACTTATGTTGAAAGCAAATTCAATGTTTGAAGCTTTCCAAACTTCTTTTAATTATGCTAACAAAATTATTATGACTTTACGATTCCCTCATGGATCCAAATAGATGTTTAAATATTATGAATTGGAATGCTAGATCTTTGCTGGCTAACCAAGATGAATTCTTTTTATTTTTGAAAACTCAAAACATACATATTGCTGCCATCACTGAAACTTTTTTAAAGCCAGACAATAACTTGAAAAGCAATGCTTTCTTTAAAATTTTACGAAATGATCGACTTGATCGACAAGGTGGGGGTGTAGCTATTGTCATCAATAGTCGTCTCAAATTTAGACTTCTTCCTTCTTTCAATACAAAAGTCTTAGAAACAATTGGAATTGAATTAGAAACTTCTATGGGGAAAATTATAATTGTTGCCGCATATTTGCCTTTTCAATGTAGCGGTGAACAGAAAAATTTTTTGAAGGGAGATTTACAAAAACTCACCAGAAATAAATCTAAATTTTTTGTTATTGGTGACTTTAATGCAAAACACCGATCTTGGAATAATATTTCATCAAATTCAAATGGGAATATTTTATTTAATGACTGCTCTGCAGGTTATTATACTGTTGAATATCCTAATGGGCATACTTGTTTCTCTTCGATTAGAAATCCTTCCACAATTGATTTGGTTCTAACGGATTTAGGCGAGCATTGTAGTCAATTAGTTACTCATGCGGACCTCGATTCAGACCACCTTCCAGTAACTTTTTCTTTATCCCAATGTCCCATTGAAAACCCTTTAAAATCAACTTTTAACTTTCAAAAAGCTGACTGGGAGCGATATAGGAATTTTATTGAACGTAATTTGAATGTAAACGTTCCATTGAATTCAATTGAAGATATTGATTTGGCTGTAGATAATTTGACAACTTCAATAGTCAATGCTAAAGCCGCTTCAATACCCAAAGTTAAACATAAATTTAATCAACCTTTAATTGATGATGATATTCAGTTTTTGATACGACTGAAAAACATTCGTCGACGCCAATATCAACGTACTAGGGATCCTTATTTGAAATTTATTTATTGCGACCTTCAAAAAGAGATCAAACGTCGTTTAAATTTCATTCGTAATGAAAATTTTGCCAAAGCAGTAGAGGACATAAAACCCTACTCAAAGCCATTTTGGAAATTAACTAAAATTCTGAAAAAGCCCCAGAAGCCAATTCCTACTTTGGAAGACGGGGATAAACTTCTTTTAACGAATGCAGAAAAAGCTCAAAAATTGGCCCAACAATTTGAGTCTGCTCATGATTTTAATTTAAACGTTGTAAGTCCAATTGATGCTCAAATTTCCCTCGAATTTGATGATATTCTTTCTAAACAAAATGTATTTGAAAGTTCTCATGAGACAAATATTGATGAACTTAAATTGATTTGCAAAAAATTTAAAAATATGAAAGCTCCGGGGGAAGATGGGATTTTCTATATTCTTATTAAAAAGTTGCCTGAAAGCACTTTAAATTTTTTTACTTAAAATCTTCAATAAATGTTTTCACTTGGCTTATTTTCCCAATAAATGGAAAAATGCCAAAGTAACTCCAATTTTGAAACCTGGAAAAAGTGCTTCACAGCCTTCAAGTTATCGACCAATTAGTTTGCTTCCTTCCTTAAGTAAACTATTTGAGAGAGTTATTTTGAATAGAATGATGATTCACATTAATCAGAATTCTATTTTCCCTGATGAACAATTTGGTTTTCGTCATGGACATTCTACTACACATCAACTTTTGAGTGTAACTAATATGATTAACGCTAGCAAATCTGAGGGTTATTCAACTGGTGTTGCTCTTCTTGATATTGAAAAAGCTTTTGACAGTGTTTGGCACAAAGGTTTAGTAGCTAAATTAGCTCGATTTGATTTTCCTGTATATCTCACCAAAATTATACAAAATTATTTGACTAGCCGAACCTTACAAGTAAGCTATCAAAATTCATGCTCTGGAAGGACTCCCATTAGAGCTGGGGTCCCTCAGGGCAGTATACTTGGGCCGATTTTATACAATATTTTTACTTCTGATCTTCCTGATGTACCAGAAGGAAAAGGTAGAAGATGATTTGCTGATGATACTTTGCTTTCAGCCAAAGGTCGAAATTTACGGGTGGTACGCAGTAGATTGCAACAAAATTTAAATTCCTTTTTGAATTACTTGAAAATGTGGAAAATTTCTCCTAACGCTTCCAAAACTCAACTTATTTTATTTCCCCATAAGCCAAGAGCTCAATTTTTAAAACCTAATGAAAATCATTCCATAACTTTTAATGGGGTTTCATTAGAATGGTCTGATCACGTGAAGTACTTGGGACTTACACTTGATCGGAATCTTACTTTTAAAAATCACATTGAAGATATTCAATCTAAGTGTAATAAATATACTAAATCTCTTTATTCTCTCATCAACAGGAAATCCAGGTTGTGTCTGCGAAATAAGATGTTAATCTACAAACAGGTATTCCGACCAGCGATAATGTATGCAGTTCCGATTTGGTCTAGCTGCTGCGCGACAAGGAAGAAAGCCATCCAGAGGATTCAGAACAAGGTTCTGAAAATGATTTTGCGGCTTCCACCTTGGCACAGCACCGAAGATCTTCATCGGATTGCAGGCATTGAATCGATCGAAGAGATGGCCAACAAAATCATCTCCAACTTCAGAGGCAAATCGATGCAGTCTTCCATCGCAGAGATTCGTTCTCTTTATAACTAGTTTAATTTTAGGATAGTGTTTAGTTTTAAGTTTAAAATATTTTTGCCATTACAGGATGTTCTCCTACATTAAATACTTAATTGCGCTAAGCAAATTTAATTCTTACAAATAAATTTTCAATATCTAGTTAACTATAGGGCACTGAACAGTTCATTATTGAGCTGAACACCTAATTTAATGAAAAAATGTAATATAAATGTAATGATGAATTGATACAAATAAAGACATATTTAAAAAAAAAAATAATAATAAGAATTCCATCGATTCAATCCTTAACTGAAATTTTGAATTTGAATTTGGTCCATTGGATAATTTCCAAATAAGAATCTAGATTTTTCGTTTTAACTATGATCAATCCCCAATCTTGATTCAGGAATTTTGTTGCAATGATGATTTAATTTAAATTCAAACAATGAATTGAGATAAGCAATCATTAATATTTATAGCTTTATCTGAAAAATATCTGGATGTTTTTGTTAAAAAAGTATTATGTTTAATTTAAATAGCTCCTCTTTTTTTAATATTGTGTCCAACCTGACAGCTCAAATTTTCAGGAAAGTTAAAGAAAATGGAAAAACTTTTTTTTGAAAGATTTAGAAAATTACCGGCTAAGAATGTTACTTACCATATCAAAAAAATTTTATTTTATTTTCGATTGTGATCTTCGAATTCTTAAATTTAAAATTGGAATCAACTTTTTACCATCAAGAAAATTGAATTCAAGATAGTGAGAAAACATAAAGTTTTCATGCGGAATAATAAACTCAGATATAAAAATCACACTGAAAAAAATCTTCAATGTTATAATTCAAAATTGGAGATGGTCCTGCCAACAGTAAGTCGATTCCGAGGCGATTACTTTTCATGGGATTATTTTCTTAGGACAGTACCCGTTCGATCTCGATGTCCCATCTTCAAAGTTGTAACTACTCCTCCCAGTTATAAACAGCACAAGCACCAGAGATGAGACATTCCTCTCGACATATTGATATGCAAATTAAAATATCGAAAGTCTTGATCAAAACAATATTAGTTAAGCCTAGCAAAAAGCTTGTAGCTAAACGAAAAAGGAGTAGGTCTACCGTTTTTCCTGCAAGAGGTTGTCTAAACATTTTCTTGCCAAACAAATTGGATTTCCTGTGGCTCATGTTTCAAGAGAAGCGGGTGAAAAACAACATAAATCAAAAGATAAACGATTTTTATGACAAATCTGCGTATCACCGGACGGAAATCTCTAGTTAGTAGTATATTTCTTCACTTAGCTTCCGAAAAGGCGATATCACCGGCGATATTTTTTCGGTCATGCTCCTCGCTCTTGGCCTTATTTGAATATAAATTTGAAAGTTTTCTCCCAGCAGATTTGCAAGACTCCAGCTAGCTAGCACATCATACCTACATTCACATTCAGCCGCAAACCACCGACGAAAATCAGCTGCCGGAAAAAGGAATCATCTGAAATATGAAAATGCACTTTGTCCAAGTTTTCTTTTCTTTTTTTGCCACACATCCTCGGAGGGTTGAGAATCGTCGAAACGGAAGCAAATTATGGCTTTTAAAGTATGCTTTCAGTCATACGGCCGGCAGCAGCACACATTTTTGGTGGCAAAAGACACATGGGGACGAGAATATTTTATCAACTTTCCTCTGCCGTGCGCACACACCCGAAGAAGGAAATTTTAAACGGATCAGCCAGGCGGCAAGTGATAATAAAAAAATTATTGGAGACGGTTTTTTGTGATTTTTTAGAGCTTTGCTTAAGGACCTCGGAGACTTTTGTTTAATGCCGGCCACAATAACCGCGAAGGACCGCGAATTGCGAAGCGATTCAACTTTGAACAAAAATACTTCGGTATTTTGCAGATATTAATCACACATAAAGAAATCTTGAAAATTAGTTTTCGGAAAAAAAATCTAAGCGTGGGATAGGTACCGCGCAAAAGGAAGAATCAGAACCCATTACTTCTTTTTTCAATTATATGTGAGGAGTAAATAGAATCAAAATCTCGTATGTAAACATGCCTTCATAAATTCTTCAGTACATTGTTTTCAACCCATTTGCCAAACCGCTGGTTCCAGCTCGTTTCCCCCGAATTGTGGTTGTGAAATGTGCAGAGTCATAACAAAATTAGGCTGCAAAAACTTATGCTCCCATGTAATGATGATGAGGGGCAAAGAATAAGCGAAAAAAAAACGTCACGGAAAAAAGATCCCAAGCATCAAGTCGGAACACAGGAAGTGAAATTATAAATCATGGAAACAGCCGAGTGTGACACGACTTGGTCCCACCATCAGCGGAAACAGGAAGTGGATGTGGAGATGCATGAATGAAGTGAAAAAAGCCAAGAGGTTCGTTATCAAAGATTCATTTTCGTATTCATTGTTTTCCAGTCCCGTCGTCGCCTTGTTTGAGAAGATGAGGAGGGTTCATGATGCTGCAAAGGTACGACTTTCTTGGGATGTTTAGGTCTGCCGTTGAAAGGTGGATCCGCGTTTTGGTGTGGGAGTTTGGCTTTGTTAGCGTTAAACGAGTGCCACTCTTCGAGTACCCTTCGAAACAAGAGGATACACTCACGTGTGGAGAAAAGCTCGGAGCATACTTTTTGTCTCGACGCAATTTGACCCGTTTATATTTCCAATCAAAATTAAAACAGTTTTCACCAACGGTTAGTATGCTTAAAAATCGAAAATATAACACAGCTGCGAGGTAAAAATCGATTTATTCAACCCTGGTATCAGGTACCCGATAAATTACAGCTAAACATACGAAAATATTTTTCCCAAAAGTATCAAGCACTTTGCAGTCAGGCTCGGAATTTACGACGAAAATCTTGGGCCATAAAATGCGACTGTTCCATTATCACCACTCGGTTGTAAGGCGAAAAAAGGAGGTTGGAACAAAATAAAAATGTGTGTACGTACCTGCTTGTGAGTAAGTAAAGTGAGGCTTTAAGTATGTGTGGGTGTGTGGAAAATGCCACATCTCCTCCAATAACCCACAAACTAATGCAGGTTAAATGCATTCCGTCATTGACTTTTTCACAGCATGATGCTCAAGGTAGGATGGAATAATTTTTGTGACATATGTTTCACATCGTTGGCAACTCGCCAGAGCAGTCTACAGTTTGGTGAATAAATCATTTTCACATTTTCATGCAATTTTAATTAAATCATTTTAAAGGTTTTTCTTATTTGTACATTATTTCACAGAAAATTTTAAGAACAACTTTAGATGGATAGCTGATTAACAAGTTCGAGGCGGATTGCACACATTTATTAAATTTCCATACAATACCATCTCACGACATAACTTGGTGGACATAATTCCTAAAATACACTCGGTTCATAGCAACCGATCTCCAATTTCTAAGACATCCCACATTCGACAGATCACGCTCCACTTTGCCAAACCACCTCGCTCGTTGTACCCCTGCTTGTCTGGTGCCTATCGGATTCGCGGTGAATACCTGTTTTGCAGGACTGTCGTCCGACATTCTCTCAACATGTCCTGCCCAGCGTATCCGGCCAGCCTTCACCACCTTCTGGATACTGAATTCGTCGTAGAGTCGGGCGAGCTCGTGGTTCATCCTTCGCCTCCACACTCCGTTCTCCTGTACGCCGCCAAAGATGGTTCTTAACACTCGTCGCTCGAATACTCCGAGTGTACGCAGTGTGTCCTCCTCGAGCAATTTCTATGTCTCGTGGCCGTAGAGGGCAACCGGTCTAATGAGCGTCATGTACACTAATGTACAGGTTACACTTTGTGCGTGGGCTAAGTCTTCTCGACCGCAGTTGCTTGTGGAGTCCATAGTAGGTACGACTTCCGCTGAACATTCTCCGCCGGATCTCACGGCTGGTGTCATTGTCTGCCGTCACCAGTGAGCCGAGATAGACAAAGTCTTCGACTATCTTCAGCTCGTCGCCGTCGATCATGACTTTGTTATTATTGGACAACGAGCTCGTTGGCCTCGGATCCACAAGCCAGCATATACTTCGTCTTCAACGTATTAATCATAAACCCGATCCTTCCTGCTTCGCGTTTCAAATTGCGATAGCTCTCCTCCACCGTCGCAAATGATCTGCCGACTAGATCAATGTCATCGGCAAAGCAGATAAGTTGACTGTATCTTTTGAAAATCGTTCTCCGCATTTCGCCCACCGATCGTCTAATAACACCCTCAAGACCTGAAGATCTGGTTCGTCCTACACTGCCTCTCCAAGAAGCCGGCCTGATGACTTCCCAGGAATATTTTTGCTTATGGCGTTAGACTGTAATCACATTTAATCTGGGGGAGAATGTAACCCCGTATAGAGTAAGTTGTTACCCGAAATGACCCGCAAACCTGCACTGCTAATGACCACCTCACTTGTGCGCCAACGACGGAGATGATCCGCCGATGTGAGACGGCATGTTGGATGCCCAGCTAGTAAAACTTTCTCTCAGGGCGGGTCAAGCGAACGGAAAAGGATAAATACTCTTAAGCGAAACCCAAAACGCTAAGTAAAGAATTTGCTATACGAGACGAACCAGCCCAAAACTTACTTTGCCCTAATGAGCTTCGCTCACTAATTAAAATTGCTCACAAAATACCATTTTAGCTTTATATTCGATAACTTCCAATCGATACGTAACAGAGTTCAATATTATATTCGTATTTGTAACCTTGGGCTATTTACCCTGGGTTTGTAAACCATATTATAAATCTTGAGTCGAACTAAGCTGTAAATATTTCATATAATAATGTTTGTATATCTTATAGTCTAGAGAAGATTTGACCTTATTTGTTGCCGACGTAGTCGGATTGTTGTCCACGATTCCGTGTCGGTGGTGACAATGTTTGTGATTAAACCACAGACGAACGGCTTCAGCGACTACCGACGCTTGGTCTGGTTGACTCAGAGCTCGGATGTGAGCTCCTATTGACCTGGCCTAATCCGTGAGCTAGATTCGGATCGCCGATCGGAGGAACCGATGGGGAATCCACGGTAACCATGTCCACTGACTCAGGGCAGAGACGGGTGCCCCTACGGACGGATGACAGCATGCAATGCCGACCCGGAAGTGTCGGAAACCCTTGGATCGGAACCCTAACGGGAGTTCCTACGGCTTGATTCGGCTGGTGAGCACAGCTTTTACGCTAGCCGGATGGCTTGCGTCTTCGACCACTAACCGACCGGGGTCCCTTGGCTCGGAGGCGGTGAAGTGACTGGTACCTCTTACGGACGTGCGATCTGCCTGGATGACCTTGACCACGCTATTGCCGATCACTCGGCCCAAACGTTGTTTTCTCCCACTGGCCAGACTCGGTTCAAGAGGCTGGATTCGGAACCGACTGGCCGAGAAGACGGAACTGTAGAATCTACAGAAAAAACCTTCGTGTGAAGGTTTAACCTACACACACGTGTACGATTAGGTTATGTATCACACGAAAAACGGACAAAACGGACAATGGTCATACCTGATGATCTTCTTTAATCTAACGGATAGATCTCTTGGCTGTAGCTTTAATGTGGTATTGTTAGAGCAGTCCTAGTACAGAATGGATATCATTGAGTGTTTCGTTTTTGTTTAACAAAATTCTTATCACTCACTTTCAAACACGCTATTCATCGCATGTACCGATGATACATTTAGCGACAGTAAATAAAGGCTGGAAATACTATAATAAATCGTTACAAACTATTCCACCATGTGGTATTTCACCGCAGCCTACCATTTGTATCGAACGGAAACGACAACACTTTAAATCTGCTGCGTGCACAAAACTTCAACTGCTCTTGATGAGGCCCAACGAACAAAGAGGCTTGAGTCAGCTCCTCGTGGCTTTACCAATCCCTTGGATAATCCGCCAAACTCACACAGTGGGTTTCGGTGGAACCTAAGAGTAAATGGGAAAGGTAGAAAGAATGCCACAGTTGATCAAGTTGTACTAAAATGTTTATCCAAGACACCGCTCATATACACTGAGGTGATTCGAATAAACGGTGTACAGAATAATGTTACAAGACGGCGGAGTAGGATTCGGGACAGCACTTTATAGGCGGCATTGAGGACAGTGATCGCTCGGTAGTTCTCACAGTCCAATTTGTCGCTCTTCTTGTGGATGGGGCTCCTCTCCTTTCACCCCTCTGGTAGCTGTTCTGTGTCCCAGATTCGAAACATCAAGCGGTGTAGGCAATCGGCCAACTTGTCCTTGTCCATATTGATAAGTTCAGCTGCGATGCGCGTAGAATTCATCTATTTCGTCACCGATACTTCCGAGATGAGAGCTGTGTACGTTGATGATACTTATGTTTAAGAACCGTTCCTTGATTCTTAACCGACACATTCGTGGATCGATCGGCCACCATCTGCTGTTCCAAGATCGCGTGTATTGCTGCAGCTCTGGTAGATGGTATGATCTTCTCGGAACGTTCGTACCGTGGAGCTCTTCCAGCATACCTCCTGCAGCGTTAAGATGTTGAATTTGCGGCTTTTCAATTCGTTGAAGAGCACTTGAGTACTGTCCATGAAATTTAGAGATCGACAGTTTCATGTTCCAAGGTTTCAATCGCTGGTATCTTTACGTCGCGTAGGTCTTTGCCTATTTCCATCCGACATTTTTTGTTCGTTATTCGTTGCTTGTATTTTTTGCAGTCACGGGCTCGCAAGACCCACAGTTAACTTCACTATCTTGCAGTAGGACTGTCGTTATGTTGCTGTGTTTGGATTCCGAACACCACCAGGACGTTGTTGCACTACAGAACTCCAGAAGATCATAAATCTTAAATAGATGGACTGGTTAAAAAAATGTTAAATGACAAAGTTATACAACTTTCTATCTCACCTCACAATCCTCCAATCTTGTTCAGTCTTTAGAAATCATAATCTGAACATGAAAAATGGCGTCTAGTGATCGATTTTAGACAATTAAATAAGAACATAATTGCTGATAAATTATCTGTTTCTAGAGTTCACGATATTTCAGATCAATCAGGAAGAGCAAAATATTTTTCAATACTAGATACGACATATGGTTATCATCAGATTGAGCTTCGAAACTCTTTAAAAAAATTACAACCTTCTCCACATCTTCTGGTCATTTGGAATTTAATGGATTATCTTTTGGTTTAAATATTTCACCTAACAGTTTTCAGAGGATGATAATCATCGCTTTGAGTGGCTTACCTCCGGAATGCCCGTTCCTTAACGTTTATGGCTTTTCTAAAACAGAATTATATCTGCTCTTGATAAAAACAATTTTTTCAAACGCACTGTTGGTAGCTTTAAGATGAAATTAAACGATGACCTATATAAATGAAAATAATAATTTTTGAGGCATGGTAGCATTTATATTTTCAAAGCGTGGGAGTATTTATATTCTAAATATTATAAGTATTTATATTCAATCTAGTACTATTATCAATATGTTTACTTTATTTGACAGACGTATGAGTCGAAAGAAGAAGTTTGGGGATTACTGTTGTTTTTCTCTGTTTTGATCTGCCTGGTTTAAAAGCTGCTATTGTATTTTCGGAGCCTTCATTTCATTAGGTACATCACATCTAGTATTTTTTCTCAAATCCTGATAATCCTATTCCAATTCATTCTCATTTCAATGCATCAGGTAAACCTTCAATGTATTCTATTCATCTGAACGACACTCGAAGTCGACTGCCTGCCCGTCCGCACGCATCCCATTTAAAATCCCTATTGTCCGATTCCAATTCTTCAAGTAAACGTATAGAAATTTCCATTGTCCAGTTTGAATCCACACAAACGGTTGCCTGATTCCCGTGCACAAAATTCCAAGACATCAGGTAAACTTATATGATTTTCCATTGGCCAATTCTATGGAACCCAAATGGCTGCCTGTCTTTGCGCGCTTGTCTCTAAGCAAGCGGCCGGCATCGATCTACGCAGAATCAGTACGAAAATTAACACCCGCCTTTCAAGAAGTTCAGGTAAAGTAGTTAGCAAGGACACTAATGGGATGGGATGGGATTGGAAAAGTGATGAGTTCGGTTCACATCTTTTTCGCCATCTTTTTTTGCATACAAATCCAATAAGATTTTTAGTTTATATATCCTATCTGGATGAGTTATTATTTTGTTTACATTACAACACGGGTTGATATGATTTAGTTATGGTTGCATAGACTTTTTGATATAATTTCAGATATTTTAACATCCTACGAGTACTGAATTATAACTTATCCAGATAGGAAAAAATTGAGTATCAAAATATCTCATCTTGATATGAATGATATGCTGCAGAACCAAAGAGTGTGCAAAAAGTGTCCTATTACCACACCAGTAACCCAGATATCGAACCAGACGCACAATGGCTAGAATTATTCTAAGACGCCGGGGAACGTCGTTCTTTCACTCTCTGTTTACATATAGGGTAGGGGCACCAACCTCCGTCGTATCCCTCTGATTCGTCTTAATTGATGAATGCATGTTCAAGAGCCGAAAAATCACTTTCCGCTTTAATTAGCTACTTCACATGATAAACTTGCGCCTGTGAATTTATTTTCTATCACAAATTTTTCACTTTTGAAACTATTTTTTGAGATTTTTGATTTTGAAATCGCGAAGTGAAATGAATTATTGGCGCACTCCGCCATATTGAAAGACGAACTTAGTGATCCCTCCAACGTGTTTCTTTGCTTTAACGCTTCCTATCAATGCCTGTAACGATCAAAATCATAAAATCCACCAGAAAAATGTTGAAACAAAATTAGAAATATGATCTCAAACTAATCTGATTTATGTTAATTAGTCAATTTTCGTTTGAAATCGAATCGCTCGGATCCGATAATTCGTCGTAATTTTGCGACAAGCATAGGAAACCGTTTTGCAATAATTGGAATTAGACTGGTTCATTTTTAATATTTTTTGCTGGCCACAGTCGGACTCATTAAGAATGAACATAATTGATTTCCAAGTAATTTTGTATATTTGACCTCATTCAATCTGGGAACTTAATACGCCGGGATATAAGTGCAAAAAGTCTATTTATATTATTAAAATACTTCAATGTATTCAGCATACCTTATAATGCATGATTTTAAATGAACAAAGAATTGATGGCTTTTTTAGCTAAGTGGTTGTTGTTTTACAAATTATTTACTACCAGTACCGTGCGTAATTCAATAGACGTTATGGTACACGCAAGAATATCAAATACTTTACACATATCTAACGTTCAAGTCCAATGAATGTTTCTTTAAAATTTTATATTTTAAGATTTGATTTTTTTGGATTTATTATCTGATGACATTAAACATTTTCTTAAGTATTCACACATCAATTCTATGAAAATAAGACTTTTTGAACTTCTTTCATTCAAACTGCAATGTCTCACATACGACCAAACGCTTTGCTCATCAGAATGGTCACTGAGAGATCCTTGAAAACTAAAACTAAAACTTATCCAGTTTTCAGAGATTCTTTGATTTGGAATCAATAACTACTCGAGAAAAACATTTGAATTCCTGCACAGAAAACCTCGATTTCTACTGAATTGTAACGATGCATAGAAAACCAATGCAATTAATTTCCTTTGAATGTCAAAATGACAAGAAAATTTGGATGAATGGATCATTAAAATTTTGAAATTAGAATTCATGAGTCTCTGGTTTGGATCTCAATACAAGTTGAGATAAAAAATCGGTAGATATGATTTTTTGTACATAAAGTCGTTCAAAATCCAACAAAATCGAACCTGCTTATTTTCTGATTCCTACCATATAACTTTTGAAACTTGACTCATGTTTGCTTCATTTTTATATGTTCTCAGTGAATTGGCAACAAAAGATGTTTTGTCGTTTTTGACATATTACAGTTTGAATAAAAAAAATCGAAAAGTTTAATTTTAGTTTACGTCATTTCCCAAAAACTTGCATTTAACTGATTTCTTATTTGAAACCTTGACAACAACAAAATGTTAGGATAACGAAGCGTCAATTTCCGAAAAAAACATTTTTGCAAAAACTTTTATCGCTCGTAAAAAACACGAATAGATGAGCTGAACCAGTCTAATGCGCATTACACGCATCAACGTGGCGTTGCTTTGTTTCGATATCAGGGAGGTGGCAAACTAGTTCTTCTTTCGAACAAGAATCTTTTTCTTTTTTTCTATCCATCGGGAGAGACGTTTATGGTGTTTTCCTCTCAAAGCAGTACAAAGTCTCAAAAGTCAAAATTTCAACCAATGAGGAATCAGAATGATTGATGTGTTAGTGTGCTATCAACCATACTTCTCTAGCATTTGACATTTAGTTCGGGTCCTTGACAGCAAAATGTCAGGTTTGTTATGGGCCCACAAAATCGTGGGCCCGTAATTTTGATGGTTGTCAAATTCAATGACAAAGGATAGGGATGCCATTTCCCTGTTCGATATCCTTCGCCAGGGTTCCCAAATGGATAAGAATACACATGTTGACAAAACGCAAGAGTGATTCTGTCTCTCCTCAATTGTCATATAGTATGGGAGAGTGGGGAATCATGGGCCACTTTTTTTCGTTGTTCCATAACTTCTTTATTATAAAAGATAAAATGATAATAAAATATGGTATGGTTTTCTACATTTTCAAGGTATCATAAGGTATTTTTTGAAATTTTTAGTAAGTTATTTTCCCCAAATTCTGACTGTTTGAAAAAAAGCAATATTTTTTGGATTTTGAAAAATGGTGGGGAATCGTGGGCCACCAAATCCAAATTGAGCAAATAACATGCAAAGTTTATGAGTTGACCCAAAACTGTGATTTCCTAATTCATTTCGTTATTTTAAAGCAATTTCAGATGATGAAATAAAATAGAGAGCTGTATATGATCGCATACATTCCAAAACCTGGCTCGCGAACGTTTTGGCAAAATTTCTTATATAGGATGGACAAAATATTTTTCATAACTCTTCATTTGGCATGAGTGAACTTTACAGATAGGTAAAACGTATTTTAATTTCTGAATTTGAATAAAAACATAAAAATATAGGTGATTAAAGATGTGTGGCCCACGATTCCCCACAAGCTATGATTTGCAAATTGGTTGCGTTTGTGTGAATTATTGATATTGCATCAAAAATTCCTTTTCCATGTGAAAGATGATGATAAAACTAAGATCATAAGCGTATGAGCATATTTTTGTTATGCACTTTAGGTTCCCCATCGATGAAATTTGCGGGTGTTTTTTTAATTATGTAAGTAAATTTTTCTAACTTTTTTTATCTTGATAAATAAAAGAAGCATGTGATGCGTATTTCTGTCAACAACATATAGGAATATATGCTCACGCAAAGCGACGACGATGACAGTTGGTTTGAGATTTTTATCTCAACACACATCTGAGATATTAAAAGTGGCCCACGTTTCCCCATGGCCCACGATACCCCACTCTCCCCTACTATTAAAAATGTTAATGTTCTTTAAATATGTGCAGTTTCTGTGTAAATTTGTGCATTGTAAATGGTGGAAAATATCTGTATGAATGTTTAAAATTTTATTTTACAGACAAATCCTGGATCATGGCAGCCCTGTCCGTTGTAGAGTGTGTTGGTACAAAATACATTTGCAGGGTGGATTCAATTTGTAAGGTCTAATATTGTGCTGCCTGCAATTGCCTTAGCCAAGCAATGGTACCTAGCTACAAAAACGCTACCTTGGGATTTCTTGGCTAGGTCATTTTATTGCGACTTAGATCTCATTAGAACTTTGCAGTTATCCTGCGCTGTTGATCCGTGCGAAGTAAATAATAACATTTGCATGAACCGCAACCGCAAAATTTTAAATCTATCCCTCATGAGGGAGGAAAAGTTTGAGACAATTTCGGTAGAATTCAATAGAAGGTATAATATTTTGCTGCCTGCAGATGCATTAGCCAAGCAATGCATGGTAGACCTTTCTACAATAAAGCCTTCCTAGTTTCATGGCTTATTGCGACTGGTTACTTGAGAGATAATTTGCTACAGTGCTGCGTGGTTGATCCGTTTGAAGTAAGCTAATGCCAATTGCATGAACCGCAACCGCATTTTTTAAATTTATTCGTGAAGAGGGTGGAATAAATTGAGACAACTTCGGTCTCCTTGTACGACGGAAGTAAGGACCTGGTACGACAATGAGGGAACTTGAATGTGGAAAATAAATCATTAATTGTCTCAAAAGAACGTAATGGATTGATCTATTTCCTGCATAATTTCATTACACAATATTAAATATATAGTTCAATGAATGAATGACAATTTTAAACCAACATGGAAGGCAATTCTATTGAACTAATGAAAAAAGCTTCTTTGAGCCGTTGTCTTAGGGGCCTCTACCCTAGTCCTATATTCACAACTATTCAATTTCCCCATTACACTCTCGTGCAAGTTTAGTCCATAGCTTTGCGCAGTGGCGATATCGTAACCAAAGAGGTTCTACCGAGGTGCGATTATTGCTCGTTGAAAAGTCTCAGATATCGAAATCAAAATAGGTATCGAGTCTACAAATAGAAGAAACAGATAATAAAGCAAAGGAAGTCGGTATGAGTCATCCCTTAGAATGAAAATCCTAGAAAAAAAGCTAGGGAGATTCGGATTTGGAGTCATGAACTCAAGTTCAGTAATTATTCGAAAGAACCTCACACCAGCTAACCGCCCAAGTATTAATGTCTTCTCCTATCACTAGAAGATTTTTATTTTGAAATAGAACTCTTATTTATATAATTATTTAATGAAATCGAAAAAGCTGTGCTGCATCGTGTAGCATAAAATAACCAAAATTTAATAGGCTATCATCTTTTGATAACCTTGATTCAAATCTAACCTTTTTCCTACCCATAGTTTTTATTTTATTCTCATCACCATAATAAGTCAAATATTTCAGTCTACTCCGATTCTCTTTTGGGGGTAGCAACTCAACCCAGCCAAAAAGGGACCCTTTCGCTTCCCGATCCTTAAAAAGCTTTTCACACTCACTTTTCTCCGGGGTTGTGTCGAAAATCTGCACACCTTCCGAAGATTTTTTTCTCCCATCTGCTTTCAGCAGATTTGTGCGCATTTGGTTCACGAGCTTAATCGAAACTGGAACGGGACCGTTTCTGACATTTTCCATGGAAAAAGGTGGACCAATAGATTTCCCGCCGGGACGTCTGGCTGGAGGGGGGAGAACGACAAAACCAAAATGGAGGGGGAACTAGTAGCAAGGAAAATCTCGAAAGGATTCCGTCTTGTAGATGCTCACACACACTCTAAAATACCCCCGGAAGCAGAACACTAAACATAAAGCTTTACGATACATCTCGAGCATGAAGGCAGACAGACGTCTGAAAGTGACAAAGACACCGACTTTCGTTCCAAAATCAGAAGGTAAGAGTTGAATGGGGGAAATTTCATTGAACCAGACCCCAGCCGGAAGAGAATAAGTGCTCCGGGTATCACTTCGACACCTTGAACGGATTTCTTACAGTTTTGAAGCCAAGTCAAAAGTTCCCCCCATTCGCCCCAAAGTTGAAGAAACAGAAGAAAGGGCAGGGGAGTTTTTTGATGGGTGTAATGTGTTTCGACTGCTGAAGTGTGGAAATTCTTGGACCGAAAATAAGTGGATCCTGGATCGGTGTCTGTCTGACTTATTGCCAACTCTTGGCTCAGCATATTGGAGTGGAAGTACTTACAGTTTCTTAGCTTTCCGATAGCTTCATTGCGAAAAGGGGTCATTTGGAAACGGTTGTCTGGAGCGATTTTTGTCAAATAGTTTTGCTTCCATTTAATAAAGGGAGCTGCGGATGACTCGCCTCATAACATGAATGGGTGATAGAGGGAAAGAAAATGGTTTTGGAGTCAGACTTTACAAGAGCTATGTAACGCTATGGTTTGTATCTTTTAATGATTTAGGTTTTTTCCTAAATTCAAGTGTATGAAGAATAATTCCAAATATTTTTTCCAATTTAGAATTTCTCTTAAACTGTTTGGATATGGAAATTTTGCTAACAATTTTCTTTGAATTTGGAAGCAGAGTGCACCACAGAAACGAGCCGCCTAAAAATTAGGTTATGATTTGAACATTTTTGTATCATCTTTGAGAACATTTGGGTTCAGTTCAGTATCTTTTTTGTTACTTGTTTGTAATACTTTTGTGACATTCAACATTTTTCATAAAATTGTGTGATAGTTTTGTTACATTTTTTTAATTGTTTGTTTGACATTATTTGTGACTGTTTTGTGACATTTTTTTGTTTTTGTAATATTTATGATTTTATTGTTGTTGGTTGTTTGGCTTGTTTCGTGCATTGGTTAGTAATATTTTTATGTGATATTTTGGTGAAAATTTCGAAATATTTTACTGTGTGATTTTTTGAGACAAGAACTGTCACAAAAAAAGCCTTAAAAATAACGAATAATGTCACATATATAATTTAAGAAAAAGAACAAAATTGTCACACAATCGTCACAAAAGTGTCAAATGTCAAAAATATCTTAAAAAAGTCACAAATGTCACTAAAAGATCAGAAAGGTTACGGAAATGGCAAAATGAATCACCACATAAATATCAAAAAATTTGTTGAAAATTGTAAACAATATCACAAAATGAATATAAAAAAAATATAATATAAATCGAACCAAATGTTAAACAAAAATGTCAAAAAATCATTCCAAAATTTTAACTAATTTTTCACAGAAAATTTAACCAATATATCACTGATTTTGTCTTAATAAATGTTCAGAAATTTGTCTTAAAAAATGTCTCGAAGAATACAACAGAAATGAAACCAAAACTGATGCAAAAATCAGTTACAAGTATGTCTCAAAAATCACATGATCAAATATCTTAAAAATGCATCAAAAATATCAAAAAAAATTCACAAAAATACCACATAAAATGTCTTGAAACAAGCCACGAAACAAGTCAAAAAACAAGCAACAACGAAGAAATCAGAAATAATACGAAAATTGTCACTAAGAATGTCACAGATGGCGTATGGAGTATGATTTTTACATTTTGAATTATTTCCATCCCATCTCTGTGACATTTTTGTGTCATTTTTGTGACATTAATGTGGCTTTCATTAAAATTATGATACGATTTAGTTTTTGAGACTTTTACAACATTTTGGCGACAGTTTTGTGACACATTTGGGAAGTATTTGCGAAGAATTTTTGTGACCATAGTCGTGACATTTTTTGAATTACAAAGAATTTTTTTGTGATATTTTTGTGATATATTTTGAGAACAGTTTTAAATTTAATATGTTTATAAGTTTTTTTTCGACACATTTGCGATAGTTTTTGAGACAGAAATTTTTGATATTTTTTTTTTATCTTTTGTACATATTTAGGATATTTTTGTGACATTTTTGTCATATTTTTAATACATATTTCTCCAGAATACATTTCTGTATTGATTATAACATTTTTGTTATTTTTGTCATTTTTGTCATTTTTGTCATTTTTGTCATTTTTGTCATTTTTGTCATTTTTGTCATTTTTTTCATTTTTGTCATTTTTTTTATTTTTATAATTTTTGTCACTTTTTTCTCGTTTTTTTGTTATTTTAATTATTTTGGTTATTTTTGTGATTTTAATTATTTTATTTTTATTTTAATGTTACTTTTTTTATTATCATTTGTGTTTTTTTTGTCACATTGTTTGTTTTTTAAAGGTTTAGTCATGATTTTTTTCTAGTCGCTTTGACTTTTATAAAAAAATCTGGTATTTGAGTATCGATTTTTCATTTTTGATATTTCCCTCAGTTATATTTTTCCCACGTTTTGTTTTGTACCATACTTTTATTTTGTCATTTTTTTTTTCAAATTTTTAATGCTTTATTGCAATTTTCCGATATTTTTAAACTTCTTTTGGCTCACGTTACGCTGGTTATAGAAATAATCACTAGAACTTTTCAAAGTTATAAATCAACAATCAATGATTGATGATAATCTTAGATTCAAATTCACGATTTCAAATCTATTCCAAACAATCACATTTTGCATGCCAAATACATTAATAAATTAAAATATAAAGAATCAATAAAGCTTCGGATTTTTACTCTTCAGTGGCAAAGATTTTCTACTTTCTCTCTGAATATTTTACATCCCATTAAAGGCTTTAGGAGGCGTAAAATTTAAATTAGCCTCTTCGGTTTATCATCGACAGCCTTTTACCGCGAAATGTTCGACCCCACCGAAAAATATCGACTTACGCCTTCTTATCAGCTTTTTATCACATCCTACTGAATCTCCCACCTCCCCCCAAAACACCCACGCACACGTCCTTCAGTTGGGAAAATTTGCACGCAAAAACTCGTCTGGATTGGGTTTTTTTCTCTTCTGATTTTCAGTAAGCTGCTTCCAGCGAATTGTGCATTATGTTCAAGTGTCGAATCGGCCCTAAAGTAATAAACGGCTGGCTGCCCTGGTGGTTTTCTCCTGCAAGGGATTTTATGAGGAGCAAAGTGGCCATTTCAGGCGACCAGGATGGCGATGAATGGATTAAAAAGTAACAACCAATCCCAAGATCGTCTTCGGGTATTAAAAGAAAATTTGCCCTGCCATTTCGATTCCAATTATCCGGCGGCTGGGGATTTTTCGGGGCCCGTCTGGGGATGGCTTCTTCTCTGTTTTTCTCAATTTTCGTATTGCCTAGCGTGAAAGTTCAGTTTTCTTCGGCTGTTTTTCCTCTTCGAAGCAAAGCTCTGACTGCTGGTGGAGAAAAGCCGAACAAATTACCGTTATCAATGCCAAGCCAAATCGTGTGAAACTGTCAGCCCGTTAATTGGGGTGAAATAAAACTAAAAGGGAAATAAATTTGAACAAAGAGAGGCCTCAAGGAGGATTTTTCTTCCGAACGTTTTAAGCCAAAATGAGAAGGATTGCAATTGATTACTATTGCTCGTATTGCTCGTTCCATGAGTGGAAAGATTTGATTGGACTTTAATTTAAGGATTAATATCGATAATATTGAACTCACTTACATAATAACCTAAGGTACACGTTGGTAATTTTTAAGGGATTAAGAGAAATTGTCAAAACCATGTTTTTATTCAATTTGAAATGCTTTTGGAGCTAATAAATGTTAGAAAGATGAAAAACGTTCTTGATATCCAGTGATAATTAGCGTTGTTTCGATTTTTTTTTTTAAATCATAACAGTTATTCAAAAATTCATGCAAACATGATAAATCCGAATCTAAATTCAAAATTCTTCTTAATACGTCTGTCACTCACGAGATTAGATCAATGACTGACTCGTGTTTCTCATTACTATTAGTAACATTTCTTCCAGTTTTTACACTCCGTCTTACTACAAAATCAAAATCATTGAAAAACAATCGCAGCTTTGCAATTTTTCTGCTTCTCCGTCTTGATAACGGAGCCAAAACAATCTACAAATAGTAGCAGTAGCCTTAAAAATTTGTAAAGATAGAAAAAATATCAGCAGCAACTTCAAAAGTCTGCGCTTTCTAAGCCAATTCGTATTTCCCACCGTAAAGCCGATTGAAAAAAAAAATCAGCTGCAGCCTTGAATATCTGCGCTTCTCAAGCCTATCCGTCTTTTCTTCCGCAAGGCCAATTCAAAACAAATATTTAGCAACAGCAACCTTCTTTCCAAAAGAAGGCCGATTTGAAACAGATTCTCCGTCTTTTTCGGCGCAGGAACAAACAAATAAATCAGTGCTTTTCCAATCTCTCTTATTTATCTGAACTCTAACCATTCCCAAACATCAACCTTGCAAATTTGTGCTTATCTCACCAGCTAAGCCATTGTCGTGAATTATATCCAAATTATAGTTCATAATTCTTTTTAACACGCTTATCGCTCACAAGATAAGACCAAGGACTACTTTCGAGCTATGTTCACACTTTGTGGCTTCACTTCCAGTGTTGCCACATATTTGGTTTATTTGCTTTCATGACTTATTTTCATCATCATCATTTCATTCATCATCATCAAACAAGCATAAGAAAATGTGACCGTAATCTACATTTAGGCCTCTCTTCATTATATTAATTTGTTTCACTCTTTTACTTTCAGGTAAATCAGAAAAGAACTTTCATGATTCCAGAGATCGGTAAGCAAAAGAAACTTTTTCCTAAGTAAAGCGAAAGCAATTTTCATTACCGGGTATGAGAAAAAAACAGTAAAAACTGAAATAATGTATTTTTAAGCGTTTTCGTTATTAAAATTACATCCAATTAATTGTGGAAAATGTTATAGTATAAATTTTAATAAACATTTATTTCCATTGCTCGCGACTCTCTTATCAAACACCCTCTTAAATGACTTTTCAAGTCTTACAGACAAAACGCAAAATCAACGCGAATATTTAACAGAAAAATAAAAAATAACTATGAATTTTCAAATGGCAAAATCGTATTTTAACTGAATTATTCATTTTTCAAATTTTATATCAAGATAAAGACATACAACATTATTTTTAGCACATATCTACCAAAATCGAAGTAAACGGACCTTTAAAATTAATAAATTCTACAAATATTGAGACCAACTTCTGTTGAGAAATATTTGTCAAAGTACATCCGATTTTTAATTTCCATTGTGTTGATTCAACTTTTTTGTTAAGACTATAAGCTTATTCAATTTAACTAAGCTTTTTACAGTACAATAAACAGTCTTATTTTCAGCATACTGCCTCTGAAAACAAATAATTTTTATACTGATTTTTCTATCCATCCAAAAATTTTTATGGAGGTATATGAACGTTTCAACCTTTTTGTTTTACTGGACCTTTTTTGATTTTTGTGTATAATTAAACATTAATTCATTAAAGATTCCATTTATTTTGATAAGTTATTCCATTTTTTTTTTTCTAATTTAACACTCTTCATTTTTATTAATTCTCAAATTCTTAGTTGGTTGAGAAGCTATTATTGAAAAACTGTTTTTGAGTTTTTTTTTGTACCTCTTATCGAAAAAAATTTTTTCTTGACATTTTTTTTAAGATTTACTTTAGCTGTTCATAACAAGTCAGAGCAGTAGGAAGAACCGGCACTTGGGGAGAAGGGGAGGGGGTTTAGTGACAATTTCGATTGAGTTGTTCATACATGAAAAATATTAAAACAATGTGCAAGATCTTTGTGATTATTCAGCTTTGACTTTTTTTACAATAATAGTTATTTATTTGTTTTCAATGCAAACTTTCGAAATGAAGTTTGAGAAGTTGATTTAAAAAATTAATAACTAATGGATTTTGAAGGTTTCATTGAAGACAAACACTTTTCGTTAATACTAAAATTAGCAAAGATTAAGCTAATTCTTTTCAACCACAAAATATTATGAAATTCAAGTAAGAGATCAAGATTTTTTTCTAAACTTTAAAATTTTATTTGTTTCTGAATAATGTGCAATATTCATAATGTTTAACAATAAACAAATAAAATAAATATACAGGTTAATTTTTACTCTTGAAGATTAAGTACAAGTTCTTTGACCAATAAGAATTCATCAATTTTTGTTTCATTTTTGTGGTTTTTTCTGGTTTGTTTTTCACAAACTGACTCGTTTTTGATATTTTATTTTGAAACCAGTATCAAATCTGCGATCTCCTGCAATTTGAATTATCAATGAAATTCAAATATTTTTATTTTGATTATTGAACTGAAGTTCGGGTTGTATCTCAATTCTCAATTTCAATTCCAGATCTGAATCCTGCCATTTGAACCTCAATTCAAAATCTGATTTCCAAATCTGAAAACAATTTTTATTCTTAATTCCAGATATTAATAATTTCTTTTAATAATGAACAAAAAAGTGAAATATAAATCCAAACGCTCAACAAGATCTTTCTTAATTGACTTCTGAATTTTCGGCTTCTAATGTGTTATTTTAAATTTAATTTGTAAATCTAGATAAAAAATGTGAATTAGGAAATTGTTTGTGATTTTTCAATTCTAGATTACCATTATGAAACTTTCTTAAGTTCCAATTCTGCAAAAGTAGTTAACGTTCTATTGGTGTAACAGTAGAAATTTTTTTCCACATTCCGAAATGATGAGTTTCGAATATGGAAAATGCTTATAGTTGAGGTTTGAATTGCAAAACCAAGATTCGAATCAGGTTTTTTTTTTTCAAAATTATGATCCAAACAGGATTTCAAGAACAAAACACTTAATAAAGAATGCGAAATCTGTTCACAGATACCGAATTGCAATGTTTCTAAGCAAGATATTTTTTCACCAATTGGCCATGCAATTTCTGGTTATTTTTCCCAATATTCGACAATATAAAAATTTTCAAAAAAAAATCTTGAGGAAAAGCCCTTGAACTTTTTTTTAAACACGTCAGGCCATTTGAAATTATAATTTAGGTTTACAAAAAATCGTTTGAATTTTCGATGAAATTTTCTGAAAAAATGGGACGCAATTTATATAATTCCAATGAATCAATCACATATTCGTTTGAGTTTGGCTTGGTCTTATGTTATTGGAATTCGATATTCGGGATGGAATTACAATCCACAAGTAAGATTTTTTTTGGAAAGCTGTACTAGAATAGTGTATCTGGAAATAGATTTCTAAATGTAGTCTTTAACTTTGAGTCGAGATTGTTACTCTTGAATCATTTTAATCTTCATCAGAATTAAACTGAGAATTTGAATTTTTGAGTTCAAAGAAGATCATTTCGCTTGGCATTTTGAACCCTCATAAAGGGGGTTAACCCCCCTCCCTCCCCCTGTTCCAACAGCCATGTAACAAGTATTTATAAGTTTGTACATCCCAAGTAACATTTGCAGTTTTATAGCAGGCTACTTGATAAAGTTTGGGTTTTATAAGGGGCTTGAGGAGTCAAATAAAGCTATCGGTTTTACGTGGGATATTTACTGTTTTTTTTTTTCTATAATTTGAATTCACAAGGCATGTCTTTTAGATAGTTTGCCAATAAGAACTCTTGATCCAGATTTTTCAAAAGGAAATTATTTTAGAGAATTCAAAAATAAAAATAAAGGATGAATTTTAAATCACAAAAACTCTGAACAATTATTCACTTAAAATTCAAGCCTCTATGAAATATTTTCAATTAAAATACATAATACTACTTACTATCTGATATAGCCTGTCTTGCTCGAGTTCTTAAAATGGATTCACGACAAATTCAAAACTTTAGACGTGATTTTCCAAACATTAGATGTGATTTAATCCATATCAGCAGTTTCAAATTTCGAAAATTATTGCATACTGCACGTTTTGAAACAGTTTTTAAATACAAGGATTTTTCCCATAAAGAAATAGTGAATGATAAATGCGATTGGATGTTTTGATTTTAAATCTCCGAAGCATTTTTGTGGTGATCTTCGTTGAAATTTTAAATTTAATAATATGTATTTATAGATTGAAACTAAACGTCTTTATCTGTTCAATAATTTTTAATCGAAAAGCTGTATTTAAACTTATATATACCGAAAAGAAAAAAAAATATTATCAATCTATTACTATTTTATGCATTCAAATCACTTATTGACAATTTCATCTGAACATCAAACAAAACTTTCAGATGATGTGTTTACTTCGAAGAGAGTGACAAATATAATTGTTTATTCGTGTTTTAAGCAAAGTCCATCCATAACTGCCATCTACACTAGCGATTGCTAGTAAATGAGTAACTTGGTAGTTCTATTCCGAATTACTGGCAACACTGTTGTGTTACCACGAACTTAGTTTGAGTACTTCCGCTTAACCGTGTGATAATGTAAACATTTATACTGTCATCATCATCACCATCCTATTGTTCTCAGCAATCATCTATTGCGAATTGGACATTGCAAGAGGAACCAAAACAAACAATATTTTGGTTCTACTCGTGACAGAAGAATTCTGCTGTCTGTTGATAGGAAACCGTAGGTTTCAACAGATCATAATTCGTTAAAAGCTTTTCTCGACATACAAATAAACACGCAAGCCACCCTTCAGTTTTAGGTATAGAAACGAATTTTTCACTTGTCAAAAAATCAAACTAAATAAATATAAAAATGTAGAATCAAACTTTTTTTTTCCAAGTGAGTAAGTTACAAATAGCATCATTAAATTACGAAACCAATCTCATCAATCAACTTCATTTCGTTTCATCTTCAAAATCCATATTCATGAAGTTTGTTGACCGCTACAAATATGGCTCTTCTCTTTAATGCATATATCAAATGAAGAAGAGGCCATATACCTTTTCTTGTGTCTTCCACTCCGAAGAAAATTGATCTAAATGACCGCTCTCTGCTCCCAAGACACAAAAGAAGGAAAACGAGGCCCATGTTTGATTTTCACTTAATTACTGATGGCTGCCAGCCAAGTTTCATTCGTTCGTCTGGCTCGTTTGATGTCTTTCGCGGAAAATTGTTCCCTCGGTGGCCATAATTTCTGCCCCATTACAGCTGACTAGCTCTAGCTAGAAGTCGTTTTCATTCCATTCGTCCGAGACGTTTTCCGGTGAATTTGTGTTTTTGTTTGCTGGTTAACATGACTTTGAGACGCGTGGCGTTCTTTTGTGATGAGAATGTTTGCTAGAGTTTTCTTCCGTTGAGTATCTAATAACTTCAATTTTTTTTCCAACTAACCATTAAGATTAGAATTTGTATCAATTTCGTTGAAAGACGGTTCAAGGAACTATGTTTGTTGATTTTGTCCGTTTCGTTGCAAAGAACGAACAAATTTTTAGACAATCGGAAAACTTTCCTAAGAAAACCGCAAGGCTGAAGTAAATTAAGACCAATGGAAAATCGACCCAACTTTTCGACCACCTTTAACATCGCCCACCAGATGTGTGTTTCCAGGCTTTTGGTTTTCTTACTTAGAACCATCTCGTCATCGAATCGAGGCACACAGAGGTCCGAAGTACAAAAAGATGGTCCAAAATTTACATAAAGTCTGATTTGTGGGTATAAGAAGGAGAGATCTAAAGGCATGGTTGGGCATCAACGATAAAAATTCGAAAAAAAATATGTTTAGTATTAACTTTTTATATATCTACAAAGTTTTGTTTTTTCAATCATATCATCTTTGGTACAGTACACTTTCCAGCGCATTTTTGGCATAGAGTTAGTGCCGATAGGAGTTGAAATTTTGCAACCTCTTCTTGGGGTGTTATTATTTTATTTATTTATTTACATAGTATTCCGTCTCACGACATAACTTGACGAACATAATTCCTAAAATTCACTCGGTTCATAGCAACCGTTCTCCAATTTCTCGGGCACCCCACGTTCGCCAGATCACGCTCCACTTGGTCTAACCACCTCGCTCGTTGCGCCCCCGCTCGTCTTGTTCCTACCGGATTCGTAGCGAACACCTGTTTTGCAGGACAGTCGTCCGGCATTCTCGCAACATGTCCAGCCCAGCGTATCCGGCCAGCTTTCACCACCTTCTGGATACTGGGTTTGCCGTAGAGTCGCGCGAGCTCGTGGTTCATCCTTCGCCTCCACACTCCGTTCTCCTGTACGCTGCCAAAGATGGTTCTTAACACTCGTCGCTCGAATACTCCGAGTGTACGCAGGTCCTCCTCGAGCAATATCCATGTCTCGTGCCCGTAGAGAACAACCGGTCTAATAAGCGTCATATACAGGTTACACTTCGTACGAGGGCAAAGTCTTCTCGACCGCAGTTGCTTGTGGAGTCCATAGTAGGCACGACTTCCGCTGATAATTCGCCTCCGGATCTCACGGCTGGTGTCATTGTCTGCGGTCACCAGTGAGCCGAGATAGACAAAGTCTTCGACTATCTCCAGCTCGTCGCCGTCGATCATGACCTTGTTATTACTGGACAAGCGGGTTCGGTCGGTCTCGGATCCGCAGGCCAGCATGTACTTCGTCTTGGGCGTATTAATCATCAACCCAATCCTTCCTGCTTCGCGTTTCAGTTTGCGGTAGATCTCCTCCACCGCCGCAGATGATCTGCCGACTATATCAATGTCATCGGCAAAGCAGATAAGTTGACTGGATCTGTTGAAAATCGTGCCCCGCATTTCGCCCACCGCTCGTCGAATAACACCTTCTAGCGCCACGTTGAACATCATGCAGGATAGACCATCACCTTGTCGAAGCCCTCTGCGCGATTCGAATGAACTCGACAATTCACCCGAAATCCGCACACAGCACTGCGTTCCATCCATCGTCGCCTTGATCAGTCTGATTAGCTTCCCGGAAAAGCCGTTCTCGTCCATGATTTTCCATAGCTCGTTACGGTCGATCGTGTCGTATGCGGCTTTGAAGTCGATGAATAGATGATGCGTAGGGACTTGGTGTTCACGGCATTTTTGGAGGATTTGCCGTAATGTGAATATCTGGTCCGTCGTAGACCGTCCCTCCATGAAGCCGGCCTGATGACTTCCCACGAATCTGTTTGCTTGTGGCGTGAGGCGGCGGAGTAGGATTCGGGACAGCACTTTGTAGGCGGCATTGAGGACAGTGATCGCTCGGTAGTTCTCACAGTCCAATTTGTCGCCCTTCTTGTAGATGGGGCATATTACCCCCTCCTTCCACTCCTCCGGTAGCTGTTCTATGTCCCAGATCCGGACTATCAACCGGTGTAGGCAATCGGCCAACCTGTCCGGGCCCATTTTGATGAGTTCAGCTGCGATGCCATCCTTCCCAGCCGATTTGTTTCTATTCAGCTGGCGAATGGCTTCCTTAACTTCACTCATCGTTGGGAGTGGCTCCTCTTCGTCGTTGGCTACGCCGGCGATGTACCTTCCCCCACCGTCTTGATCTCCTGCATGTGCGCCGTTCAGGTGTTCATCGAAGTGCTGCTTCCACCTTTTGATCACCTCACGATTGTCCGTCAGGATACCCCCGTCCTTATCCCGGCACATTTCGGCTTGCGGCACGAAGCCTTTGCGGGATGCGTTGAGTTTCTGATAGAACTTTCGTGTTTCTCGGGAACGATGCAGCTGCTCCAGCTCCTCGAGCTCCTCCTCCTCCAGGCGGCGCTTTTTCTCCTGGAAAAGTCGGACTCGCTGCCTCTTCCGCTGTCGGTGATTTTCCACATTTCGACGGGTGCCTCTTTGCACTACTGCCGCCCGCGCGGCATTCTCTTCGTCCATCACCCTCCTACACTCCTCGTCGAACCAGTCGTTCCGTCGAGATCGCTCCACATAACCGATGACGTTCTCCGCAGCACTGTTGATGGCTGTTTTGATGGTATCCCAACAGTCCTCGAGAGGGGCTTCGTCAAGCTCGCCCTCTGCCGGCAGCGCTGCTTCGACCGATTGCGCGTAGTCTGCCGCGACCTCAGGTTGCTTCAGTCGCGCGATATTTAACCGAGGCGGGCGCCGGTTTCGCGTGTTGTTCACTACGGAGAGTTTTGGGCGCATCTTCACCATCACCAGATAATGGTCCGACTCGATGTTGGCGCCCTGACAGGATCTGACGTCGATGATGTCCGAAAAGTGCCGGCTGTCGATCAAAACGTGGTCGATCTGTGATTGAGTTTGGTACGGTGATCTCCAGGTTTACTTGTGTGGGAGGCGGTGCTGAAAAAAGGTACTACGTACGGCCATTCGTTTGGAGGCGGCGAAATCAATGAGTCTGAGGCCGTTTTCGTTGGTCAGCTGGTGCGCGCTGAACCTTCCAATTGTCGGTTTAAATTCCTCCTCCTGGCCGACCTGAGCATTGAAATCCCCGATGACGATCTTGATATCATGTTTTGGGCAACGGTCGTATTCACGCTCCAGCTGCGCGTAGAATTCGTCTTTGTCGTCACCGGTACTTCCGAGGTGAGGGCTGTGCACGTTGATGATGCTGATGTTGAAGAACCGGCCCTTGATTCTCAACCGGCACATTCGTGAGTTGATCGGCCACCACCCGATCACGCGCTTTTGCATCTTTCCCATCACTATAAAAGCTGTTCCAAGCTCGTGTGTGTTGCCGCAGCTCTGGTAGATGGCACGACCATCTGGATACGTTCGTACCGTGGAGCCCTTCCAGCATACCTCCTGCAGCGCTACGATGTCGAATTTGCGGCTCTTCAATTCGTTGGAGAGCACGTGGGTACTGCCCACAAAATTTAGAGATCGGCAGTTCCATGTTCCAAGTTTCCAATCGCTAGTCCCTTTTCGTCGCGTGGGTCTTTGCCGATTTCCATCCGAAATTTGTTGTTCGTTATTCGTTGCTTATGTTTTTTAGTAGTCACAGGCTCGCAAGGCCCGCAGCTAACCCCACTATCTCGCAGGAGGACCGTCGTGATGTTGCTGTTTTGGGTCCCGAACACCACCAGGACGTTGTTGCACTCCGCACGCCGCCCCTAACATGGAGAACAGACGCGTACGAAGCCCCCTAACTCATTCTGCATGCGACCAAAGCATCCACCGGGGTTGGGTACCCGATCTCCGCTAAGGTTGCTCGCACCCCAGCTAGTACCACGGGGAGGTAGAGAATCGGAGTTGCAGACAAGAGGTGATATGACCACTACCCGAAGGTTGGGTGTATGGGGTCTCGAGTTGCACATTGTCTACTTCACTAGCCCTTCTTGGGGTGTATGTATGTTGAAATATCTCAGTTCTTTGTGGTACAGTTTTATCGAAAGTTCTATGAAAAAATATAGCTATGAGTCAGTCTGATTTAACATGTTCAAAATCACTTCCATCTGTACCGTTGAGCCGTCAACACGTACGCCGGAGCATCGTATCGTTGCTGTGTACCTGCAGGAACATTTTTACATTATTTATTTTTTCCTTACCTGTTTTTCCATCAGCACTTTTCAGTGCTAAAATTATTTTCATTTTCTTTTATTCATATTTTCTCTTTTCTTTCCAGCATGGGCAAGTCATCGGCCGGCTCAAGAGCTGGTAGAAAGCGAATTGCCGAAACTAATTCAGGTCCATCGCCCAAAAAAGTTGAAATTTCCAATTCATTGGATGTCCTTCATAACATCGGTGATGAGGAAATATTCATATTTAATTCTGATAAGAGTACTAAGAAACCTTCTTCTTCTTATACTCTTAAAAACGAAAAGGTTCCACCAGTTACGGTCACGATTCCTGACTTCAATGCCTTTCGAAAAGAAATCGTCACTTCCGTCAAGGATGTGAAGATTTCTTTTCAGATCGGTCGAAGGGGAACTGCTCGTATTTTGGCGGAATCTTTTAATGATTTTCAAAAAATTTTAAATTATTTGAATAATAAAAAACATTAATTTTTTACTTACGACACAAGAAGTGCTCGTCCTTTTAAAGTTGTACTTCGTGGTCTCACCGGCGATCAGACACCGGATGAGATCAGAACTGAATTAAATTCTTTGTTAGGTTTTTCTCCGATTCAAGTAATTCAAATGAGGAAAAGAACCAACACGAATAATATCAGTAGTGTTGGTTTTGTTCCTGAGCTTTATTTGATCCATTTTAAAAAGGATCAAGTTAATAATTTGCAAATTCTTGAAAAGGCTCGTCTTATGTTTCATTGTCGAGTCAAATTCGAACCTTTTCGAAAATCTTCAACCAATTTCCTTCAAAATATTACGCAATGTCGTCGTTGTCAAGCTTTTTGTCACGGCACTAAAAATTGTAGAATGAATGCCAGATGCATGCTTTGCGGCTCATTCGATCATGAAAAATCTAAATATCTTTTTGGTGGTGATAAGCCACAAACAGAATTTTTCAAGTGTGCAAATTGCGCAGGTAATCATTCCTCGAATTCGCTAGACTGTCCCATCAGGGCAAAAATTATTGCTTCTAGGAAAAATCCCAAAGTTTCCAGAAAAGTTTCTTCTCCTCCTTCCTCTTTTTCGTCTTCACACGTCGGGCCGGCAAACAACCTGCCTGTTCGCGGTCAGCCCCGGCCTACATTGGAATCACGGCTGGGTAATACCCGAAGTGTTTTTAATGTTACCTGTGCTGATTCTGCGCCACAGACTCGTTGTTTATCGTTCTCAGAGGTGGTTGAAAATGGGTTTCCCTCTTCAGGTTTAACTAATAAAAATGTGTAAAACCAAGTCTCAACGTTCATGCGAAGGCTTGGGAAAATCCCCGAAATTCAAATACTTGTTCTTCTCCTTCATTTTCTGATCCTAACAATTTTGTTGATTTGGGTGAGATTACTGAGGAAAAATTAAAATTTTTGAATCAAAATTTAATGGAAATGATGCAACTTATGTTGAAAGCAAATTCAATGTTTGAAGCTTTCCAAACTTCTTTTAATTATGCTAATAAAATTATTATGACTTTACGATTCCCTCATGGATCCAAATAGCTGTTTAAATATTATGAATTGGAACGCTAGATCTTTGCTGGCTAGCCAAGATGAATTCTTTTTATTTTTGAAAACTCAAAACATACATATTGCTGCCATCACTGAAACTTTTTTAAAGCCGGACAATAACTTGAAAAGCAATGCTTTCTTTAAAATTTTGCGAAATGATCGACTTGATCGACAAGGTGGGGGTGTAGCTATTGTCATCAATAGTCGTCTCAAATTTAGACTTCTTCCTTCTTTCAATACCAAAGTCTTAGAAACAATTGGAATTGAATTAGAAACGTCTATGGGGAAAATTATAATTACACTAGTTTACAGCATTTTTGAACTCAGTAAACTGAAGGTCATTTCCAATGTGAAATCGGGCGCTGAATCCGAAAATGAAATTCAAAAAAATCTCAGTAGAACCGTTTTTGAGTTATGCTCCAAATGTGAAATTTCAAAAAAATTAAAAAAGTTCTTATACTTAGATTAAAATATCTCAGACGGCATAACAGTAATTTGAAATCTCTCTTTTGCATATTGAAGGTGAATAAATTTTCTATCGATCATCTGAACACTGTTTTTGCGTTTGACCAATAGTATTGTTGATATTAGTGACTTAATGAGAAAAAAATTTATAAAAAACGCATTTTTTTAGAGAAAATTTTGTTTCAACGAAATTTTTAGACTCGATGGTAGCATTTAAAAAATCTGATTTTCTTTTGCGCTTAAATGTCAATTCAAAACAAAGATTTCAAGTGGTTATTTATCAAAATCGGTTGAAAATTGAAGAAGTTATGGCTACTTTACCATAACTGTAATTTTTGCAGTTTTTAATAATTTAACGAACCGCAGTATACTTATCATAGTATAGGTAGAATGAAACATGATAAATCTCACTCGCTCCAAGTCAAAATTATTTATTAGCTTACCAGAAGGTCACATGCCAAATTTCAGGAAAATCTGACCATAGGGAGGGGTTGCTTGAGTCTCAAACGTGAATAAAATTTTGAGGTATTTTGCCCGGAAGGAACGAAAAATACTGGTTTTTCGTCAATAACTTTTTTCATCACTGGCTGATTGTTTTTTATGTTTGATTTTGTTATAGCCTAAGTTGAGACAAATATTTCACCCGAAGACTGTAACTCGATTGGTTTTGAAACAGAAAAGTTATTGCGGTTCAAAGGCCGCAAATTTTGTCCAACGCGCAATGAGTACTTTTTACGCATTTCTTTTTATACGACAATTTTTGACCAAAATACAATCTTTGAACCGCAATAACTTTTCTGTTTCAAATCCAATCAAGTTACAGTCTTCGGGTGAAATATTTGTCTCAACTTAGGCTTTAAGAAAATCAACCATAAAAAACAATCAGCTAGTGATGAAAAGAGTTATTGATGAAAAACCAGTATTTTTCGTTCCTTCCAGGCAAAATACCTCAAAATTTTATTCACGTTTGAGACTTAAGCAACCCCTCCCTATAGTCAGATCTTCCTGAAACTTGGCATGTGACCTTCTGGTAAGCTAATAAACAATTTTGACTTGGAGCGAGTGAGATTTATCATGTTTCATTCTACCTATACTATGATAAGTATACTGCGGTTCGTTAAATTATTAAAAACTGCAAAAATTACAGTTATGGTAAAGTAGCCATAACTTCTTCAATTTTCAACCGATTTTGATAAATAACCACTTGAAATCTTTGTTTTGAATTGACATTTAAGCGCAAAAGAAAATCAGATTTTTTAAATGCTACCATCGAGTCTAAAACTTTCGTTGAAACAAAATTTTCTCTAAAAAAATGCGTTTTTTATAATTTTTTTTCTCATTAAGTCACTAATATCAACAATACTATTGGTCAAACGCAAAAACAGTGTTCAGATGATCGATAGAAAATTTATTCACCTTCAATATGCAAAAGAGATATTTCAAATTACTGTTATGCCGTCTGAGATATTTTAATCTAAGTATAAGAACTTTTTTAATTTTTTCGAAATTTCACATTTGGAGCATAACTCAAAAACGGTTCTACTGAGATTTTTTTGAATTTCATTTTCGGATTCAGCGCCCGATTTCACATTAAAAATGTTGGTCAGTTAATCAAGTTCACGATTTTTTTTAAATTTTGTAAACTAGTGTTATTGCCGCATATTTGCCTTTTCAATGCAGCGGTGAACAGAAAAATTTTTTGAAGGGAGATTTACAAAAACTCACCAGAAACAAATCTAATTTTTTTATTATTGGTGACTTTAATGCAAAACACCGATCTTGGAATAATATTTCATCAAATTCAAATGGGAATATTTTATTTAATGACTGCTCTGCAGGTTATTATACTGTTGAATATCCTAATGGGCATACTTGTTTTTCTTCGATTAGAAATCCTTCCACAATTGATTTGGTTCTAACGGATTTAGGCGAGCATTGTAGTCAATTAGTTACTCATGCGGACCTCGATTCAGACCACCTTCCAGTAACTTTCTCTTTATCCCAAAGTCTCATTGAAAACCCTTTAAAATCAACTTTTAACTTTCAAAAAGCTGACTGGGAGCGATATAGGAATTTTATTGAACGTAATTTAGATGTAAACGTTCCACTGAATTCAATTGAAGATATTGATTTGGCTGTAGAAAATTTGACAACTTCAATAGTCAATGCTAAAGCCGCTTCAATACCCAAAGTTAAACATAAATTTAATCAACCTTTAATTGATGATGATCTTCAGTTTTTAATACGACTGAAAAACATTCGTCGACGCCAATATCAACGTACTAGGGATCCTTATTTGAAATTTATTTATTGCGACCTTCAAAAAGAGATCAAACGTCGTTTAAATTTCATCCGTAATGAAAATTTTGCTAATGCAGTAGAGGACATAAAACCCTACTCAAAGCCGTTTTGGAAATTAACTAAAATTCTGAAAAAGCCCCAGAAGCCAATTCCTACTTTGAAAGATGGGGATAAACTTCTTTTAACTAACGCAGAAAAAGCTCAAAAATTAGCCCAACAGTTTGAGTCTGCTCATGATTTTAATTTAAACGTTGTTAGTCCAATTGATGCTCAAATTTCCCTTGAATTTGATGATATCTTCAATAAATGTTTTCACTTGGCTTATTTTCCCAATAAATGGAAAAATGCCAAAGTAACTCCAATTTTGAAACCTGGAAAAAGTGCTTCAGAGCCTTCAAGTTATCGACCAATTAGTTTGCTTCCTTCTTTAAGTAAACTATTTGAGAGAGTTATTTTGAATAGAATGATGATTCACATTAATCAGAATTCTATTTTCCCTGATGAACAATTTGGTTTTCGTCATGGACATTCTACTACACATCAACTTTTGAGTGTAACTAATATGATTAACGCTAGCAAATCTGAAGGTTATTCAACTGGTGTTGCTCTTCTAGATATTGAAAAAGCTTTTGACAGTGTTTGGCACAAAGGTTTAGTAGCTAAATTAGCTCGATTTGATTTTCCTGTATATCTCACCAAAATTATTCAAAATTATTTGACTAGCCGAACCTTACAAGTAAGCTATCAAAATTCATGCTCTGGAAGGACTCCCATTAGAGCTGGGGTCCCTCAGGGCAGTATACTTGGGCCGATTTTATACAATATTTTTACTTCTGATCTTCCTGATGTACCAGAAGGAAAAGGTAGAAGATTATTTGCTGATGATACTTTGCTTTCAGCCAAAGGTCGAAATTTACGGGTGGTACGCAGTAGATTGCAACAAAATTTAAATTCCTTTTTGAATTACTTGAAAATGTGGAAAATTTCTCCTAACGCTTCCAAAACTCAACTTATTTTATTTCCCCATAAGCCAAGAGCTCAATTTTTAAAACCTAATGAAAATCATTCCATAACTTTTAATGGGGTTTCATTAGAATGGTCTGATCACGTGAAGTACTTGGGACTCACACTTGATCGGAATCTTACTTTTAAAAATCACATTGAAGATATTCAATGTAAATGTAATAAATACACTAAATCTCTTTATTCTCTCATCAACAGGAAATCCAAGTTGTGTCTGCGAAATAAGATGCTTATTTATAAGCAAGTCTTCCGACCAGCGATAATGTATGCAGTTCCGATTAGGTCTAGCTGCTGCGCGACGAGGAAGAAAGCCATCCAGAGGATTCAGAACAAGGTTCTGAAAATGATTTTGCGGCTTCCACCTTGGCACAGCACCGAAGATCTTGATCGGATTGCGGGCATTGAATCGATCGAAGAGATGGCCAACAAAATCATCTCCAACTTCAGAGGCAAATCGATGCAGTCTTCCATCGCAGAGATTCGTTCTCTCTATAATTAGTTTTAATTTAGGATAGTTTTAGTTTTTAGTAGAAAGTTTAAAATATTTTTTGACATTACAGGATGTTCTCCTACATAAAAATACTTGATTGCACTCAGCAAAATTAATTCAAATAAATAAATTATAGTGATTAATAAACTATAGGGCTCTGGACAGTTCATCATTGAACTGAACACCTAATTTAATGTAATAATGTAATATAAATGTAATGATGAATTGGTACAAATAAAGACATATTAAAAAAAAAACATGTTCAAAAATTTAAGAAAATATGGTTTAAGTATGTTAAAACTTCAATCGAAAAAGTACTAAAAGACAATTTCCTTAGCAACCTGTGTGGTCAAGGTTGCTGAAAAAAATTATGTGTTTTTGTGAAAAAACTTAGTCATTCCGTGATTTGACCTGGAAATTCTGTGATGGTTTTTTGTGTTAAAAATGCATAAATTTCTTTGAATAGTCATGAAGGAATGAGTCTTTTGCACATTTCACTTGAAAAAATTAAAAAAGCATTACCAATCTTAGCATGGTTTTTCAAAACAAATTTAAAAATCCAAAATTTCCGTTGACATATAATTTATTATTTAGGAATTACGTACAAAATAAAAAAATTATGTGAAATCTGTGAATATTTCAAAAATTTTGTGTTTTGTGACACAGACTCTGTGATGAAAATTCGCTCAAAATTCTGTGAAATCATGGCCATAGGTTCGGAAGAGGGGGGGGGGGGGTTGTTTGGTTAAGGGGTTTACCCTCCCCCCCCCCCTGGGGGGTTCAAAAAAGCAAGCGAGGTACTGTAGTCTACACTTTTAAATTCATAAACAAACTATTATAATAGAGTAAGGTTATTTTAGAATAAAAATATAGACTTAAAACTAATGTCAAATCCTCAAAATCCCATCCCAACTTCAAAGTTCTGCTACAGATTTTCAAAATTTTCTCACTCGTTCAAAGAATTTTAAATTAAATTTTAAATTAAATAAAAGCCATATCGGAGGTTCTGGCTCCATGTTCCCATAACCAAAGTTGTATTTTTATTTTCGTTTTACGGATTCTGTATCCAGTTTAGGATTCTTGATTTTCAGGTCGAATAATCATGAGAAATAAGAAATGAAAAACTGCTTGAAAATGCTGGTTGAAATTTGGTTTTGCAGTCCATATCAAATTTGATTCATGTTCATGTTTCGGAAATAATATGCATTTTCAAAATTTTGAAAATAGTTTTCCGAATATGAAAAATGTCATATATTCGAATTTGAAGTACTTTAAATTGATTCTTACAAGAAGCTTAGACATTTAAAGCTGCTAAATTGCGATTCAAAATTGAAAACTCAGATTCTGATTCATCTTTGAAATTCATGTTTTTATACAGATTTATAATAAATTAGTTAAATAATGAATCTAGATCAAACCAAAACTGCAGTATTTAAATAATAGATTCATGAAGAGGTCTCTAAAATTTGGATCATAAAATTATCATTCGGAAATCCTATTTTTGTATATTTCAAAAATCGTGTAGAAATTTGGAAACAGATTCACAGTTATTTTTTTTTGTTTCAATGTTGTTCAATTCAGGTTCAGAATTCAGAACAGAATATGCAGATTCGAAAATCAGAAAAAAAATTAGCTTGTAAATGAGTTTTACAATCAACATAAAATTGTTCAGGAAATCAAAATACCATAAAATTAAAAATTTGGTTGTCTATTCAATTTTCAGAATTCAAATTTTTAAGCAAATTTAGTTTGTACATACAATTAAGCTGAAAATCACAAATTTAAAGTAGGATTTGAGTTAATAGTTTTTTATGGAAAAAACCAATGCATTCCAAAAAATCATTTACTGGATTTTCAGTATGGAATTGATTCTTTATGGATAATTTGTGCTGCTAATGAAAAATCCATCTGATCTTCACCTTAAATATCTGCACAAAATTATATTATTTCTTGAAGTATTTTTCAACATGTTTAATACTGCAATTTTTAAAGCCAAATTTAAAAAAATCATAAATTTGACTTAAGCACTATTGATCCGCAAAATTTTTAACCACATTCTTTTTAATTTGATGTATTTAAATCAATGGTTTTTATGTTTGATTTTGCAAAAAAAAGTTGGAAAAATTGGGTTTGTTTGATTTGCGTTCAGAATTAGTTTTTTTTTAAAGGCTCCCCTAAAAAATTTATTTTATGCTCAAATCAAATTAGTTTGATCTACAAGATACATACACAAATTCAAAGATTTTAACCATTGTTGAAAGCTATTTCATATTTTGATAGGTCCAGAACCAATTATCCAAAGTTACGAATTAATACGAAAACTTTTTATGCAAACGAACTTAAAAATTAATTATCATATAGTTACCAACATAATTTGCTTTAATTTTTTTTATTCGTACATTACCGGGCAAAAAATCATATAATAGTCTTAATAAGTTCTTCCTACGACCCTGTGTGAAATTCAAGATTTTCCTTTGATTTCAGCAACCTTGCCTGAACTATTGTCATTTTTAAAAAATCTCATGAACTTTTCTTCATGTATAATGTTTTTCACAGAACAAAAGTGTTTCGTAATTATAAGAAGTAGGCGTGTGCTGAACCGCCAGCACGTGTTTTTTTTCGTCCTGTAAAATTTTTTTTTAATATTTAAAAATCTATAAAAAAAATATAAACATCTTTTTTCGCAAAATCTACTGGATGAGTTTCTAGCTCAGATATCGAACAATTCACATTAAAATGTTATTTTATTTGGTTCATTCTAGAACAAGCGAAAGAAAAAGTTTTCGCTGCAGTCTTAAACTGATTCTAGGCCTAGTCAAGGCCGGATTAAGGGAGGGCAAAAGGGGCAATTGCCCCGGGCCCCCCGGCTCAGGGGGGCCCCCCGAGGGAAAAAAAAGTTTTAACATTACTTTAATCATAGTACTACAAATCTATAAACTGAAATAAAAACCAGAAAATCGAAATGAAAACTTGAAATATAATAACTAAAGGGGCCCCCTGAAACAATATCTAGAATAGTTTTTCTCTTACGTAAGTAAAGGGGGCCCTCTAGAGTAAGCAGTTAAGGAGTTCTCCCGCATTTTGCTGAGAATATCAAAATTCTCCTTATTGAATTTAAAAAATTTCAAACCCAAAATCTGGACAAAACCGAGCTTTAAAAAAATCAATAAAAAATTTAGAAGAACATGAGGCAAGACACATCAAATTTTCGTGTTTTTATCGAAACATATCAGTAAGGAAATTCTGTACAGAACAGGCAAAATAAAGAAAAAACATCTTCTCATTTTCATTACACACAAACGTCTAGCTCAATAATAAAGTTTGTTATTACGTTAACTTTCCAAGTAATGGTTAGTGCACTATAATAGCTGCTAATTTCACCAAATCTGGTTCACAGTGCTAAGAGAGAATAGAGAAGCTTCATGATAAATACTTGAGAATTTTACCCGGGCAGTAATTCTCAACCCTTTTTCTTCTCTATTTTTGAAAATAATTTTTTTAAATAAAAACAGTAGTTTCTTAAATTGAACCAATCGACAGAACGAAGTTTCTTTATTAAATTTTCATCCCATTTTCGGTCTTAGACTTGAAATTCGTATTGAAACATTTTCAGCTGATTTAACCTTAATTTTATCGTCTACTGAAATAAATATCCTGAATACAGCATATCATTTTGCAAATGATCATTTTCAAGTTATAATAAAAACGATCTAACTGTAAAGTTGATAATATCATTGAACGATTTTCTAATCATGAATATTTCTATTTTTTTTTATTTTATTTTTTTTTTCAGATTTATTTCATAGAGATTTTCAAGTTTTGAGTTGTTTCTTTAGTTACTGAAGTTCAGTTTCATATTTTGAGAACTCAGGATCTTTGTTTAAAGTACTTAACTCATTTGGATTCCTTATCTGACTTTTTTCAATAATAACTGATTCTGTGTTTTAAACATTTAATCTCTATTCGGAATTTTGGCACTTATATCCCTTCGGCTTTGAGGGCATCGGATGGAACTTTTGTCACATTAAGAATAATAAATAGATAACAATTTATCTTAATCTGATGAGAATCATATTCATAAACATCTCATGAAAAGGATTTTTTTTGTGATTCAAAGATATAAAATTTAAATTCACATTTGGTGCAATTTTTGATTTGGTTCTGATTGTAACTTTGAATCTCTTCTGTTTGTTTATTGAATTCATACTTTCTTTCTCAAAACAAAATTATGATTTGAATTTATGATTTTGATTTGAGACACTGAATTTTCGTTCTGAAAACATCCTGAATTAAAATTTTGTATTCTTAAACTCTTATATCTGTATCTTTTTGGAATTCAAATTTAATTATTTCGTTTATTGTTTTGAATTTTGTATTATATCTTTCAAATCATCATATACCTAATTGTCATTAGGTAAATATTTCTCGATAAACCACAAACCAGACAATCAATGATAAAATGAAAATCATTTAAAATATCTATCCGGTCATTTTTCTTAATCAGAGAATTTTTATTGGTGTAAGGGTATTAAAAAAATGAGAATTAAATTTTGCATTTTGCAGCTCAAATCAGAGCTATCATTTTTGAGAAATTACTAAAAAATTTCCTTCCGCAATATTTGCACGTGATTAATTAACAATTTTCATTTGAAGGTACCAGAAACTATCTTGTACGCAGACACCATGCCTTTTAAAGACAGTATAAAGTCTGCTTCATTTAATATTGGAACACAAACAATTGCGTGTAGTTCAGTCATTTATTAACGAATTCATAATTTGTTTTTCATACAAATGTAGCATTTTCTTTACTCTTTCATAAAAAAAAATTAAAAAAATTATTCATTGCTGTTTCGAAGAAATTCTCGTACTTTTCCCGTAATACGGCACATTAGGCGGCGCACACCCTTTTCGTCCACCGTTTTGGCGATTTGATTCCACCAGTTCTTCATTTGAGTCATGTTCCTAACAAGTTTTCCCTTTGCCTTAAGCCTCCGCTTCGTGATTGCCCAGTATTTCTCTATCGGCCGGAACTGGGGGCAGTTTGGGGGGTTGAGGTCCTTCGGTATTACGCTGACCCCGTTCGTTCAGGGGCGGTCCTAGAGTTGGCTCTTGGCGGGGGTGATTTTCCAAATTTTCAAAAATCAGTCAATAAGAAGGCTCGTAAATATCTGCTGAAAAAAACGTTTATTTTGAGAAACAGAGTGGAGGAGGGGTGAAGGGGGGGGGGGGGGGGGGGGCGGTATAACAGTTGCAAATAAGACTTATATTTTGTGGGTTTGTATAGTTGTAGGGTTGTAATTTGAAAATTTTTAAATTAGAGAAAATAAAGTGAATAATTAAAAAAAAATCAATACACTTATTTTGATATGCTTTTATAAATCATATGCACATATTAGATAATGCACATAAAGATAATTTTCGTAATTTTTACAATTGGTAGTTTAAAAATTATAACTTTAAGAATTCTTTAAAGAGTTTGCCGATATAAATGTCATTTCACAAATGAAAATTTAAGACACATTTTTGTAGAAGAATATAATAAAAAATCTTCAAGTTATCCACAATATTTTTACTGGTCATCTTCATATCTGCGTAAGACCCTCAGAAAAATTTTAATGATTCTCATTTTGCAACAATTTCAAAACAATTATTTGAGAAAAGTGTTCGTTTATAACTGTCTGAATCAAAAACTGAATATTTAATTATTTTTCTGAAGTATTTTGCTGAATCGTTGTTCGAAAGTATCGAATTGTTATTAATTTTTGTTCCAATTCTTCAATTTTTAAGTATAAATTTAATTCTAAATAACCAAAATCATTTTCTCATATATTTGGAACTTCATTTTTCTTTGTTTTTCTAGATTTTCAAGCTCTCATACCAGATTTTTTTTGTAACTGAATCCAAAGAAATACTATGTAATTTGCAATGAATAATTTATGAAAAAAGTGAAAGAAGTTTTTTTTCATTCATTCATTAATATTTCCAGATGTTTGAATAAAATAAAAGGATATTAAATATAGAGTTAATTTCCTAAAGTTAAAACTATTTCAATATTTCAGTGAAAAGTCATAATCAATTGCAATAAGACACGAATGCCGCAGAGATGGTAAAGTGTCTCAAATAAAACAAAAAAAAAAAAAAAAAAATAATCAATTGCAATTAAAATAACAAAAATTTCAGATTCAGAGTAGACTTGTAGCCTAAATTATTAAGCTGGATTTCTACTCAAAATTTTAAATATTATTGTATAGATGAGTTTAAAACAGTATCGATGATATAATTGGTGTGAATCCTGATACCCAGCCGTGTTGGTCAAAAATTAGAAAAATGTGTTCCGAATGTTCAACTTGAGTGATTGCCTTGTTTCCGAGAAAATAGTCGGGGATGACGGAATAGTTTTATCTCACCTGAAACAGATGAAACAAGATGAAACATAGGCAAGTTTTTAGAGCCTAGGCTTTAAAAATTTAATTTTGAAATAAATTTCTGAATTCGATTTGTTATTAGATTTTATCCGACATCCACCCAAACCTGAACTGATCCCTGAACATATAAATTTTGCCAAAAACATACGAAGAAGGTTTTGCTCATAGACTTTAGAATGAGATCAAAAGAAATGCAATATGTCATAAGATGAGTGAGATAAATATGGCCAAACAAATTACCTAGCTTTATTTTGAGGGGGTGATCCCAAACTTATGGCCGGCAGCGTATATCGTCAGCAAATTCGAATTCAACGCTGTAAGTACCTCATCAAAAGTTATTTGGTGAAATTCGGTCCAGGGAATTGCAAGTTACAGCTCTTTTAGTTTGACGGACTGACTTTTTTCAATCTTGAGCCTTTAAGTGATAAATATATTATTTTATTTAATAGACACCCCCACGGAGTGGAAAATTTTGAAAATTTATAAGTACTCCTTCTAGGAAAATTTCTAAGATTTTATAGAAATTCCAGCGTTTGGGAGTATTTTGTAACGGTTTTTTCCGCTTGGGGGGGGGTGATCACCCCGATCACCCCCCCCATAGGACCGCGCATGCGTTCGTTGCGTACCATTCCATAACCGTTTTGCTGTAATGGCAGCTTGCGAGGTCCGGCCAAAACATTACTGGACGGTCGTGGGCACGAATAAACGGCAGAATCCGTTTCTGTAGGCACTCTTTTTTGTAGACTTCTGATGTCATTGTCTTGTCAGTGAGAAAGACTTTGGTTTTCTGTCCACAACTGCATATCCCCTGCCAAATCATGTACTTGCGGGCGAATTTATCCGCAAACACGAACTTAAATTTTGCATCAACATCCCCCCGAGCCGTCGCCAAATAAAATTTTTGACCTGGGATTTGCCCAAAGTCCGCCTTCACGTAGGTCTCATCGTCCATCAGAATACATCCGTCGAACTTGGTCAGCACTTGGTCGTACAGCTTTCGAGCACGGATTCTGGCCACATTGTTCTGCTTCAGCGTCCGATTTGGCTGTTTGCTGGCTCGGAATGACCTTATTCCTTCCCGGAGACGAATTCGTCGCACCGTACTGTGAGCGGCCTGGAACTTATTGGCCATATCGCGGTCTGAAAGATTGGGATTCCTCTTGACGGCCTTGATGACTTTCCCACGCAGTTTCCGGTCGACAGTTCCACTCCGACGCTTCGAATGCGGCTTCCGAGCCGTCGTCAATGTTTCCTTGTACTGCTTGATAACACGCCATACGGTATTTCTGGGCATTTTAAGCTGTTTAGCTAGCTTCGATGCCGACAACAATGGATTTTCAAGAAAACTGTGCACAATTTGATCTCTCCGTTCGGCTTCCATGGCGGTTGTTTACTAAATGCTATCGTTTGGTGTTATGACATAAATACATGGTGAAAGGTAATGAATTTCCCGACACGTGGGTGAAAAAAGTTTCCAAATCCGTCCACTAGGAGCGTCACAATGAGCAAAAGAATTTGTTCCAATATTAAATGAAGCAGACTTTACTGAACTCATTTCCAGTTCTTTTACACGTTTAAAAGGTTTTGTTTTCTCTGGGATAGCATTTGAAAAAAATCAAGTCATAGGGCCCCCCGAGAAAAATTGCCCCGGGCCCCCCGATGGGTTAATCCGGCCCTGGGCCTAGTACAAGGTCTTATGCCAAATTTGGGCCAGATTGGATCACGGGAAGGGGTCGCTCAACGAGCCTGAAGTTTTTTTGGGATTTTGGGACATTTTGTTCGAGAGTAACACAAAAATCCAGTTTTTCATGGATAACTTTGGTCCTCTTCGACAGATTTCATTTGAAAACAGTTTTTTCTTAAAGCCTAAACTGTGACAAATATTTCATCCGAAAAGTGGATTATTAGGGGTTTGTCTTTTGGTAATAATAAACAATAAATTCAATTGACACCACTGCTGGGTGCCTAGCGAGGTAATGCATGACTACTTTTCATGCAAAACTTCGTGGGGCACAAGCAGTGATGTCAATTGAATTTATTGTTTATCAATGCCGAAAAACATACCCCTGTTAATCAGCTAAAAGCTTTTTTGTCTAATAAGATATGAAGGTACGGTCTTGAACAAAGTTTTTCGGCGGAAAATTTTCGTTTGAGAATTTACAGATTGGTACAAAAACTACAGGGCGTAGGGATGAATGACAGCTTGCTGTTAAATTCCCGAAAAAAAAACAAAAACTACTAGCAGACTCGGCTGAACAAAAACAAGAAGAGTAATAACACATTCGTTATTCATTGGGACTCAGATAAAAGTTTTGGCCATGGAAGTACGATTAGTGATTAGTGATTTGTGGACAAAAGTACCATAAGTGTCGTAATAACGAACCCCTCTACACAGCAAAAATTATTTCCTGTAAAATTACGCAAATGTCGAAAACATGATAACGTGACATTTAGTTTTTAGTGTACAAATTTTTTACAGGACATTTGCTGTAATAATAAATTAATCTTCGTTAACTTTCAAGGAAAACAATTTAAAATTACAGGTTTTGTTAATTACAGGTGATTTATTTTAAAGGTTGCAGTTTTCAGTGACACGTAAAAGTCAAATTTTTTTTCTTTGTACCCTGCTTTAAAAGTGAACCCCTCAGTTGAACCAATCAGCTCGTTTTTGAAAATTGCAAAAAATCAAATTCACACACTTCGTCAAAGTTTAATTTTTCGAATTTTGTCCAGGTAAAATACTCCTGTGTGCGACACGGCCAGATAGAGAGCAGCAGCATAATCGGTTTGGTTTTCGATGATGGATTGGTTTGTTTGGTCTCCGTCGTTCGGTCTTTTGGTTGTTTGCAAGGGGTTAAATGGAATTTGTGTGAGTGTGTTTACTTTCTCCTGTTCCCGGCCCTAACTTGGCTTGTGCTTGGCCAACGAGAAACGGGTGCGGTTTTCAACCCCAGAAGCATCTCCGCCAAAGAACAGCACCTAGTAAGTGAAAGCAGCATCAAAACCAGCAAACCATCATCAGGCTCGTCTTCAGCTAGGATTCGTTGAGGGACTTCTGCTTTTAATCGAACATCGGGAACAATGCCGAGAAATCACATCAAACGGAATTCATCATCAAACGAATTGAAATACACTTATCCTCCCGAGGATTGTTACTAGTTGCTGCTTCTAGGCAACTTATTGGCATATCTTTGAACCGTCTTGCAGACCTTGTTCGATTACCTTCTGAAATGTTGCTTTTAATTTTTCCGATTCAGCTACTTTTACACTCGTTAGATTAGGTTACAAATTAAAGGCTTTGTGGTTACTTTATTTATCATTCTGGTTTTAAAACTGGACCTGACAAGATCAAACCAAATCAATCGAAGCTTTCATAAATAAGCAATATTCATTTGCAGCGACTTGTTGCAGACACATAAACGCTAGGTTACTGCTTTCTATTTTTAACCTTATAAAAATTCCTATCAGTTGTGGCGTGAGCAGCTAAAACTAGTGGTTATAAAACTTAATCTTTGTTCTTATTTATCCTTTTTTTTTAATCCCATCAAGCTTCTATGAAATCTATGACTCATAGATAGGAAATCAGAAATCAATAGTTGAAACGCTTTCATCGATGCAGACATAACTCTCTTTGGTTTTGGAAAAGTAAACACATCGATGTACTGAATGAGGGTTTAACGTGGCAAAGAACGTGCTAAAAAAGTGAATATTGATCATTTCAAAAGTGTTTCGAAATCCCCAAATAAAAACTCAAAACAAAAATGGCTGTAGTTATAACATATCTACAATCAATATTTTTTCTATTGCTGGTGAAAACTCCCTTATTCATTCATTCGTTTACGCATAAAGGATGATACGGTCAAAATTTGGTCTATGGAAAACGCGTGTAAATCGGTGAAATCGTTTATTTAAAATATCAAATTAATTTTTTTTTCAAGTTTAATTTGTATATAATTCAGGAAAAATATTCAGTAAGGCTTCCGCTTTTCCAAATCCGAATTGCCGGGCCTTACGCTTAACTCCTGCTATCAGATTTTGTACCTTCTTCGCCACAGAAAGCCAGTTTGCCTTGAACTTCTGCTCGTCCTTCGCAGTTTTTTTTGTCTTCTTTAGGTTCCGCTTGACAATAGCCCAGTATTTCTCAATTGGGCGGAGCTCTGGCGTGTTTGGAGGGTTCTTGTCCTTGGAAACTACCTGCACGTTGTTGGCGGCGTTCCACTCCATGGCCTTTTTACCGTAATGGCAAGATGCCAAATCCAGCCAATCAGTACGGAACAACAATTTCTTGGTTGACAGTCCCGGAAGCTATGAAAATGCTGCTTTTCAAGCCACAGGTACAGATGGCTTGCCAAACCAGATATTTCTTCGCGATCTTTGACAGTTTCATGTGCTTGAAAATATCTGCTTCCTTTCCCCTGCCTTTTGCCGTATAAAACTCCAGTTCCGGAAGCTGCTTGTAGTCGGCTTTAACGTAGGTTTCGTCGTCCTTTACCACGCAGCCTCCGGGATCGCGCAATGGCCGTCGTATTTTGTTTACCATCGCGATTTGGAGTCACTACCTTCATGTAAGTCGATAGTCCGGCTGGTTTTTTGGCTCGGTGCACGGTTCTAGACGATACACCCAGCTTTTTGCGGCATCTCGGAGAGAGAGGTTAGAGTTTCGCTTGAAATTACCGGCAACTCTCTTTGTCGTCTCAGCGGCTTTCGGTTTTCCGTTTCCCTCCAATCCAGACTTCCTGTCTGTCGACAAACGTTCCCCAAACACTTTAATTACATTTGCAACGGTTGATTTGGCAACTTTTAGCGATTTTGTCAGCTATGCGTGCGAGTAGCTCGGATTTTCGCGATGCGCGAGCAAAATTTTGGTACGCTGCTCTTCTTCCTTGGACGGCATTTTGACAACTGAAGAGTGAATTCCAAAATCAAAATAGGAGCAACATTCTACACACACACACCTTCAAAATGAGAGGTGTTCAGGTTTTTTAAATGCAAAATTGAAAGAAATACGTCAAGTTGATATTGACCAAATTTTGACCGTATCACCCTTTAGATCTCTTCGAAGTTTTTTTTTTTTTTCAATTGGTCATAAAAAGGTGAACAGCTTCATAAGAGAGGATACCAGATTGGGAAAATTCCAAATCTCAAGATAGGAAGGAAGATCACTTCTATATATCCAAATATATAGAAGTGATCTTCCTTGACTTAGCATATATTAATCAGGGTACATATTACAATAGATCAGCTAATTGGTCGCAGTGATATGTACGCAAAAAAAAAATCCTGTCTTTGTATAATATTTTAAAAAAATTTAAAATTTATTGCAAAAAAAACTAAAGCTTAGCTTAGCTTAGCTTGTTTGACTACTCATATCCACCTTTAATCATTGAACTCGAAATTCTTAATTTACAGGTTTTTGTTTTTAAATCGATTTTAGAGGAATGAAGTATTTTTACATTTGTTTTCAAACTATACATTTCGAATTCCATGATCGCTGGCGTGGCTAAGCAGAACAAGTTCCACATCGCCAATGGTTGCTACTCCGTGATTAATCGAGGCCATCAATTTTGCACAAAGTCCAAAAGAATGGTGCTTGGGATTAGCAGTCATTCTCATTGTACAAAACTGATGCTCTCTCTTTTTTATATGATTAATAACGGCGCCGGCCACGTCCTAGTAGTCAATGGGGAAAAAGGAAGGATTGTTAGTAAGATACTCATTAAGTTCAACTAGCAACCTCTCAATACTGCACTCCAAAAAAAAAATTGAAATAGTCAGTACCAGATATAAGCTAGTATCACAAACTATGGAAACCGTCTATACGTCTGCGAATCCATATTCAAGTATCCAAGGAAGGGGTTGTGTAAGTTGGTGAAAGGTAGAGATCAGGATCCATTTTGGTAAATGGTGCGATCATGGGTTTCCTACACCTCCTATGCTCCTAGACATTTCCTGAGGAAACTCCTATTTCTATGAGGCATTTGATAAACGTCCAATAAAATGGATCGAATAAAATATTGAAGGCAAATCAATACCATCCAAATTTCTTCTTTGATAAACTTGCTCTTTTCCCTAAACGTTATCCCTGTTGAAGCAAAGAGTTTTCAAAAAGGCTTTACTGTTTAAAGACGGAAAGAAAAAGAATTATATTTTAATATTTAGACACAAATGTTCGCAAATTGTTTTTGAAAACTCTTTGATTCTTTGCTCTCCTTTGCCTCACATTTTAGAAGTCTTAAGACCTTTGATGCTCAAAGAGTACAAATCAATTTTTTAAATAATCAAAACTTTTAAATACATTTTCGCACATAAAGCAGGTTACGCAAATTCAAACATAACCCACTGAACGGATTAAAACGGGTAAAACAAACATCCTACACAAATAAGTCGCGTGGGAGTCGGACACACAAACACGTCCTTGCTCGACAAGTGCTGGGCGAACGCGAACTCCTTAATTTTTTTTAATAACTGCAATTATGAAAATAAAACTCACAATATTGAAATAAAATAGAGAACATTAAGATTGTTAACCAAGTATGTTTCCAGATGCGTAAATGAAATGCCTTAAACACACATCGAGCTGGTTCGCCGTCTTTAAAAAAAAAACTCTAATGAAACCTACTATATTCAGGTGTTTGTTTCATTTTCCCTGCACACAAAGTGTACAGTTAAAGTTAATGAAATGAGAGAGTGAAATTGAAAAATGCCATCATTGGTTTAAAATCCCTGGGAAAAAAGAAAAATGCCATCATGGAATATCCTCACCGGGTTTTTCCGTATTCGTCTGAGATGTTGCCTTTTCTCCACCCGCATGCAAAAAGTCACTCCTGGCCTAGGTGCGAGGCGCGAGGTATACTTCTGCCACAGTCACATAATCACTTCAACAAAACATGAAAAATCCCCGATCAGCCAAACTAAATTATAATTTTTCTAGAAAATACATTACGACAGGACCAAGACTCGGTAGGCTGTGGCCGTCGATGACAGACGTGTTTTACTTTTAAAGAAAATTTTCGAGACCTTTCAAATCCAAGTTTAAACCATATTAAATTTTTGTGAAGTTAATTTCAAGTCTGTTCCGAAGGTTTTCCGGTATCAGCCCTACAGGACGGAAAATTTTTCAAGAGCTCTCAACCCCTTATTTCAAAACATGATTTGTCCTGTCTTCCTGGAATGCTGTCGGCCACTCATACTAATCGTGGATGAAACCTTCGGAGTCATCCATTGATGTTTGGCATCCGGGAAACGTTTAAGCTAAGTATTCTCATTTTTTTTATAATAAGTTGATCAAAACTTGTAAATTATACTTAAATACTAGAATGTTGTCAATGTGAAAAATTATTCACAAATGTTCGTGCCACATTAGTAATGTCGTAAAAAACATTTTGTAATTTTTATAGAATAATTTTAAATGTTTTCAAACCAATCGTTATTTCACAAATTCAAAAAATTAATTTATTAAGTTCTATTTCAAAATTGATCCCTTTTATTCTTGTATCAAACCTAAACTTGGATTAACTTATTCAATAGCTTGTTTAGAATTTCTTAATTTCACATAAATTTTTTTTTATTCAAATGTCCAAAACTTGGAAGCGATCGTTATTCATTATGATTAAATTATAAACAAGATACAAGTTATTTCTTAATGTTTCTGATCAAATGGTGGAAGTCGTTACATGAATCTTTCAATCAAAATTGCTAAAAAATTAACATAGTTTTTATATATGATACCATTCTCTCCATTTCTCTTTAAAAAAAGATAAAACGTCTATTTGGACTAGATTTCTCCAATAGTTCAATTCACTTTTTTTTCAATCTCTTTTTGAATTTTTCTCGAAAAGATTTGAACTTTTACACCTTTCATACGTTTTTAAATTCCTACATAAATATGATTTAGAACATCAGATCGAATATCATTTCGAACTTTGAATTATGTGAGCAACAACTATTATAGATACAGATTAAGATGAAAATCAAGTGTATACGATTGACTTCGAATGTGTTTTAGTCATAATCACCATTCATAATTGTTGTTTCTTATTTCGCTCAAATGATTTAATAAATAAAAATATATTTCAGGAGAAAAAATTGCTGATAGCCACTGCTGAACACTAGTCAAAAGTGTTTCCTTTTTTTTTTTCTTTTCCCCCATTTTTTGCAAGGATGCAGAGGTAACCTCGGTCCTTAAGCACAAAGTTGTTCTTTCATCCCTTTCTAATTTTTTCCAGCCTATCTATTGACTACTAGGACGTGGCCGGCGCTGTAATTGATGTTCAAAGAGAGAGCATCAGTTTTGTGCATTGTGAATGTGTAGACAATCCCAGGTTCCGTTCATTTGATCTCTGAACAAAATTGATGGCCTCGGTCAATCACGGAGTAGCAACCATTGGCGATGTGGAACTCGTTCTACTGAGCCACGCCTGTGATCTTGGAATCCGAAATGTATTGACTTGTATTTAAACCAAATTTAGAAATCAATCACCGAGTATACTAGAATACTTTTAAATTCTTTATCAAAACATCTTAAGGTGCATTTCGGGTTCAATGATTCAAGGTGGATGTGAGTAGTCAATCAAGCTAAGCTAAGCTAAAATACATTACGACAGGACCAAAAACGAGACCGACAGAAAACACCTTTATTGCAAAAAAAACTAAAGCAGTTCTTTTTTATTGATTTATTATGGCACAGGTTCCTAACAATGCAATGTTGTCCAGGTTCCGGCCGGCTTTCACTTAATCCCATCTGCCCCGGAAGTTTATTAGCTACGCAACAATTACTCCGCCATCCGGGGAAGCGTGACTGCGCAACGACATTATTCCTCATAACCATTGTATACATATTATTGGATGGAATGGTAAATGGAATAAAGTTAAACACTGCTGCAGTGCTAGACACGTGCTCACCACCACATTTGGTGTCACACACAATGTAACGGAAGTTACATTTTTGCAACACCCCAGAACCGCTTTTAAAATGAACCAATTTATTCCAATCACAATTTATTGTTCCAATATTCAAATTAACGCCCTCGCCCTGCAACGATGCTATAAATGGAAAAGATTCCATTCAGATGAGTCATCGATGGGTGCGTGGCGGACTTCCGGTTGGTGGAAATTGGTGTCAGAGGCGTTGAAATAATGTGACCAAATAATTGACAATCAGGAGCAGCAAAAAGGAAAAAAAATGTATGAGCAACTGGGTAACAAAGAGCATAATTACAATCGAGAAAGCGTGCCACTGGGTCGAAAACATAAATCCTTGGCACCTCATCAGCCAGCAGCACCAGGGAAAAAGGGCCACTCGATTACAGTAATTTTGCATCCTTTGTTGGCGTTGATGAAGTAATCGATTCTTTAGATTGGATTGGAAAAGTTTTAGATTTATTGAAGTAGGAAAAGCAGCCGTTGGAAAACAATGAAAGAAGTCTAGAACTGATGAATTAATAGCATCAAAGAGAATATCGATGAACTTTTTGAATCAATGTAAGATACATATTGATTCAAGAGATGTGAATTCCAATAAATTGATACTTTTTCAACGGAATGTCAATTTTCTATGATTGTCGATTGAAAAATTTGTAAAATAATCTTTCCTTTAGATTTCCCATTCACTGGAAAAGGTCAAGTTGCGATGTTTGAAACAACTCAACTTATTTTGTGATAGATTCCTTCTTCTTTCTCACTCTAGTCCGACTGTTTTCTGAGACGCACCAAGAACATATTGGGGCATACAACGGCAACTGAGTTTGTTTCCGATAAATTTCCAAACGACAAGCTTCCTCAACCGACTGTCAAGACTGGCTACCTATCGAATTCCACTCATGTCTCAATAATTCAAATTCAATTGCCATCAGCAGCAACCCGACATAGGAATGAGAAGAAGGAAGTGCCAAAAAACTCAACTGGCACACACGGAAAGCTTTGAGTTTACAGATGGAATGGAAATGAATCAGATTTAAATTCAGTTTTATCCGGTCTTTTTTACATAGTTAAAGGAAAAGATATTAATCTATTACAACCAGCAACTTAAGGGTGCTCACGATTAAATTGCCACACTATGAAATTGCTCTAACTTTTTAACCGTTGGGTAGATTTTAATCAAAATTTGGGTGGATTTAGTCCATAGTGCATTGTTTACATCCTGCTAATTTTAAAGTCCTGTGAGCAAAACTCGCAAAAATGGAGTCGAAAAAACAGCTCGTGCGTGATAATATCTTGCACATTCATCACGAGGACAAGGATCTCTCGCATCGTTCCATCGCTAAAACGTTGGGAATCGCGAATTACACGGTGTCGCGAGTGATTAAGCAGTTCGAGGAACGATTGACCACCGATCGGAAGCCCAGAAGTGAAAGAAAAAGTATTCCGTACAAAACCAAACATCACAACCGTGTAGTTGGGGCCTTCAACCGAAAACCCGAACGCCTTCGTTCGGGATGTGACTAAGAAGCTGCACCTAAGCCGAAGTTTTGTCCAGAAGGCCAAAACTAAGGCTGGGCTACTCAAATTTTGCGAATCAATTTTGTGCGTGGCAATTTCATCGTGGGCACCCTTTATCAGGCACATTCGCGTGAAGTCACAAAGTTTGCAGGACTTTTTTTTAAGTAAATCGTGTACAATAATTAATTATTTATAAAACTTCTCACGACAGTCATCAAGTTGATGAACATGATTCCTCAAATTTCACTCGACCCATGGCAAATTTCCAATTTTTCGGACATCCCACATTCACCAGATCACACTCCACTTGGTCTACCTAGGCTTGCCAGATAGCCCAATTTTATCCGGGTTTGCCCGGATATTAAATACAAAATTTGGGAAAAGTCTGGTTTGGCCCGGTTGCCCAGATTTCATTTAAAAAGCCTGGATTTTGTCCGGATTTATAGACTTTATTTGCCAAATCAAGCAAAAATAACAAATTGGGTTGTATCTATATTTTTTCTATTTATGCGTCCTAAACGATTTTTTTCAACAAAATTTATAACAATAATAACAAAAGGTTTTTCGGAAGCCTTAAATACGATTAGAAATCTGCTTATGAGTTTTGATAAATAAAGATTTTTTAAGAAATGTGTTCGAAAAAAGCAATACTTTGTTTTGTAAACAACTTATGAATGCATCGATATAGGTTGATGAAATTTTCAGCTAATTTACCTGGTACTGTATTGTTAACGTATGCATTTTTTTGTGATGTTCTGTAAAGTGGTTTTTGAGATATCGTTCAATGAAGAAATTTTTCGACTTCAATTTTTGGGCAACACGTGCGTCATCTATAATGTATACTGTGAACCACCTTTTTTAAATCAAGGCTATTTTTGATCACGTTTTCTGTTTTCTTTGGCTTTTCATCCAAAATAACTCAAAATGTTGAATTTTTTTCGAACTTATAACAAATTTAACCGATTGTCCTGCTTCGGCACAAAATCAACATATTGGACTTTTTATCACTCCATTGCTGGTTTTGCGTAATGGCACGATTCTAGAACCAATTTAAACAGAGCAAAAACTTTGTTGAACCTAGTGCTTTGCAGAGATAACGGTCGAATTTGGAGGGAGTCTTCTGTGAATTGTAAGCCATTCATCGTATCAATCGTTATGAATGACTAAGTAATTTGAAGTTTCCACAGATGACACTAGTTTACAGCACTTTTGAACTTAGTAAACTGAAGGTCATTTTTAATGTAAAATCGGGCGCTGAACCCGATAATGAAATTCAAAAAAATCTCAGTAGAACCGTTTTTGAGTTATGCTCCAAATATTAAACTTTGGAAAAATAAAAAAAGTTCTTGTACTTCGATTAAAATATCTCAGACGGCATAACAGTAATTTGTAATCCCTCTTTTGCATATTGAAGGTGAATAAATTTTCTTCTGCGCTTAAATGTCAATTTCAAACAAAAATTTCAAGTGGTTATTAATCAAAATCGGTTGAAAATTGAAGAAATTATAGCTACTTTACCATAACAGTATTTTTTGTAGTTTTTAATAATTTATCGAACCGCAGTACACTTATCATAGTATAAGAAGAATGAAACATGATAAATCTCATTCGCTCCAAGTCAAAATTATTTATTAGCTTACCAAAAGGTCACACGCCAAATTTCAGGAAGATCTGACCATAGGGAGGAGTTGCTTGAGTCTCAAACGTGAATAAAATTTTAAGGTATTTTGTCCGGGAGGAACGAAAAATACTGGTTTTCATCAATAACTTTTTTCATCACTAGCCGATTGTTTTTGATGGTTAATTTTCTCAAAGCCTAAGTTGAGACAAATATTTCACCCCAAGACTGTAACTCGATTGAGTTTGAAACAGGAAAGTTATTGTGGTTTCAAGATTGTATTTTGGACGAAAATTCTCGTATTAAACGCAATGCGTAAAAAGTACTCATTGAGTGTTGGACAAAATTTGTGGCCTTTGAATTGCAATAACTTTTTTACTTCAAGTCCAATCGTGTTGGGTGAAATATTTGTCTCAACTAAGGCTTTGAGAAAATCAACTATCAAAAACAATTGGCTTGTGATGAAAAAAAGTTATTGATGAAAAACCAGTATTTTTCGTTCCTCCCGAGCAGAATACCTTAAAATTTTATTCACGTTTGAGACTCAAGCAACTTCTCCCTATGGTCAGATCTTCCTGAAATTTGGCGTGTGACCTTTTGGTAAGCTAATAAATAATTTTGACTTGGAGCGAATGAGATTTATCATGTTTCATTCTTTCTATACTATGATAAGTGTACTGCGGTTCGTTAAATTATTAAAAACTACAAAAAATACTGTTATGGTAAAGTAGCCATAACTTCTTCAATTTTCAACCGATTTTGATAATTAACCTGAAATCTTTGTTTAAAATTGACATTCAAGCGCAGAAGAAAATCAGATTTTTCAAATGTTACCATTGAGTCTAAAACTTTCTCTGAAACAAAATTTTCTCTATAAAAATGCGTTTTTTATAATTTTTTCCATCATAAAGTCACTAATATCAACAATACTGTTGATCATACGCAAAAACAGTGTTCATATGATCGATAGAAAATTTATTTACCTTCAATATGCAAAAGAGGGATTACAAATTACTGTTATGCTGTTCGAGATATTTTAATCTAAGTACAAGAACTTTACGGTTTTACTGAGAGTTTTTTGACGTAGAATTACGTCTTACGGCAACACTATAGGGGGGCAAATTGAAATTTGCGAACAGATCTCGCGTCACGAAAACTTTCCATCTCACAGACATCCTATCTAAAGGATTATGACGTCATCACCAACGCCTGCTTTGATGGGTTTTGTTTTTCCCTACCTACGAAAGGTATAAAACAAAGGGCCCGTCGGTCGACTCGGTTTCTTTCTCTGTTTGCCGTCAAGCTGAACAGACCGTTGCTGCGCTTCGATCTGAGTGTGGACCCCACCAGTGGTAATCCGACTCAGATATCGATTTGCAGTAGTTCAGTGGCAACCGTGGACCAGTGAGCAACGATGACGGTGAGCAGCGATGACGGCCACCACACCAGCGTAGACAGCCAGCGGCGGAGGCGTTCAGTGGCGGAGGACTCCAGTGGCAGTGGCAGGGATCCTACAGGTCATCGCAAGTGGCGTTGCAGGGGCGATTATGTTGCATAGTTGGATTTTGTTACATGGTCGGATTATGTCACATGGTCGATGGTTGGATTTCGTCACATGGTCGGATTATGTTGCATGGTCGGATTATGTCACATGGTCGATTATGTCACATAGTCCGATTATGTTGCATGGTTAGATTTCGTCACATGGTCGATTTATATTGCATGGTCGGATTGTGTCACATGGTCCGATTATGTCACATGGTCCGATTATGTTGCGTGATCGATTTATGTCACATGGTCGATAATGTTGCATGGTCGGATTATGTCACATGGTCCGATTATGTTGCATGGTCGGATTATGTTGCATGGTCGGATTATGTCACATGGTCTGATTATGTTGCATGATCGATTATGCTGCATGGTTGGATTATGTTGCATGGTCGGATTATGTCACATTGTCCATTTATGTTGCATGGGCGATTATGTCACATGGTCCGATTACGTTGCATGATCGATTTATGTCACATGGTCGATAATGTTGCATGGTCAGATTATGTCACAGGGTCCATTTAAGTTGAATGGGCGATTATGTCACATAGTCCGATTATGTTGCATGATCGGATTATGTCTCATGGTCGGATTATGTCACATGGTCCGATTATGTTGCATGATCGATTTATGTCACATGGTCGATAATGTTGCATGAGCGATTATGTCACATGGTCCGATTATGTCGCATGGTTTAATTTTGTCACATGGTCGGATTATGTTGCATGGTCGATTATGTCACATGGTACGATTATGTTGCATGGTTAGAATTCGTCACATGGTCGGATTATGTTACATGGTCAAATTATGTCACATGGTCCGATTATGTCACATGGTCAATTTATGTTGCATGGGAGATGATGTTGCATAGATAGATTTTGTTACATGGTCGGGTTATGTTGCATGGTCGGATTATGTTGCATGATCGGATTATGTCACATGGTCCGATTATTTTGCATGATCGATTTATGTCACATGGTCGATAATGTTGCATGGGCGATTATGTCACATGGTCCGATTCTGTTGCATAGCTTAATTTTGTCACATGGTCGGATTATGTTGCATGGTCGGATTATGTCACATGGTCCGATTATGTTGCATGGTCGGATTATGTCACATGGTCGATTATGTCACATGGTCCCATTATGTTGCATGGTTGGATTTCGTCACATGGTCGGATTATGTTGCATGGTCGGATTATGTCACATGGTCTATTTCTGTTGCTCGGCCAATTATGTCACATGGTCTGATTATGTTGCATGATCCGATTATGTTGCATGGTTAGATTTTGTCACATGGTCAGATTATGTTGCATGGTCGGATTATGTCACATGGTCCGATTTTGTTGAATGGTCGGATTATATCAAATGGTCCGATTTTGTCGCATGGTCCGATTATGTTGCATGATCAGATTCTGTCACATGGTCTGATTATGTTGCATGGTCCGATTATGTTGCATGGTCGGATTATGTTGCATGATTCGATTATGTCACATGGTCGATTTTGTTGCATGATCGAATTATGTCACTTGGTCGATTATGTTCATGGTCGGATTATTTCACATGGTCGATAATGTTGCATGGTTGGATTATGTCACATGGTCCGATTTTGTTACATAATCGGATTATGTCACATGGTCTGGTTATCTTGCATGATCCGATTATGTCACATGGTCCGATTATGTCACATGGTCGGATTATGTCACATATTTGTTGCATGGTCGATTATGTCACAGGATCGGATTATGTCACATGGTCCGATTATGTTGCATGATTCGATTATGTTGAATGGTTGGATTTTGTCACATGGTCGGATTATGTTGCATGATCGAGTTATGTAGCATGGTCGGATTTTGTCACATGGTCAAAATATGTTGCATGGTCGAAAATGTTGCATGATCAGATAATGTCACATCTTCGATTTAACTGCATGATCGGATATTGTCACATGGTTGATTATATTGCATAATCAGATTGTGCCACATGGTCGATTATGTTGCATGGTCGGATTATCTCAGATGGTCGATTTTATTGCATAGTTGAATTAGGTCACCTGGTCGAATTATGTTACATGATCTGATTATGTTGCATGATCCGATTATGTCACATGTACTGCATGCTCAGATTATTTCTGGCGATAGGTTTATGTCACATGGTTAAATTCTGTTAAATGATTGAAATTTGTCACGTCATATTGCCATTTTGACACTCATATGTTGGTCATTTCAAAAATGCACTATAAGTTCTGTTATTCTATACATTGACAAAAAACAATTGCGTAATTCTACGTTTAGTGGTCGTAGCCAAATTACTACCTCCCCCACTTTTTATTTAATTTTTGGATTCAGCGCCCGATTTCACATTATAAATATTGGTCAGTCAATCAAGTTCACGATTTTTTTTTTCAATTTTGTAAACTAGTGTTATTAGCCTCCTCAAGTATAAGACATTTAATTTTCTATTTTCTCTTTGTTTATCGCTGGAACATCCAGGTGAGACTTGTCAATGAAAAGTTCCCGTAGGAAACCTGCCAGGTGACCGCTTAGGAGTTCGCTTTGCTGTACATTCCGAAATTTTTCAAAATATCCTCCCGCAAGCAGTCGAAATATTAGACACGATTTGACCCGTATTTGACACTTATTTTATATATTTTGTCGGTGGATTTTTTTTCCTTGAAAAAATGAAGTCAGGCTAATTTATAAGTCAGCAATATGAACCAATCGGAATCACTTTTTTTTATCACTTCCCAAGTTACCAAAAGTCCTATAGCTACTTAAACGCGTGCCTCCAAAGTTTAAATTTCGCTGAACAAAGGATCCAAGAATAGTTTCTACCGAATTTTCTTGAACGCGAGCATGCTTGATAGCAGCATCTCTCAGAATTAAAGTTACAAATTGGGTCTCAAACAGCCTTCTATGGATTTGATGTTCCAAAAAGTTCCTCAAATAGTCTTTTATGTGACATGTCAATCACATCCATTCAGCCTAAACGCTACAAATTGGATCTCAAATAGCCTTCTATATACTTGAAGTTCCAAAAAGTTCCTCAAATACAAGGAATATTTAAAGAAGATAGTGCCAAGACAGCCCTGCTTTGGTATTGGTAAAGGCTGAGACGTCAAAACCACGCAAAATCTGTGAATTTACTAGGAAACTAATTTTTTTCGTTGATAATTCGAAGATTGTGCTGAAGGTTTTCCACTTTTAAAACATGTTTTTGTAGAAAGGTTCTTGCTCTTCAAGATCGGAACAAAAAAAAGTTGCATTTTTGAATAATTTTTCTATATAATAGAACATCGAAGATGGTGGATTTTCGTCACTAAAATTTGCTAAACTTTAAAATTATTTCAAAGTTTTCCATGAAGATGTTCAAGTCAGTGCAGTTTAAGCTCCTCATTACAACAAAGTGATCAAAACACAATTTTTTTTACAAAACCACAATCTTTTATTGGCATTTTTGTAAACTGACTTAACAATCATGGTGACTGATTTTTATCTATGATTTTTGCCCAACAATGTACGAATACCAAAAAAATAAATACAAATTATGCTTGTCACTATATTATTGTTCTTTTTAAAGTTCTTTGACATTAAAAGTTGTCGTATAAAATCGTAACTTTGAGAAATTGGTCCTAAACCTCAAGTGTGAGCTAAATTAGCTTTCATCGCTGGTTAAAATCTTTGAATTCTTTTTAAGAGTCTGATAGATCAAACTTAGTTGATTTGGCCATAAAATAAGCTTTTTTTAGAGAGTTCAATTTCTTTTTAAAAAAATTATTCTATTCTCAAATCAAACAAACTATTTTTAAAATTTAAAGATTATAACCTTTGAAGAAAATAAAACAAATTTTCAAAAAAAAGTAAGAGATAAAAATCATCAGATTTTGAGATCACATTTTCTTGATGCAAATTTGAACCAAATTCATAACAATAGTATGAAATTTGTCTTAAAAAAACTGCAATAATATCACATTGCGAACTAAATAAGAAATATTTCGTTCTTTTGCTAGCCCCTAGTATGCTCCATTAAAAAGCATAATTCAAATATTATGCATCTTATAATAAAACCTCACTCAACCTTATTCAAATATCTATATAAAATCTGCAGAATTTTGTCTATTGGTTTCTGAAACATTAAATGTCAAATTTTAGTGTCCCTCATGTGTTTATAATGACAATACACTGGGAAAATATAGAATTTTGTGCAGATTTTTGAGTGAAGATTTTTCTTGAAAAGTAAATAAAGTAAATCCTGTGGATTTTTTTTAAAACAAAATTTGTTTTTTTTTGCGGATAAAACAAAGAACTAAAATTTTACCTTTTATTTATTATTTTCAGCTGAATTGTGTTTACAAACTAATTTTGTTTAAAAAATTGGAATCTGAAAATTGAATTGACAAGCAATCTTAACACAGTAAAGATCGCGAAGAAGTCTATGACGAGAATCACCGAAGTCCACATTCTGTACCTCAGAAACCCCTGGACTAAATTTAACATTTTCAAGAAACGACAAATGTTGTAGGTATTCAATTTTGTCGAATAAAATTTAGCACTTCAAATTCAGTTCATTCAAGTTATACTTCGAAGTGTAGCACACTGTTGGTAAGCGAAATTTAAAAAAATGCGCTTAAAAAATTGTATCAAAATTTCCATACGATTTCTGAAATGTTAAAAAAATATGTCTAGTGAATATTTTTCAAGATCAGAATTTTATGAGCCAGGCTATAGAGCCCTCATTCATGAATCTATTATTTAAATTGTTTATTTTAGGTTCAATCTAAATTCACTATTTAAACTATTAATTTTTGATCTGTATTGTAGTTCAGAATTAAAATATAAATTGACAACGATCCGAATCATACTTTCCAATTTTGGATTGCCATTTCAAAGCTTAAATGTTTTGAATTTTGTGTAAGAATTACGTTCAAACAATTCTAATTTGAATATAAAAATAAATCTCTTTTTTCATATTCGGAAAACTATTGAAAATGCATTTGATCTCGAAAAACATGATTAAAATTTGATATGAAATAAAAAACCGAATTTGAACCAGGATTTCAAAGCAACCTTTTATTTCTAATTTCTTATGATTATCCGAACTAAAAATCATGAATTCTAAACAATATACAGAATCCTAACTACGAAAATAGGAATACAATTTTGATTATGGGATGTATGGTATCAGAACCTCCAAAATTTAATATTCAGACCTGAATTTCGATGACCAAGTGAGAAAATTTTAAAAAAGCGTAGCAGAATTTTGAACTTGAGGTTGGGTTTTGAAGTTTTGGCATTAGTTTTTCGTCTAGATATTTACTCTTGATTAACCTTACTCTATTATCATAATTTCGTTCTGAACTTGAAATTTTGAGTGTAGAGTAGAATATCTTGTTTGCTGTTTTTGGATCCATATGGTGGGGGGGGGGCCCAAACCCCCCTCCCCCGTTCCTACTGCCATGGTTGAAGCAATTCATGAAATAAATATCTAGATAAACTCAAAAATTCGTATAATTTTATGCTACAAAGTTAAGGAAAGGAATCCCATTTGTTTTAAAACCGATTTTACTTTACAGGATGTTTGATTATATGCCTTTCGTAAAGTTTCTGAGTAATAATTGACATGAGTCTTCGCTGCTTACCGCTGGCTGCCCTTGCAGGAATTCTAGAAAAGCTAATTACCACTTGAATTTTTCTGCTGGTAAGGTAACATCTAAATAATAAAAATTTGTAGCAGAAATGGCGTGCGTGCCGGCATGTATAGAACTAAGTCAAAAACAAAGCAATTAAGGCAGATGAATTGTGGTGATTGGAGGATTAAAGATGGATCCCGAGAAACCGGCAGCACCACATGGGCCGTGGTAAGAGAGGAGAGAGGAGAGAGGAGAGAGGAGAGAGGAGAGAGGAGAGGAGAATTTTGGTTTTTTTTTTTTCTGATTGAACGATTACTTGTGAGGTGAACAGAAAGCCGTTCAAATCTGTAATGGAACTTCAAAGTTTCAATAAGATCTTAAATTTAGGGCTGAATAAAACGAGCTTCAGCTTACTGATTATGCTGATTAAGCTGTGTTTGACCTTTTTAACGAAACTTTTGGTAGTTTAGGTTCCTCTGTTCATATTTTTGGATTGAGCTTGAAAAAAACCTTTCACATTCCTCTCACTTCATGGAATCAAAAATCACTTTTATTAAAATTTTAGCACACTATTGAATCCTCTAGGACTCGTTAAACGAATAACTATGTGAACTTTGGTCGAATAATTGATTTCCAGCTGTTTTAGGTCTCCCACTGGGTCTTCTTTGAATTTTTCTCGATTCTGCTCGAAAAAATTTGTCAATGAAATTTACTATTGGATGATATCTGAAAAACCACTGACAGAACGTCATCAAATATTGTACACGTACACATTACATTACTAGGTAGCTTCACTGAAAATTTCATTGCTTTCCGTCCATGCATTTAAAAGTTATTCACAAATTGTGAATCACAATACAAAGTTTTGCATTTTTTTTCGAATGCACTCCTTATGGATGTTTATTGAGATATTTCTGGTTTTTTACCAAACTTTCCAGGATATTGCCCGCATTTTTTTATTTATTTTATTCATTTTATATCTTTGGTTGTGTAACCGTACAGACTAGTAGCTTAAGCCTAAGAAATTCTGCTTGGTCGGTAGTTTTGACATCATTTGCCCAGATATCATAACTTTTCTTAAAGCTCCGATTATAAAGAATATTTCTTGCCAAATATTTGGTTTTTGTCATCGATTCCAAACGTTGTCTTACTCATTTTGAATTAGTTCCCAAACTATGAAGTTTTTTTTTAATTTTTTTCCTACTACTTTTAATTTCACCAAACAAAAACGATTGCAAATTTGTTACTTCATGAAACAATGGGTATATTAGTAGTAGTAGTATTAGTAGTAGTATCTATTAAGGAATATTGTTAACAATTATTTTTTCAAATTACACATTCTAAAATAGTTCATTAAAACTTTGTTGTCCTTGATTTTTCAAAGTTCAAAAACCGAATTTCAGGAATTATTAGAAAATTTTAGCTTCTGAGAAGTATTTAAAAGATTGAGTATTTTTCCTGGCTCCCCGTGTTTCCGTTCCGGTTTCCATCTCTCTTGAATTTGAATGCTAAACGGTTCAATCGATTGTTCGACACTTTTAAACTTTTCTTTCAACTCCTAGCCTTAAGTCGGAGGCTGCTGATTCGGGCAAGAAGTTTTCCAGAATTCTCTCTGCCGTTTCACATGTTGGCTTGTCGCAAATTCAAACCCCGGAATCTAGAAGCACCATGCAGCAAAATTTCCCACCGAATCTAACCAACAATCCAATAGCCTGGACTATTCTTCACGGTAGGCTACAAAAGTTCTGTTCCGTTTCGATACTCTGCTCCGGTAGCTCAAATCTTGGGCGCTACTCGGCGTTGGATTTTGGAGCCCGACTGGGAGGCAGACCCGGGAGCAGAATCAATCCTTCAAACTGTCGAAATGCGGCAATATTTTATTTATTCCAAACACAAACTTGTACTCCAATAAACAAATAAATCACACCAACTTTCTACTACTGCTGCTGCTGCTGCTTTTGGAGCTTCCTCGACGCTTCCCCGAACTGGAACTGTTTGACTAAGTTTGATTGTGTTTGTGTCCGTGTTTGTGCTGGCTGGGATGTCTGTATGGGTGTGTTTTGGACCAGAAATGGAACTGCATCCATTCATGTTGGGTTGTTGTTGGAGTAACCCAGATAAAACACGGAACACAACACAATTCTCCGACGGCACGTGAGGAGAGGCCCGATGGGATCCGGAAGTGCTACCAATTGTTAAGCAAGATATGTGTTTCCTGCCTGAGCCGAGCCAAGCCAAGTCAGCCAGCCAGCCAGCCACGTTTGTATCCATAACTTGTGTTCACACCTTCACTTAGTGATATCTTCGACTAGTGAAGTGTATCTCTCATAGATATATCCAATGGTAGTTATTTCACTTTATCCATCCACCTGGAGTTTAGTTCAGTAGAGAATCGCGCCGGCAAATGGCTGGGAAAAAGATGGAAAAGATAACCATTATTTATTCCGAAACTTGTCGTTACTAAGTTAGATGTATGAATGCTTAATGTGCACTTTTGCTCATGTTGTTTGTTGTATGTAGTTCTGCCGAAGTTTGAAGCCGGAAACATACTCGAAGAGCTGATTGGAGTTTATCATTTCCAGAAGAGAATTGAAAAAACTTTGATTGCAACACCTTCAGTTATGAGTTGCTTTTGCTGTTCAATGATGTCTCTTAGAATCAAATCCCAAGAGCATTTCTTATTTTTTGTCTATGGAACCACCATCGTTTTAACAAAACATATCTGGTGGGACTTTGTCATTAATTTTCAAAAAATGAATAATATTTATCAATTTATCGTATTTGACATAAAAGCGAGATCAAATTGGATTGAAATTCCTATTTATGAAGATCACTAACTTAGGCTTAACGTTTTGTTTCAGCTGAATCATGAAACGATAAAAATTACTTTCAAACATCAAATGTAGCAAAAGTGTATTCGTCGAGTTCATTTGAGTTCATCGTGTATTCGTGAAAAAAATAAAATAATATTGATAATCAAAGTAAATCTCAAGTTTTATTCACAGTTTTAATATATTTCTGATTTTCTTATACCTGAAAACTAGGGGCTTGTTATATAACTCAGTAGACAAGTCGATTGCTTCCTTAGCCGATATCCGTGAGTTCGAGACCAAGAGTATACATCGATCACAGTTGCACTTGATACATTTTTCTATGACTGTCCGCCAGCTGCATCGTTGATTTGAGTCGCGATTTAAAGATGTTGAAACGACTAACTGCATGAATGGAACAAAATCGAGCAAAACGAGTCAAATTCAATATGGGAGGGGGAAATGTATTTATGGTGCGGAAAATGTATTTATGATTATTTGAGACTCCTCTCTTTTGCCAATGGGGAAATAAGAAGGGGGGAGGGGGGCTTGTACACAAATATTTGTATCAATCAAAATCTTATTGAGCATATGGAATCAAAAATTTTGTATCATTGTATTGAAGATTTTTTGTAAAGAGTCGCTCTCATATGCAACCTATATTGCACCAGTAGAAACATGATACTCATCAGAATTATTATTACTATTATTATTAAATAGTATTAAAGTAATATTGTCAAAGTAGGATGTTTTGTATTTTGAAAAACCCCTTGATTTTTTGTAAAAGGGGGCTTTCATCCCAAATAATTCACATGCAGAACTGCACAATACGAACCGGGTAAGCTATTTCCTTATAAGGAACAATCCATAATTTGGCTAAGATCGTGAAATTTTTATTCACCAAGAAATGAAAAAAAAAATGCCGAAACATTTGGACAGTAGTAAAAATCATACGATATTATTTTCAAAATATGAATGACTAAGCTATTAAAGTTTCTATTAAAGATTAGCTATTAGAGTAGCTACTAAAGATTCAAAATTAAGAAAACATATTTTTGGAATATTCCTATTTCCGTTGGTTTGCGAAACTAAATTGGAGAACATCTACATATTTCATAAATCAAAAGATTCAATTTTGGGGTTCAATTCAATAAAAGCCATGATTGGAAGTTTTAAAAAGTTCGATGATTGATGATCATTATTCTCAAAATACTAAGCTGAACTCAGAAATCAGAATACTTAATCGACGGTTAAAGTTAATTTAAAAAAGCCATTAATAGAAAAATTATTATCCAATTTGACCTTCTTCCTGAATTTCAAATATTACACTGCAATCAATTTTCGAATGTTAATTGTAAACCAAAACTAATCACGAGAAAATGGCTGAAATGCATTTTTTTACAATTCGAAATTGATCCATATGGTAAGATTAGATTGACAGAGAAGTTAAATAAATTTAAAAAAAACTTTTTAATTGAAAAAAATCGAACAAGTTACTGACTACATGTTCAATATTTAAACCCGCAATCTCCAGCTTTCTAGGCCAATGCATTATCGACTATGCTACAGGAGTCTGCATTTTTTCAACCTCTGAGCTTCTAAATTCTTTAATTTAATTTTTAATTGCAATAAGATGACATAAGATGAAAAATTAAAAAAAAAATGTTTAACATAAATCAAGTAAGTAATACATTGCCATCATGTGTATATAAAGGTTGTCAGAATTTTTCTACAGGTATCCGGGCCGGGCTGATTCGGGCTATTTTATATGAAAACCTAGCAAGATCCGGACATTTGATTTCAGAATTTTTGACCAAAACTCCGGGCAAATGTGGTCAAACCCCAAAAATTTTTCAGCAAAAATCAAGAAAAGATAAAAATTTAAGATTAATCACGTATACATTAGGCACTTTTACAATCTATAAGCTAAAACTCGAAATTATGCATAAAGAATTTATAGAAACGAGAAAAGTGTATGAAGTATATACAAGTGTAAAAGTGAGCCTATGGTCATCCTTTAGTACTTTGAATTGCCAGGTCTTTAACACAAACTTTCGATTCCAAATAAGCATTCACAAGTAACCAAAAGTTTCATTAATCATGCTCTTAAAAGTTTACTCAGCCCTGCTCTGCTGTGCTAAAAATTTGAATTCATATGAACATTTTCAAGTGTCCCCTACCCAAAGCTGAGTAGAAGGCTATTAGTCCATTGCATGAAACTTTAAATAAAACAGAAACATGAAAAATGAACATAGCATTTAACATTTTTTTTATTTATTTTGAAATCTTACAACTGACAAAACCAAATCTGTTTTTTTCCTTTTTCTCTAAATGTTTTTCACACTCAGGGTGAAGTGTTCCAAAATATTGGTAAATATGCGCATTAGACCGCTGCAAGCTTTGTATGGAAATTTCAAATTATTTAATTTTTACACCTTCCATAACTTTTTTTGTCGCTTTTGCTGCTAGAAATAGCATTACATATTTTGGAAGTGATCCATCCAGTCCTGAATTAGTGCAGCGAGTTTTAATTTTGTATGGGAAAGCTAAATTTTTCATTCAAAAAGCGCCAGAGATGTACTGAAAGTTACAAAAAATATAACTTTGGATGAAAAGTATTCCTTAATTATTGTAGTATAGTTCATGTGAATAAAGCACAAACCTAATTGGTACTGCAGAAAATATATTTGATGTTGTGCTTTTTTTTCAATTTTTTTTTAATTTTGCGTTTTTGACTCCTCATTTGAAAGCTGTGTAACCGTAGCAAAAGAATAAAAATTCTTAAAAAACTGCTTAGCATTGCCAGAGAATTTATTGATTTATATTACCTTTGCAAAAACATTTCATGAACTTATTACAAGCTCAAGCAAGCTAAGTATGCAATTTTTAAACACTTTTCAATGGATTTAAATTGTTTAATTTAACCTTCCAAAGCCGTTCGCTAAATATCCATTTCGAGGAAATTTTATTTGTAGTTTGATTTCGTTCTCTTGGCTGTTAATCTAAACCGATTTTGATTATATGTATTATATTCACTGTTTAGGTAATTTATTCTTTTTACTCAACATTTCAATATAAAGTCGAAATGTATAACCAGGTTATCAAAAACTGGTTCAGAAAGTAAAAAGTCCGAAAAACGAATTTTTCTCATAAAATACTAATAGCTTTTTCAGCTTTTCTGAATTTAAGTGTTTCACTGATGTTTAAAATCGTCAAGAATCCATCTTTTCGACAATGTATAGATATGTTGGGATCCAATGAAAGTTTTTACCGCTTTCTCAGATCTTCCAGTAGAGAAAAATCTTACTTAAAAAAAAGAACTTCAATTTTGGCTTTGCTTAGCTGTATTTCATTTCCCAATGAACCTATTTTCAAAACTAAATTTTTTATTTTTTGTCATTAAATTGATCATTGTTTTCATAGAACATACTTGGTCAGTCTAAATTCCCAGTTCTTCAGTATGTTGAAATGATGATGAAGATGTTGAAATGTGCGCTTCGGGTCATATTGACCCGAACAGCTTTGGAGGGTTAAAATGGTTATAACTTTTTTCATGAAATGCTTAGCTGCTTGTCATGATGCCAAAAAATAGAACTTAAGAATAGTCAAAACTAAAAATCAAAGACCAACTTCATTTCCAGCTTATTTGAATTTTCTGGATAATTAATTGTGCAGAAATTTCCTCTTCCATACATATTTCCATACAAATTTAAAACGTGTTGCGCTTACTAAAAACGAACACACACATATAGGATCTCAGTGAAACTTCATGTTTCTTTGAAGAGATCTAAATTCTACTTAAGACTAAGCGTACATCTTTCAAGGATATAATGGCTAGCATTTTACTAATGCTATCACCACCAACCCACAGAATAAGTACTATGTTTGCCGTGACCAAGACTTGATCTCATGACCTCTGGCTTAGAAGACTTGAATGCTATCCTCTAGGCCACGGTCGGCGGCATAAGGAATCATACATCAGAAAAAAGGTCTTACGTATATAAATCAGATGTTCAGTCGATGATGAGTCGATTGGTATATAAAAAATGGGGTCTTGGACCCTTAATTAATGATAGCCCCAACTGACCATTCGCCTTTCTGTAAGAAAGCCAAAACAAAACAACTGAATTCTCGTGGCAGTTCCATTTTGGTTTCACATGGAATGAAAAACTCGGTAGTGAAAAATGAACTATGGAATGTCAAAGGAGCCTAGAAAGCACAAAATAACTCAATGATATTTTTTTTACCTTTTAAAGTTCGTCAAAAAGTCTTCAACAAGTACTTAAGAGAACTAATGTTTACTTCTCTCGTGTACTTTTTATTCGGCCAAATAGGAAATTTTAATGCTCAACATTAACACTAAACATACTGTCACTTTGTATGAGCCTATTTATAATGCCAGTGCAAAGCCGAAGTTAGGTGTTAGAATAGTCTAAAAAAATGCAGATTGATGAAAATTTCTAAAAACAGCTACCTTGGAATAGTCGTCAAAAATTCGTTTCGTTTTGTGTTTTATAAATAAAAAAGAAGCCAAAATGTCACAAATTACGTGAACTTTAGAATTCACTTTTGAAAATAGCCCTGAGAAAAATAATCAAATTAAATTTTTTTTTTAAAATGAGGCGCTTAGGATCAGAGGGGTGCAAGTGCCGAAATGATGATTTCGAGAAAACGGGGGCCTCAAAGTTTTCTTTCTAAATCAAAATTATCGAATCAATTTTTCTACTAAATTTTCGATGGAGTGTGTCTCATGAGGTCTAAAATGAACGATTCTGAAAGAAAATCCAAAGTTTTGCGATATTTATGTTAAAACGGCGAACTACTTTTATTGATATTTTTCACTTGCACCCTTCTGATCCCAAGAATGACACTTGCACCCCTCTGACTCCAAACAATATGATAGCATCCTTTGGGAACCTGTATGTAACGAGTATTTTCAGTATGATACTAGATGTTTTGTTTTTGTTCACACATTTAATTTTCTGCGTTTTCGGGCTTCAAATTTCTATGCAACTCATAATGAACGAGGTTTGCAAGTTTCACTATCATAATTCCCAGACATTGTTAAAAACTTTTATTCTCTCTTCTTCCTTAATGGATACACAAGAATACCTGCATATGTGTTCATTCATTGGAGTTAACTGTTTAGCTGGTCGCTTTTTCCGGTAGAACCAACGTACGCTTCCCCTTGGTTTCGTAGCTTTTTTCGCAAGATGAGTTTCCAGACTGCCTGATTTCGTTGGCGTTTTTGGGGTCTTGATGAATGGCCAGTTGACTCTCCAGGAATGGACTCATTCTCGTTAGCAACTGCAGCAGCAGCAACTTCTGCTTCTCCAGAAGAACCGTGGATGTTTATTTTTTTCTTTTTTGGTCTAATTATACCAGGCCTCTTTCCTAAACAATTATGGAAATATTCCTTAAAAGACTAAATATTATTTTTTATAAACTACCTGTCGCAACGACTCATGTGAACTTTTCGAAGTTTCATTTTGTTCCGTGGGATAGTATGTGACATCATGATCAGAGCCTGTCGAAAACTCTGAATCCTGTGAGCTTTCATCCGAGAGATTTTTCTTAGATATATTTGCCAAAAAATTATTGTTAAGTGCGTTTTGTATTTGCCTTTTATCCCAATTAGCATTATCTAAATTTGCCATAAAAAAATATTTTAGAATTTTTTGTATACATAATAATGAGATTTTCATGCCGACGAAGTTACACCTGAATCTATTTTCATCACTTCTCTATCTTGAAACTTTGGATTATTCTGGTCAGAACCAGTAGAAAATCCTAGTCGGAGCTAGATGATGTCTGACAAAAATGTATACGTTCTAATGAAATCAGCCTAAAAGTATAATCCTTTGGTGTCAGAAGGGTGCAAGTGCACTTGCATCCTTCTGACATCAAACGAAACAGGATTTTCATTGATACGTTTTTTTTATAAATAGCTTAAAAGTATCGAAATAATTTTTCTTTTGACCTGTGTCATCTACAGAATGTTAATCTATACTTAAACTATCCAAAAACAGTTTATCTCAGTTTTGATAAAAAAAATCACTTGCACCCCTCTGATCCTAAGTGCCTCAAATAATCAATTACATTATCAGCTTTGACGGTTAATTCATTAAAATGAACGATTTATTATTTCCATATGTGCAACGTATAGATTCTTACTACAAAATTTTATTTTGAGATCTTAATAACTGGCTTACAGCCTTTTTCCAAAAGCATGTTTTTTTTTTTTTAAATTCTTCGACATTGAATAATTTTAAAATAAATGATTTCAGGTGATTATTGTCTTCAAATTATCATTGAGCTTTCCAAAACAGTAAATTTTGTGAAAATCGGTTGAAAAACAAGAGAATTTAAGCGGAGAAACTGTTAAAGGTCATTTGACCCCCGGCGATATAAATAGGTAAACCACATACGTTTTGCGAAATCAACAAACAAGAAAAAAAAATAATGAAAAAAGAAAATTATAATAAGAGATATACTTATTTGGAGTTCAAAAAATGTCATTTGACCCCCTCCGGTACGTTTAGTGTTAATTAACTATGAGATTTTTGGTTAAGGTACACAGGGGTTAGTGAAGACGATTTTTCGTAAAGTTCAACTTAATAAAATCATTAAAAAATAAGCAGTGGATCAATTTTCATAAAATCGCATTCAATGTGATGTAGAACATGTTGTTTACAAATGCTGAAGAGATGAGCTTGATAGACGCAAAGCGAAAAAAGTTATCAAATAAATTGTTATGGACTGCTGATGTCTTCACTTACCCCGCTTTATGGGGTAAGTGGGGACGGTAGATTTTCCATTTGATTTTTCAGAAAATTTTCAACAAATTTGTGTTTTGTTGGTTGAATACGTTACTTTATTGCTCGAATGGTTCAAAATTTTGAAAAAAAGTTCATGGTACTAATAATAAAGCATCTTTCGATGATTATTGTGTGTAATTTACGTTCCAACACACGAGATCCGATTTTATTGAAAACATAGACTTATTCCAGAAAAACAAGTACTTTTCCAAACTTTTCATGATCCGAATGCTAAATAAAGCTAAATTGTATTCAAGGCTGGATTAAAGGGGGGGGGGGAAAGGGGTAATTGCCCCGGGCCCCCCGGCTTAGTGGGCCCCCCGAGGTTAAAAAAAGTTTAAACATTACCTTAATCATACAAATTCAATTTATACAAATCTATGAAAAGAAATCAAAACTAAAAAATTGGAATGAAAACTTGAAATATAACAACTAAAGAGCCCCCGTGAAATAATATTTAGTAAAGTTTTTCTCTTACAAAAATTAAGGGGGGCCCTAGAGTAAGCAGTGAAGGGCATTTTGCAGGCTGAGAATGTCAAAATCAGTATTGAATTTCAAAATTTTCAACCCAAAATCTGGACAAAAATAAGGTAAACCGAATTGAAAAAAAATATGACAAAAAATTAAGAAGAATATGAGGAAAACACTTCAGATTTTTCGTTTAAAAGTCATTCTGTACAAAACAGGTAAAATAAAGAAAAACATCTCCACATTTTCATTACATTCAAACGTCTTGCACAATAAAAATGTTTATTATTACGTTATCTTTCCAAGTAATGGTTACTGCACTTAAAAAGCAGCTAATTTCGCCAAAACTGACTCACAGTGCTAAGAGAGAACAGATAAGCTTTATGATAAACATTTCAGAATTTTACCCTGCCAGTATCCGGGTTATGATCGGCTATTATTAAAGCTTTTCACTTTTCAATGAATATTATTGATATTTCCGTTGGTTTATAAATTCTAAAACATTTTCCCTGTCTGTTTTTGAAAATAAAATCTTGAAAAAACTTCAGTTGCTTAAATTGGACCAATCGACAATGCAGAAGTTCTTTATTGAATTTGTATCCCAATTCCTTTCTTTGACTTGAAATTTGTATTGAAATATTTTCAACTGATTTTACAAAAATTTTAGCATCTACTGGAGTGAATATCCTGAATTCAGCATATCATTTTCCAAATGATCATTCTCAAATTATCATAAAAACGATCTCATAGTTGAGTTGCTAATATCATTGAGTGATTTTCTCAACATGGATATTTCTATGTTTTAAATCTTATCTTCTTCCAGATTCAATTCATTGAGATTTTCAAGTCTAGTGTTGTTTCTTTAATTACTGAAGTTCAGTTCTATGGCGTTTCTGAATTTTGAGAGCTCAGGATCTTTTTTTAAGGAGCTAAACTCATTGGGATTCCTTGTCTGACTTTTTTCAATGATTACTGATTCTGTGTTTTAAACATTTAATTTCAGTTCTGATTTTTTTTTTCAATCGATCATTCTTGCACCTATGCCCCTTTGGCTTTGAGGGCATCGAATGAGACTTTTTATACATTGAGAATAACAGTTTGATAACATTTTTTTTTATCTGATGAGAATAATATTCATAAACATTTCATGAAATGGTTTTTTTGAGTTTCAAAGAAATAAAATTGAAATTCATATTTCGTGCAATTTCTGCTTTAGTTCTGATTGTAACTTTGAATTTCATTTTTTATTCAATTTCATTCAAATTTCATTTCTCAAAACTTGATTTACATTTGAGACACTGAAATGTGGTTCTGAAAATAATCTGATTTCAAATTTTCAAATTCTTTAACTCCTTTATTTGTATCTCTATGGAATTTTATTTTTAATTATTTTGTTTTTTTTTCTTGATTTTGTATTGCATGTTTCAAATCTTCATCTTAATATTTCTCGATGATGCACAAACCAGAAGATCAATGATGAAATGAAAATCATTTAAAATTTCTATGCGGTCATTTCTCTAAATTAGAAAACTTTAGTTGGTGATAAGGGTATTTAAAAAATGAGAATTAAACTTTGCGTTTTGCAGCTTTAATTAGAGCTTTCATTTTTGAGAAATTTCTTAACTCTTCCGCAATGTTTGCACGTAATTAACTAACAATTTTTATTTTAAGATTCCAAATACTAATTTCTACGTAGACAACATGGCTATTTGAATACAGTATACTGAACTCATCTCCAGTTCTTGAACACGTTTAAAATGTTTTGTATTCTCTGGGATTGCATTTGAAAAAAAAATCGAATCATAGGGGCCCCCCGATGGCTTAATCCGGCCCTGATTATATTGAATGAAGGAGAGAAAATTGAAAAAATGTAAAAACATCAAGTATGTTTAAAGCTGTCCCCACCTACCCCAGGTAAGGTTTGGAGACAAAATTTTAGATTTTTGCAAATAAACTCTTTTGACGTAGAATTACGTCTTACGGCAACACTATAGGGGGGCGAATTGAAATTTGCGAATGGATCTCGCGTCACGAAAAACGCCTCTTTCAAAGACATCACATCTAAAGGATAATGACGTCATCACCATGCCAAAAGAAAAAGAGATAAAGAAAGAAAACACGGATGCCCCGCCTCTTGATGGGTTCTCTGTCTACTTAAAGTATAAAAACAACGGTTCGCCAGCGGCTCTGTTTCATTGATTGTTTGCACGTCAAGCCGAACACTTCTCCTGCACTTCGATCTGCGTTTGGACCCCACCAGTGGTAATCCAACGCAGATATCGTTTTGCAGTTGGTTCAAAGGCAACCAATGTAGAAGGAGGACCAGGAGCAGTGAACAGAAGCGATGATGACGACAGCGGTGGAGGAATTGTCAGAGGAGGGTACAAGCGGTGATGAGTATTGAGTACTAATGAGTACTAATTAAAATTTGGCATGACATTACATGTTGACATGGCATGCCATGTCAATATAACTACACACCGCACCAAATATCCAACACATCTCATAGAGGCTGCACTTACCTCCCACTCAATAGCATACCCTACACACACCGTACGCTACCTACACAACACATTTCACGCTACACGTCACATAGCACACACCAACCAAGCGTCAGACTGCACGCACCTCATACACATTACTCACGCACACCTCCCACCATCCACGCCTCAGACCAACCATGCCTCACACAGTTGTGGGAGACACACGCCTCACAAACCCCTCACCACCCTTCAACCACGCCCCACAAACCACTCACCACCCTCCAACCACGCCTCACACACCACCCTCCAACCACGCCTCACACACCTCCCACCACACACACCTCCCACCACACACGCCTCACAAACCACTCACCACCCTCAAACCACGCTTCAAACACCATCCATTTTAACCTCCCTTATATGATCAAGACTATACTCTTTAAAAGATTTTGTGAGCCCTGAAAAGGGCTGATTAATTAAATGAATTGATCAACTTGATAGTATGGGAAATTTTCTTCGATTCCGACATTCGAGCAAGTTGTTCCGCTAGTGATTGCTATACTTGAAAAATAAAGCGAACTGGATAAAATGAAAAACTAAAGAGGGGAGGTAGGACTAAATGCACTACCATCAGTTTTATGAATTTGAATAAACATTTTTAATCTTTCATAATTTAATGTTAAGCTTTGAAGATGGTATACATTTATGATGGTGGTGACATTTATTATGGAAATACAAAATTGAAAAAAAGTTTTTTAAATAATATGATTTTTTTCCCCGATTTTTGAAAATTTTGGCAGCTGTTTCATTCCATACAATCAGTTATAAGTTTATAACTCATGTATGGTAAAATAGCCGTTTTCACATTTTTCTATGAATTTATACCATAAAATGGCCATAGAAAATTCAAAATACTCCGATAAGTGCATCTAGCCCTCACGATTGAATTTCACAATTTTGACAGCTTTAATAAATAAATAGAATTTGATTTATTGATAAAAGCTGTCAAAATTGAGAAATTCAAATCGTGGGACTTTCAGAGTTCTTAATTCCTTCAATAAGAAAAAAAAAACAGATATTTATAATTGAATTCGACGAAATTTAAATTCTTCTTAACAGGCGCAAATAGTTCGCCTTTCCCCTACTAATTCGAACCAAACGCATGATATAAGCTCCGTTCAATCGTAGGTTTTTTGATTGAATTCTACTGGTTGCTGTTGCTGTCAAGTCAATGTTTTAGTCGAAACAGGTCTGGTCGTTGTTCAATGGATCAAGTTGAAATCGATCGAAACTAGTCAAAACAGATCCAGCTCGGCAGCAGAATTCGTTAAGACCTGGAAGAAATCGATCGAAGTCAATTGGAAAGAGACAGGTGATCAACTATCAATCCATTTCTACTTATTTAGACCAGACTTCATTGAACAGACTTATAGTTGATGATGCGTTTGGTTTGAATATTTAAGATTTCGTTGCCTATCTGTGGGCGATTTTTTATGCTAAGGATAATTTGCATGCAAATGAGCATTCAGCGACCAAAATATGTTGATTAAAGTTATTATTATGTCACATGAAAAATCTTTGCTATGATACATGTATGACTGATTGTATCTTTGTACGTAGAAACATTGTACCTAGAAATATTAGTTATCAGTAGTGAGATTTACTTTTTTAAAAGTAATTGCGAACAAAATTAAAAGCATTTAGCTATATGCAAATCATTGCTTTGAAATTTTACTACAGAATTCGTTACTACAAATAATCACTATTAAAATAAATATCAATATGAACCATACCAGCTGACATAATATAAGCACAAATTAAAAATTTCTCGTTTCAAACATTTAATTCAATGATCAGTAAGCTTTTCACGTTTGGTATAAAGCTTGCATATTGCATAAGCGCCGGGCGCATCTTAACGACGTGAAATTGGCATTTGACACCGCTAATCATATTTGCCTTCAGTTATACCACATACCTACCACATATTGACTATTTTAAAGCAGTGGAACAATTTTATTTAAGTATGCATAAATTATTAGGAATTATTAGGCATTGGCTTTACACAAATAGTATATATTTTTTTCATAATCAACCATTCATTTCATGATTTTTTATTTTTCCCTAAAAATCATTTTTAACAGTTGGAAATGATGAGTACATCAAGAAAAAAAAATTAAAATAAAATACGATTTTTCACTTTTTTTATACACTAATTGTGGCAAATTTGTTACTTTACGAAACAAATTGTTAATTCATTTTTTTAAGCTTTTTACTATTTATACTGTATTTATATTATTGTTTCCAAAAATTTATACAAATTTCTAAAAAAATATATTTTGAGACAACACAAGCTGCCGTAATTCTACGTTAACTTTGCGGTCGTGTCATATATACAACTTCTTCAACTTTTTTCTTAATCTTTAGACGTCTTTTCTTTTCCTAACTAACTGAATTTCAGGAATTATGTCCATCAAGTTATGTCGTGAGACGGAATACTATGTAAATAAAATTAAAAAAATGAATAATGTTTTCCTAACTGGTTGTTTCGAATGTAAGGATTGTTTCAATGTAGAGTTTTCCGTCAAGAGCCAGGTAGTTTACGAGAAATTTGCGTTTATAAAAATCCATATCACCTCCACATCGTAGTTAAAAATAGAAAATTAACAAAAAGTCACCGTAAACATCAGCTATTGTCGGAACCGATTCTCTTTTACAATTATTGGATGGATTATAAGTAAATTTAACATTCTGCATTGAAGGGTGGAGTGCGGTCGTGTTTTTTTTCTCACGTCAATTTTTTTCGGTTAAGGAAAATTGAACCGAATTTTTTTTTAAATGTGAAAATTTGGATTTTGTGAATGTGAAAATTTGTAGAAATTTGTAGAAATAAAGTGTTATTTGATGTGCGTGGATTGGCCTTAGTTTATCGAAAGGTGGTCAGTTGATTCCACATCTTAAAATGGCCCCCATTAACTGAACTGGATACCAAACAAAATTGGTGAGCTCGTTCCATTGGTTTTGTATTTATTTGTTTATTTTTGTATTTATTTGTAAATCATAACATTATTTTTCATCAATACTATTTGCCAAGTAGGATTTCCCGTAACCATAAAAAAACCCTCCCCTCTCCTGTCTGAAAACAGCATCCACTATATGTAGGGTCGTATGAGTTCTCTTATATGATTACATTGACTTGCCACGGTGTGCATTATGGTACCTCACTAATACTCAATATCAGCACTTGAAACGAGTATTGAACCCAGATACTTGTTTTGGCATCTCGTGTCGGGATTGATCATTAGTTGTACCTCGTGTAGCAGCCAATGCAAGATGTGTGTAGTCACCCTATGCTATGCTATGCTATGCTATGCTATTTAACATTCTGCATTGAAAGTTTGAAAGAACAGTTCATAGTATTGTATTAAAAGCCATCGTCCCCACTTACCCCGTGTAAAATACGGGTTTAGTTATCTAAAGGAAATCTCCATTCCGATATTTTCCTACCGCCTGAATATTTACCAAATGCTTTCTGCTCGCGCGGACCTGCAGCGCCGATTCGATGCGCATTTTGACTGATTCGACAGACGAGGAGAGAGAAAGAGGAGGTCGAAGAGTGAGACGGATATTGTATGTCGACTTGTCGAGGGGTGCTCAAGAGTTAATGTCGACTTGCGTGTTGTAATACATTATTCTTATAAATGGACCCCTTACACCCCGGTGTACCTTACTTGGGTTGTGAATAGTAATAGTAAAACAAATTTCAAAGCTATTATTTTAGTTTTTATAAATTACAGCCTTACGAGATTATTGAGGTTCAACCCCGGTCGAGGTCAAAAATGGACAAATCAGACATCAAATTGTTCAACTGTTTGAAACGAAAATGTATCGCTTTTGGGTAATTTGTGCCCTTGCATTATCATTCAGCATCATCTTTGGCTAGTAGATCCAATTGAATTGAAATGCATTTGGAGTCAATTTCACTCGACATCTTCAAGAAGCAAATAATCGTCCGGAACACAGCTCACATTCACCTGAGGTCTGTCACTACGTAAACATATACGATATGCTATTCTTTCGCCAACAACAGTAAGCAGCAGCGGAACAAAAGAATTCCTTCGCTTAACCCAATGCAGGTGCTTGGTTGGCAAATTTTCCGGTCTTTTTTTCTTCTCTGTTTATATCAACTTCGTTTCGATTCGGTTCGTCAACAAAGAAGTTTTTTTCTCGATGTGTGTGTAATGTGTATATAAGGGTATGTGTGCTTCGAACCGGTTTCGAGGAAACAAACATAAAATCGAGGAATTTCACTCTGCAGAATGAAAAATTCTCTTTCATTTTGTTCTCTGATTGTTCTGCACAATAAACTGCACACAAACACACACACTCACAAACTCGCAATTCGCTTAACAACGGTACTCATTCGAACCAATTCTCCTGCAGCTTTCGGAAATCGGATTTCATTGTTTGAAGTGGTAGGGAAATTTCATCCGATAATGATTTCCGGTAGACGCATTCACATACAGTTTTTTTTTTCGTTTTCGGCAACATTCCGTCGTCGGTCTACGCTTTTGATCGTATCGCATATTTTCCGAGAGCAAATTGAAATGGATGAAGAAAAAACAGAATCAACAAAATGATAATTGTGCGGTGTATGTTTTCAAGCGCTTATCAGGAGTCTAGTTTATCAGTCAGAATAAAAAGTATCACTTTAGTTAATTGAAATTTGATAAACGAATATGTGACTTGTTGGCTGAAAAAAAATGTTTTGTGCTACTACCTCAAATAATTCTGACCCGCCAATTAACGAGAATGAATGAGAGCTTGTATTACGTTGGCACATTTCATGAAATGCTAAAAAACTCCAAAGCGAAAAAGGGAACCGAGGACCGAGACTTTTGCATTTTATTTCCCTCGTATCTACCAGCTTGAGCTTAAAATGGTCTCATTCAAAAAGGGAGAATTTCGTTTCCCCCCATCACACTAGATCAAGGGAGTAATTTTCCCGGCGGCAGTGAATGGCAGAAATATTCCAAACTGACTGACCAGCCGAAGCGACCGACAGAACGTTTTAGAAATGGCAACTATAGCTTTTTGGGCACAGCTTGTAAAAGCAGCTCAGTAGGGGAGTAGCCATTCGAGAAAAAGGGCACCCATTGACCCACCCACTCAGACGACCTTTGACCCGGCTACCGCTGCAGTTTTGACCGAACCGGAGTCAGTGAGTCCAAGTTAATTTCGTAAATTGGGTTTCAAATGCCTGTAGCTCGAAACGTGGATATTATTTGCAAATTTGCTTCATTGAGTCATGCTGTTACATTTGAATTCCAGTTTTTTTCATGGACCTATTAAAAAAGGATATTTTCAATATCAACAGCTAATGGTTTGTATCGTACTGAAACTGTGCTTAAATTTATTAAGGGAATTATTTTATTTTTTTATTATTTTTTGATATGGGGAATCATTACCTATGTATTTAGAAAGAATTCTTTCACAGGAAATCAAAGTTATCTGGACTTTGGGCTTGACTTGAATACTTTTACGTTTCGCGTTTTCGGAAATTGTAGCAAGCACTGATCAACTCGGTGTAAGCGTGCTGCTTATGCGCCACCATCGATGAGGGACAGCACACCAAGATGAAAATGCCCGCTGAGACTCACTTTAAGGCGATTCTATAAAGTCCCCCGAAGGAAAGAGGAAAGAAATAGGCTCGACTCTCGAATTCGCAAAGCCAACAAAATTCGAGAAAATTCTCAGACACACACCCGAAAATCAAAAAAATCTAAAAGATATTCATGAAAAATCTTGATACGAGATTACCCATACCTGAATTAATCCTCATAGGAACTTAAATTCATTCCGCCCCGAAAAACAAATGATTTTGGAAGTGTCTGCAAATACGAGTATCATCGGAATTCCGATGATACTCATCGCGTAGCGATGAGATTCCGAAATTAAATGTTTCGTAGAGTTCAAAAGCGATTATATTCTTCATTGAATCTGGTGTATTAACAAACTTTATATATTATTTTAGTTCATTTATATTATATGTATACTAGAGTGCCTTAAATGACCCGACTATTGAAAAAGTTATGCGTTGCAGGCTAAAATTGATCCTTGGCGTAGTACAAGATCTCATGCCAAATTTGGGGCAGATTGGTTCACGGGAAGGGGCCGCTCACCGAGCCTAAAGTTTGTATGGGATTTTGAGATATTTTGTTCGGGAGAAACATAAAAAAACCAGTTTTTCATCAATAACTTCGGTTTCCGACTGCCGATTCCTTTCAAAAACAGGTTTTTCAAAGCTTAAACTATGAAAAATATTTCATCCGAAGACCGCATTTCGATAAGATAAAAAGGTTGTTAAGCTTCAAAAATGGGCTAACTTTTTTAACGGTGGTATTCAGCACTGTTTATGAGCAGAGATGTTAAAATCGCGAGTCTACATACTCGCACTTTGCCCTTCTTTGCAGAACGATTTTATTTCGTTAAACTCAATCTGCAATGATGCTATCTAAAGTTCAACTCGGAAAGCATCAGGAAGTAAGCTTCGGGTAAACTCGGCAGGAGTAAACAGCAATCGGGAGAAACATCAGCGAAGCAAACGAACAGTTCTGCGAATTAAAAAAAATCGTTTTCGTTCGGCAGCCGAACACATCAATCGGACAACGCATGGGGGCGTGGCTAAAATTGATAGAAACAAGGGAACGGGAAACGAGCGAGAGAAGAGTGCGAGGAATGTTAACTCGGTCCGTCGGGCAACGATCGCTCGTGAGCATTCGTGTACGGCAAGCTTCGTTCTGTTGTTTTGTTGGTGTGATTTTATTCCTGCGAGGCATGGAAAACATCAATTCGGAATTGTTCTCTTCGTTTTGTGTGCAATTACGTCATGATTGGAACGAAGATAAAATCAATCTGCACACAACAAGTTAAACTCGGAAAAAATCAGCCAAATGATTCTTTCCGAAGCGAGTCTACACACCGCTGTTAATGAGGCGTCAATATGTTTGACCGCCTCGATTCATTAACAGTGATGAATACCATCCTTAGCCCTTTTTTTGAAGCCTAATAACTTTCTTATCTTAACTCTAATTGAAATGCAGTTTTGGGATGAAATATTTTTCATAGTTTAAGCTTTGAGAAATCCCATTTTTGAAAGAAATCGGCCGACGGAAACCAAAGTTATTGATGAAAAACTGGTTTTTCAAGTTTCTCCCGAACAAAATGTCTCAAAATCCCATACAAACTTCAGGCTCGTTGAGCGACCCTTTCCCGTGATCCGATCTGGCCCAAATTTGTACAAGGTGATCTTGTGCAAGGAATAGGATCAATTTCAGCCTGCAGTGCATAACATTTCACAGGTTTTGAAATTCCCATACAAATTTGGGGCAGTCTAATGTAAACATATGTATTTTCTACTCTCTACCTATCTCTTGTGCTTGCGTTTCTATGTTCTAAAACCTTATATCCTACCGTGCAGTGTTAGGGGCCGACGTTCAAGTGTTGAGAATTCCAACGATATCTCCAAGAGAGTATATTAGGGTGGTCCGCGTATTGCGCGACGTAGCTACGTTTTTATGTTTTATGTTCAGAATTTTGGATAAAGTCTGCTTCATTTAATATTGGAACACAAACAATTGCGTGTAGTTCAGTCATTTATTAACGAATTCATAATTTGTTTTTCATACAAATGTAGCATTTTCTTTACTGTTTCATAAAAAAAAATTTAAAAAATTATTCATTGCTGTTTCGAAGAAATTCTCGTACTTTTCCCGTAATACGGCACATTAGGCGGCGCACACCCTTTTCGTCCACCGTTTTGGCGATTTGATTCCACCAGTTCTTCATTTGAGTCATGTTCCTAACAAGTTTTCCCTTTGCCTTAAGCCTCCGCTTCGTGATTGCCCAGTATTTCTCTATCGGCCAGAACTGGGGGCAGTTTGCTGGGTTGAGGTCCTTCGGTATTACGCTGACCCCGTTCGTTGCGTACCATTCCATAACCGTTTTGCTGTAATGGCAGCTTGCGAAGTCCGGCCAAAACATTACTGGACGGTCGTGGGCACGAATAAACGGCAGAATCCGTTTCTGTAGGCACTCTTTTTTGTAGACTTCTGATGTCATTGTCTTGTCAGTGAGAAAGACTTTGGTTTTCTGTCCACAACTGCATATCCCCTGCCAAATCATGTACTTGCGGGCGAATTTATCCGCAAACACGAACTTAAATTTTGCAGGTACATCCCCCCGAGCCGTTGCCAAATAAAATTTTTGACCTGGGATTTGCCCAAAGTCCGCCTTCACGTAGGTCTCATCGTCCATCAGAATACATCCGTCGAACTTGGTCAGCACTTGGTCGTACAGCTTTCGAGCACGGATTCTGGCCACATTGTTCTGCTTCAGCGTCCGATTTGGCTGTTTGCTGGCTCGGAATGACCTTATTCCTTCCCGGAGACGAATTCGTCGCACCGTACTGTGAGCGGCCTGGAACTTATTGGCCACATCGCGGCCTGAAAGATTGGGATTCCTCTTGACGGCCTTGATGACTTTCCCACGCAGTTTCCGGTCGACAGTTCCACTCCGACGCTTCGAATGCGGCTTCCGAGCCGTCGTCAATGTTTCCTTGTACTGCTTGATAACACGCCATACGGTATTTCTGGGCATTTTAAGCTGTTTAGCTAGCTTCGATGCCGACAACAATGGATTTTCAAGAAAACTGTGCACAATTTGATCTCTCCGTTCGGCTTCCATGGCGGTTGTTTACAAAATGCTATCGTTTGGTGTTATGACATAAATATATGGTGAAAGGTAATGAATTTCCCGACACGTGGGTGAAAAAAGTTTCCAAATCCGTCCACTAGGAGCGCCACAATGAGCAAAAGAATTTGTTCCAATATTAAATGAAGCAGACTTTACTGTAGTCTTTCTTACAGCTTTGTCGACAAATATATATGGGTGATCATTTCAGCGGGGAATATTTACGGATTCATATTTTATATATACGATGTAGTGGTAGCGGCAGCCGTGACCAGCACTCTTCATTTCGACGTTGGTGTGGCCCAGCTCGACCGTGAAGCTTGATATCGATGCCGATGATGACGTCGAAGGTCAGCTATGATGACGCTTCTCGCTCTTGAAAATGCGGTGGTGAAATCTTTCCGATTCTGCGCTCCTATTTTATAGAAGTTGGAAAAATGATGATAAATCGGTTTCGCTGAACTGCAGTGTGATGAAACACGTTGCGTTCACTGGCTCAACTGGTTCCAAAACGAGCAATCCGGCGGCAGTTTCAGGCTCGAGATGACGATATGGCCCGGTAGTCTGGACCGATGGGCTGGGTGGATTGTTCCAGATGACCGGAAGCGGCTGTAGGGCGAAATCAGGTTGCCTTGCTTTTTGCAACAAAACGCACAACTTTGCCCTAGCCCGCGATGTGTAGTCTAGAGGTGGGGCTACATACAAGAAAAGAAAATTAGTTTCTTCAATTTTAAAACCACATCACTCTATGGGTACTTTTTACAAAAGTTAAGGAATTTACTACTCGCGAATTGTAATGATCTTGCTGCATGCAGTCTCAGATCAGGGATGATGATCTCGGGCGTTGACCAGTGGCGAATATACGTTAATTCCGAAAGGCCTATTGAATATCTTCGGGATTATGGCTATTTTTGTTCGTCGCTCGCTTTGTCTACTGAAATTCGGGTCTTGCTGCAGCTTTCCTTATCGTTTCGAGAAGCTTGATGCAATTCCACCTTCAAGTGAAGAGTCTGACTTTTCTCCCTCGATTAGAATCGATCAATGCTGTGTTGCATACAGATAGATGAAACCTAAAGCTAGTCTTACGGTTTCGGAAAATTTAAATTTTTAAGTGGTGCGACCGCTAATAAAATTTAAAGCAGTTTTGCCCATCTAGACCATAGGTCGGCAACCTGCGGCTCGCGAGCCGCATGCGGCTCTTTGGATGTATAACTGCGGCTCTTTAGCTGAATGTGTGAAAATTTTGAAAATCCTCGGAATTTTCTAGAGTAATCGGACGCAACATAAGTTCCTTCAGTTCAGTTAATATTTCCCAGGATTCAAAAAGAACTACTATAAATAGAACAGATTAACAGCATCTTCTCAGATTGCAACCCTGTTGAAATTTAGAAATTAGTGAACGTTCTTCATGAAAGTCTGATATAGCATTTGGAAGCCTGGAGAAATTTTTCTTCGGGGAACGGGAAGTTATCCGTTAAATTTGATTTCCTGATTTAATCGGATAAAAACCGAGCATTGTCAAACAAAGTCCTCACTGTTAAGATTATGAAATTGAGTTTGTTTTTCTTGAATTGAATATTTTAAAAATAGTGATGATGATGATGATGATGAATACTGATAATAATTGTTTTGTGCATTGAAATTTCTTTCTTAAAACATTTTGTTTTTAAATTGTTCAAATATTGAATTCCATTTTTCAATGTTCCTTTTCAAATCCATGAAAAAAAATCAAGTTCTTCGTTCTAATTTTGAACATGAGTTCAACTGAACAAAATTTTCAAGTTTGTTAAAAAATATTTTTGTAAACCGGGAGCTTAGTGCTGGTCTAATTTTAGAATTTCATGTGTAATATGAATATTTTAAGAATTTATTTGAAGGAGAAACTTTAAAGAAGCATTTTCTTCCATAAACTTTAATATATCTTCTAACATCTTTTTTTAAATTCTAAACCTTATTTCTAATTCTGCAATTATTTTTAAAACATCATGGCTGTTCTAAAAGTTGATTTTGATTTCAAAGTCTTTATCAGAATTTTGGTTTGTTCTATGAAGTGATGATCAAAATAACGTCAAAAAACAAATATTTGAGTTTAAAAAATCGGTTCGTTGAAAAATTAAATACAGCGAAGCAAAGCCAAAATGAGATGTCTATTATTATGTAAGATTTATTATTTTTATGGGAGATCCGAGATAGCTACCAAAACTTTCATCGGACCCCAGTATATTTCTACATCATCGGTTGAATCTATTCTTGACGATTCCAAAAATCCAAGGTACACTGAAATACAGTAAATCTCAAGAATTAAAAGTATTTTAAAAATATTTTTTCGACTGTTGAAAATATTTGAAATTGTTTTGTTTTGAAATATTGAAAAATTAGAATAATCGAAAAATATAATTTTTGAAACCTTTTTATAATTTTATCAGAAATCAAAATGAGAACTAGAGAGCTGAATCGGAATGCTTGTAATGAAAAAAATTTAAAAGAAATTTCAAAACCACATTTTAAAGACCATATCTCGCGACCAATTGCTAAATTTTGTCAAATTTTGACAATTTTTTTCCAATCCGTAAAATGATCACTTATGAATTAAAATTTGTTGGTTTATTTTTCCTAAGGCCCGAAAAAGATTTATCTATTTAAAATGAATTTTATGCACATAACAAACAAATGAACCTCAATGGACGTATTATGTTTAAAACCTTAAGAATTTGAATGCTTATTGGTAAAGTTTGAAGAAAAAATAATAGAGACAAACCCTTGTATAGTTTTTTTTATATTAATTTACACCTTGTAGCATGCTTTTTTATGATATAAAATTTTCAATGCTTCTTTTTAATATTTCAACAGAACACATCGAAAGTCTATTTTTTATCTGGGAATAGGTGTAAGGAAAGAATTGCACCAAAGTTTTAAATGATATATTTTATCAGGTCACAATGGTAAATCGCCAAAATTTCAACGTTACTAAGCTGTACCCGTTATAAAAATGTATTGATTCAGAAGAATGAAAATCGCTTCCGTTTGCCAATAAACAACGGAAATCTGTGGCGTTGTGAAAAATGGTAATAAAACTGAGTTAACAACAGGATGCAATGTATCTTAGCAATCACCATTATTTGTAGTAAGGATAAAATGAGTTGCGGCTCTTTGAAACTTGGACATTTCCTGTATTTGCAATTTTTGGCTCTTCTGTCTCAAAAGGTTGCCGACCGCTGATCTAGACACATATTAAAGAGGCGACGAATGGCCGTGAGAACACAATATCATTCGCTCGAAAGAAGCTCAAAATCCTAAAGGATCTCAGGATTTTTTTTAATCAGACCCGAATGTCCTCTGAGGTTAACAGGTCTTAAATAAATATCATCATCATCAACAGGATTTTAAATTTTTTTCGGGAAAACGAAATAACAAACTTACAAGACATCTTAAAATCCTGAAGAAATTTAAAATAAACTTACTTGAGATTAAGTTTGATGTTACGATGTTACGGTTGTTGGTCATAAGATATTTTTGGCTTTTTCGGTCTTTTAAAGAAATAAAACAACTTTGTTTTGAAATACCCGATGTTTCGACCAGTTTTGGTGGTCTTTCAAAGAGATCTGAAAATTTATTATTGAGTTATAAATTTTTTTGGAGCTTTGTTAATTAATAAATTATGTAGTGTGTAACTCACTTATCAGTCTGTTGTTCTTGTCATTGTCGTTTTCATCCAACGGTAAGGAGTCAAGAATTAAGTGCTCGACTTTGATAGACAATATGTCATTTTTGTATTATATACATGAACTTTAACCTTCTGACATTTTTGAACGGATAAAAAGGATTAGTTATCATCCGATTTTCTACGATCTCACTGCGTTACAATTTGCTAATTGTGCTTGTACTAAAGCTTTGATCATATTGAATCAGGACGCATTAAAACGGGTCTATCTATTTAAACGGCATATAAATGTTTTGTACTCAAATTGTAGGTTTTAAAATGCACTCTAAAGGAAAAAAAAAATCATTCCGATATGGGTTTGATGAAATTTCGAACTTTTCATCGAATACCATCATAGTTCGGACACCCTGTTCGCTGAGAGGCGTCCAACCATTCTTCTTCATCTTTTGCTTGACAATTGCCCAATATTTTTCAATAGGGCGGAATTGGGGGCAGTTGGGTGGATTGATGTTCTTTTCGACAAAATTCACCCCGTTGTCCCGATACCACTGTAGTACTTACCTCTTTGCTGTAGTGACAGCTTGCCAAATTTGGCCAAAACTTTACTGATACTTTGTGAGATTCATTGTACGGAAGAATACGTTTTCTCAGGCACTTCTCCTTGTAAAATTTGGAGTTCATGGTCTTGTTTGTCTCAAATATCGTGGTTTTTCGTCCGCAGCTGCAAATAGCTTTCCAAATCAAAAACTTTCTTGCAAACCTATCGGCAAAAACGATTTAACTTGCCGGGGACATCACTCCGACCAGTGGCTCTGTAAAATTTTTGGTCAGGAAGCCGCCCAAAATCCAGGTTCTCGTATGTTTTGTCATTCATGAGGATGCATCCGTCGTATTTCGTTAGAATCTTGTTGTATAACACGGGCACGTCCTTTGGCTACTACATTCTGCAACAGTGTCCGGTTTGGTTGCTAAATAGTTTAAGTATCAAAATATAAATGAAATTTTACATTCAAACACTCCTCTAGACCCTCCCACTATTTCCATTTTAATTTTTTCTTCAAAGTCAACCATTTGATAGGGTTCCTATCCATTTGTCCAAAACGGGCTTACTCTTGGAAAATGTCCTTGGTTTATAAATATCAAAAATTTATCACTAAACGACTATAAAAATAGTACTACAATTAAACATATACCAAGAAAAAAAGTAGTTTTTCCACATTGAACAACCCTTTTACTTCTAAATGTTTTTTTGGTTTCATCAGGAGAGCTGTTTGTTTGCGAGCCTTGGAAAAAAAATAGATATTTTAAGATTTTAAAATTACATTTTTACAAACGGAAACTTTTTTTTAATACAAACCAAATTTTGCTTATTCGATACTCAATTTATAGGCTTTCAAACGTAGTAAACAGTTTTCAAATATTCAAACTATAGATTGAGTTATTGATGATAATGTGCAAACAATTATTGTTGGTCAAAATTACCCCGGTGGTCAAAGTTACCCCGTTTTACGGTACTTTTAAGTTGAACTACACAATTTCACTAATATATTTTTACTTTCAGTGGCTGTTGGTTTCTGACGGTTTCCTTATATTTCAGTCTCGACTTCCGAAGGAAATCGGGACGGTTTATTTGGCGCCCAACGTAAGGCCAGGCCGTTAACTCCCAAGTCATGTCACCCATTTCGTCATCCGATTTTTGTTTCCTTTAGCGGGGTTGCTTTCACCATCACCATGAGCCAGGTATTTGAAATGATCAACCAGATTTCACGTGTACTGGACAGCAAATAAAAGCCTGCTAATAATTAAAAATTTGATAGTTTGAAAATTTGAGATAGAATAACTGATTAAATTAAGAGTAATGAGTTGAAGGCTGCATCTGCCCATCGATAGGATAGGAGAAAGGAGTTATATGCGAGGTTATCGATTAAAAATGCTGTGTTTTTGTGAAAAAATAATTTGACTTTCTGTGATTTTACCCAAAAATTCTGTGAAGGTTTTCTGTGATTCTATCTATATATATAAAAATGAATGTTTGTCTGTCTGTCTGTTCCCTATAGACTCGGAAACTACTGAACCGATCATCGTCAAAACTGGCATCTGAGGGTTTTTGAGGCCGGGGATGGTTTCTGTAATAGTCAAAACTCCATCCGACTTAAGGAAGGAGAGGCTTCCATACAAAATTTGTAGTTTTTCGAAACAAATTAAAGTCATGACATCCATTTTCTTGAGATTTTTTTTTTCCTTTGGGCGGTTTGTTTTTCGTCTCTATGGTCGAGGCGTCGAGCCAACGTCGCAAAAGGATAGTAACCCAGGCATAGCATACTGATCAGTAGGAATATTTTGGCGCGTATTTCTCAACCTGGGGTTTGTTTTTCGTCTCCATGGGCGAGCAAACGTCGACGCAAGAGGATAGTAACCAAAGCACACTGTTCATTGATTGCTCGAAAATTTAACAATAAGGCGCCTGTTTCTCAAACACGTGGGGCGATATGCAACCTAGATGTGTTTTTTCTTGCTTATTTGATTTGTACACAGCACGTGGTAATAAATGACGCCTAGATGTGACACGGATTGGTATTTTATCAATCGAATCAAAACCAATTGAAAGATTTGCAAAAATACTTCCATATTTAGTTCGTGTTAATGTAGGTAGCATTCGACTTTTTATTCAAGGAATATGAGAACACGTTCAAACGTTCCACTTTTTCTGTTAAAAAAAATTAAAAATTATGTTTTCTTCTAGAAATTGTTACTGCGGCCCAAATACACAATTGAAACGAATTTAGAAATGAATTTTAAATAATTCTGAAAAAAACCTTCGTACTTTTTGCTTACATACCAATTCAAGTACGTACTTAACATGAAAAGTGTTTTTGTGTTACATGGCTGCATAAAAGAGACTTTTGATCCGCTTCGTTTTTGAAAAGCGAGACTTTAGAACTGATATTCAACGGGACGCAAAATTTTTAAGAGAAATTTGTAGTTTACCCTTAAAGTGTTAAAAACAATATTCCCTTCTATCAACTTACACGGTGGGGCAAGGGCAAACGTCGAACTTTTAAGAAATTCATCTTCAAAATGATTTAATATGTTGGAAAGACCAGAAGGGGTATTCTGAATGTTGAAACTGCAGCGGATATTGAAAATTCTTAAATGTCTTTGTAAATGAAGGTCATTCCCTTTGAACAGCATTCTTTAAAAATGGAGTAACAAACATAAATTTATATTGCAAGAATACTGCAGATATATCAGTGAAACTTGATAGAACAAAAATCAGGAATTCGTATTAAATCCATTTTCTGTAAATAAGCTTTGCATTGACACTTGCCCCAATATACGGGACAAATGTAAACTTAGAAATTTGTTTTTGCCTACAATTTTGAATGTTTGACTTTCAAAGAGAAAATAAAAAAAAACGCTGAAAACTTATTTAGTGATGCAATTGATATTTTTTTTAATATTTATATGTTTACCGTAGAAAATTTATTTTAAAAAAAGAAATTTGCACTTTATTTAATACATAACTAATTTAATATATTTTTCATTACCATGATAGGTGCTGTTTGGGTATCGAGCCGGTTAAATTTGTCTACCTTCTTCAAGCAGTGGGGGACAAAATTGAAAAAGATGGGAGAGCTCCCATGTAAATTTAAGAAAAAGAGCTTTTCCAAGAAGGGACCATATTTAAAAAGGTTTTTTTGGGTACAGAGTACAAATTTTAGATCTTTAAAAACGAGTTTAGAGATCAAGTTTCAGTAAATAATATATACCATCTTTGAATTGCTATTCAGAACTGCAGCTGCAGCTCTCATTTCAAAGTTGTTGGTTCTGAAGTATGATGAGGTTTAATTTCAAACAATGCTCTCTAAAATATAAATTTTAATAATTTTTTAAAAATTACATTTATTTCCGGAAGGTGTAGCAAAGCACAACGGGTCAGCTAGTTTCCTATAATTTCATTGAAAATTCATGTTTAATTAGCTCTTTTTTACATTTAAGTTGTGTAAAATTAATTAACATTACCAATCTTATCATACATTTTAATTCAAAGTAAAAAATCTAAATGTTATATTGGCCAAAAAAATTATAATTTTGAAAAATTCTTTCAAGATAAAAAAAACCTGTGAAATCTTGTAGTATTTTTAAATTTTGTGTCTTGTGTCATAGATTCTGTGATGAAAGTTGACTGAAAATTTTGTGAAATTACAGATTTTTCTGTGATCTACTGTGATTTCGGCAACCTTGGTTGAATGTGGAAATTATGCTACGGATACAACAGTCTGCATCATCTACGACATTTATTTCTTTAAAAATAGTTTCCTTATTTCTCGTTAAGTTGGGAGTAGTTAGTAATATTTTTTTGAATGTTACCTTCTTTTTTTTGGGTTGGAGATTAAGGGTCGTTATTATTTGAAAATGTTCGCAAATTTCAGTAAAAACTTTAAGATTAACAGGAACATTTAGGTCCCCTACAATGAAACAAGAATGATTGTCAGGAGTGGAAAACGACAAAGACTCTAGGTTGTCATGAAACACATTGAATGGAAATAAGGCTGGTCTGTAGATATCGTATACATCAATAATTTGACCGTTAATGGACAGCTCAATGGCAATACTGTGGAATCCGTCAATAACAAAATTGATGATGGTTTCGAATTTAAGATTATTTTTCACATACATAGCTACACCGCCATTTGGTTGACTATGGCATGAGAAAATAGATGTGTAACCAGGTATTTGTACATGGAATAATTTCCACCCAATAGCCATGTTTCACTTATAAGAATTATATTTAAAATAATTTTGGAGTGTTTAATAATTTCTAGTAAATTGTCAATTTTTTTTTTGATCGATCGACGGACGGAGGACTTAGAGGATGGAGTATCTTTATTAGTTAAACCTTTGTAGTTATGCATAACACGACTACTTCTTGTTTTAACTATATATGTCTGGTTTAGAGTTTTCTTATTCCCTAAAATTGCCCCCCTCTACCTGACCAAATATACTTCACTCCAAGAATGTCTTGTGATTCACGTAGTTCATTCAAGACTTCAAGAGAAAAAGGAGTTAATTCATCTCTCAAAACACTGTTGCCGCTTTTTCCGTTATCCAAAAAAGGAGAAACGATAGCAGCTGAATTCAATTTAACATGAGCCCGTTTTTAGCAAAGATTTCCTTTTTAACCAAAACATCTATAATAGAAGTTTTGATTACTTTGAACCAATTGATCTGTTTTTATGTCATAGCCAATTTTCTGGCAAGTTTCGCATACGAGATCAACGGTATTTTCGTTACTGATCATAGGAAGACCAAAGATTAAATATAGCATTTTAGGAAACTGCTTGCTCACGAAGAATTTGACCTCTTTTTCACAGTGTTTACATTAAATTTCTGTCGCATCTCGTCAAATTCTGGCTGTTTGGATTGCAATCTATGGAATTGTCCACTAATTATTATTTGCAGGTTTTCTTCTAGCCAGAAAACACTGTTTGACTTCCGGAAACGAATTTGCTGCAAATTTATGTGGTCTGCACTCAATTATACGTCAATATTTTAACCATAGCTGCGATCAGGGATCAATTCGATAATCAATCCCAAAAGTTTATTCAAATTTTTCATAATAATTACTTCTTGAAACATATTCACATTTTAATAATACGAATAAGACAACAACTCCATCCAATTTGGCAACATTGATTGGGCACATTCATAAAATCTCATAGAATAAAGTGTTACCATTTCCCTATTCCCATGCCCGCGGAGAGCTTATTTTGGATGGGTTCCCATAAGCCTGCAGCTGGAAAGTGTGCCGCCAAAAATGCACATTTACGAGGGCCAAAGCCATTTTAGATGAACAGCAGTGAACGGCCGTTTTTTTTTTGCTGCTCCAAAACATCATTCCGTCTCGACTTTGCCGCCTTATCCATAACATAACGCCATATCGCGCAATGGCAATTTTGCCCATTCCACCCTTGAAAATTGTGCCCCATTTTAATGCAGCACGATTCCACGACACCATCATCCATGGCATGGTTCAAATTTTCTCGTCCTACAGGAAGAGTGCAACTTTGAGCTTTTACAATCGGGCAATCACCGGGATCCATTTGAATTTAATGAACTTTACAAAAGTTGACACTTTGATGTGGCTGATCCGGGCGAGTTGAGCGATTTTCGGTGTGCGGTTTCTGGGGTGCTGCTTTTTAAACTTAAGGTTTGTGTTTGTTTTTTTTTCTCGCTCTCTCTCTCTGGACGATTGGTCCATTGCTTGATTCTAGAGATGTGAAAAATGGCTTTTCCGAGCAGTGTTTTGCCACGGTTTTCGCAAAGTTGACGGAAAATCGTGTCCTGTGGTAATCGGGGGAAAATGTTTTGAGTAACAGCTAGCACTGGGGAGTCACCACCAATGGTGGAGGTTCAATTTTTATCGCTGTTTTTGTTCGCTGTATGATGTGTTTGTTTTGGGTCCTCCCTCTGGTTGATGATGGTTGATGAGGGTGTTTGGTGGTGTTGTTAGAGGATTTCCAAACAAATTAAAATTATTTTTTTATCGCTTGATTGATGTCCGTGAAATCCTGTTGCGTGATGTTGGTGAGGAACAAAAAAAAAACGGAAAAAATTGTGACAAGTGACAGACTGATTAATGCTGTTCTTAGGACAGATGGATTTATATCGACACGATAAATATCGGTTTGACTGGTGTTAATGGAAAACGAACAGTAAAGACCATTTCAACGATTTAAGGCTTCACAAGGATATAGAATTAATTAAAATATTCAATATATAAAAAATTTTGAATTTTTTTTTACATTTGTTACAAAATTGCATTAATACATATGTTAATGTGAGGAAATGATGAACAAAATAATTTTGAGTGTATGAATCAAATCTTCATAGCTAAACAAATTGGTAGTTAATCCAATGGTGGCTCCATAGACCAATATCTTAGTTGAGGTACTACTCATATCTCCTTTGAATTATTAATGTTTTATGCACTTTTATTTCAATGATAATTCATTGCTTGTTTAAAACCAATTGTTCTCTTTTGAAAAATGAGTTCCACAATCGATGAAAAATTAAAGGAAAATGAGATAAACATTTTCAATAGTTTGTTATTTTTTCTTGATCAAGGCCTTCAACTTGGGCCAATGTAAAATGAATGATGCTTGGAATCAGCATCTTTTTACTTTCGCGTTTATAAAAATTACTTTGTTATTCGTCTAAATATTTAGTTTCAAATCCATATTCAAGTTTATTAGGAAAGTGTTTCTTTCCTCATGTCTCACTTTTCACGACTTCCGTATCACGGCTCAAGTTTTCATTAGTAAATTACCACTTACGACTAATTTCACATGTTTAACTTCTCAAGTCTCACTTTTCACTTCCCACGCCTCACATTGTTTTTTCCTAACGACTAAATTCTCACTATTCAAGTCTTACATTTTACTTTTCACATTCCACCTCTCATGTCTCATGTCTCATGTCTCATGTCTCATGTCTCATGTCTCATGTCTCATGTCTCATGTCTCATGTCTCATGTCTCATGGCTCATGTCTCATGTCTCATGTCTCGTGTCTCATGACTCATGTCTCATGAATCATGTCTCATGTCTCATGTCTCATGGCTCATGTCTCATGTCTCATGTCTCATGTCTCATGTCTCATGTCTCATGTCTCATGTCTCATGTCTCATGTCTCATGAATCATGTCTTATGTCTCATGTCTCATGTCACATGTCTCATGACTCGTGTTTCACGTCTCACATATCACGTCTCACGTCTCACAAAAATGACAAAAATGACAAAAATGACGAAAATGACAAAAATGCCAAAAATGACAAAAATGACAAAAATGACAAAAATGACAAAAATGACAAAAATGACAAAAATGACAAAAATGACAAAAATGACAAAAATGACAAAAATGACAAAAATGACAAAAATGACAAAAATGACAAAAATGACAAAAATGACAAAAATGACAAAAATGACAAAAATGACAAAAATGACAAAAATGACAAAAATGACAAAAATGACAAAAATGACAAAAATGACAAAAATGACAAAAATGACAAAAATGACAAAAATGACAAAAATGACAAAAATGACAAAAATGACAAAAATGACAAAAATGACAAAAATGACAAAAATGACAAAAATGACAAAAATGACAAAAATGTCAAAAATGACAAAAATGACAAAAATGACAAAAATGACAAAAAGACAAAAATGACAAAAATGACAAAAATGACAAAAATGACAAAAATGACAAAAATGACAAAAATGACAAAAATGACAAAAATGACAAAAATGACAAAAATGACAAAAATGACAAAAATGACAAAAATGACAAAAATGACAAAAATTTTTGTCATCACGTCCCACGTCTCACGTCTTACGTCTCACGATTCAAGTCTCACGTCTCACGTCTCTCGTCTCACGTCTTACGTCTCACGTCTCACGTCTCACGTCTCATGTCTCATGTCTCATGTCTCATGTCTCATGTCTCATGTCTCATGTCTCATGTCTCATGTCTCATGTCTCATGTCTCATGTCTCATGTCTCATGTCTCATGTCTCATGTCTCATGTCTCATGTCTCATGTCTCATGTCTCATGTCTCATGTCTCATGTCTCATGTCTCATGTCTCATGTCTCATGTCTCATGTCTCATGTCTCATGTCTCATGTCTCATGTCTCATGTCTCATGTCTCATGTCTCATGTCTCATGTCTCATGTCTCATGTCTCATGTCTCATGTCTCATGTCTCATGTCTCATGTCTCATGTCTCATGTCGCATGTCTCATGTCTCATGTCTCATGTCTCATGTCTCATGTCTCATGTCTCATGTCTCATGTCTCATGTCTCATGTCTCATGTCTCATGTCTCATGTCTCATGTCTCACGTCTCACGTCTCACGTCTCACGTCTCACGTCTCACGTCTCTCGTATCACGAATCACGTCTCACGTCTCACGTCCCACGTCTAACGTCTTACTTTTCTTTGCACACGTCTCACGTTGTACGTCTCACTTCACACATATCTAATCCCATTTCTCACTTCTCACGTCTCTTGTCTCACATCTTAGGTTTCATGTCTCATATCTCAAGTTAGAAGTCCAATTTCTCATGTCTCAGGTTTTATCTCCAAGGACACAAATGTACCCCGCAAAAAAAAAATCCTAACCTCAGTTGATCAAAAAGAAACAAGTCGACAGCAAACTGTTGCATGCAATTCTTTCGATCTACTCTTTTGGGAAAAACGGTTTGCCCCAATTTTGACTCATTGCAAATGTCACACTTTGCCAAATGAGCTCATTTCTATTCGGAATTTCCAAAGAAAAATTGAAATGATCTTTTCCGAAAAGGTCTCTGGACGTCTGTTTATTAACTGTCAAAAACTTGATTCTACAGAACTAACATGAGACAGTCAAGTGATATTTTAATATTTTGCTCTAACAAATAACCCCCTCAAATTTTCCATTCGCATCCGGAACCTTCCGTTGTTGAAATTTCACATTCTTTCAGTTCCAAGTGGTATTGTCCGGTTGCATTATTTCACCGGGTTGCAGCATCGTCATTGGGGAAGAATCTAAATGAGTCGTTGCCATTTTCCCTTCTACGAATGAAATTGTTTCCACTCGTTAGAAATGAAACTCTCTAATGAAAGTCACAGGGAAAAAGACCGTCCCCTCGAGATGTTGTTGCTCCGAATACGCTGTCATATCCTGGAAAACATGGCTACACACAAACAGCTAGGGTACGTTAGTTAAAACATTAACTAATTAGTTGGAATCAAGAGGCGAAATTGTCCGAATAGAGTGAATGTAGAAGTGGCGACTACGAAACAGAAAAATTACCAAATAAGATAGGTATTTACTGAATTAGGAGAGGATGACGGCAATGAAATTTCATTTCATTCACACAAAAAAAAAATCAGAAACATCCGGTAAAACTTTTGTTTGTCTAAATGTCAAAATTGTCAAAATTGTCAAAATTGTCAAAATTGTCAAAATTGTCAAAATTGTCAAAATTGTCAAAATTGTCAAAATTGTCAAAATTGTCAAAATTGTCAAAATTGTCAAAATTGTCAAAATTGTCAAAATTGTCAAAATTGTCAAAATTGTCAAAATTGTCAAAATTGTCAAAATTGTCAAAATTGTCAAAATTGTCAAAATTGTCAAAATTGTCAAAATTGTCAGAATTGTCAAAATTGTCAAAATTGTCAAAATTGTCAAAAATGTCAAAATTGTCAAAATTGTCAAAATTGTCAAAATTGTCAAAATTGTCAAAATTGTCAAAATTGTCAAAATTGTCAAAATTGTCAAAATTGTCAAAATTGTCAAAATTGTCAAAATTGTCAAAATTGTCAAAATTGTCAAAATTGTCAAAATTGTCAAAATTGTCAAAATTGTCAAAATTGTCAAAATTGTCAAAATTGTCAAAATTGTCAAAATTGTCAAAATTGTCAAAATTGTCAAAATTGTCAAAATTGTCAAAATTGTCAAAATTGTCAAAATTGTCAAAATTGTCAAAATGGTCAAAATTGCCAAAATTGTCAAAATTGCCAAAATTGTCAAAATTGTCAAAATTATCCAAATTTTCAAAATTGTCAAAATTGTCAAAATTGTCAAAATTGTCAAAATTGTCAAAATTGTCAAAATTGTCAAAATTATCAATTTCCAAATTATCAAAGTTGTTAAACAAGAATTAGTATTTTTTGCTAAGAACTTTTGATCAATCAAATTCAAATAGATTACCCTTATCACTTATTCAAACAACCCTTCGAATAATCGTTAAAAAATGCAGCAAATTACACCTTCTCACGCTTGTCGCACCATCTATACTTGGGTATCGCGAAATCAAAGTCGATGCTTTGAATAAATTTGTGAACAAATTTTCATCAAGCATTTAGAGTCTGAAACATAAAACTCGCTCTTAATTATACAGCACCCTGCCACCCCATTTTGCAAGATTCAGTTCCAGACCCCGGTTAATAATTCTGTGTCAAGACGAGTTAACATCGGTGGCGCCACTTTAATTTACATTAATTTAAATATACACCCTCGCAGCGCTCCCGGATCGTTTGGATGCGGCCAGGTGAATGGGCTATCTTTGTTTCTCGGAATCCGGTCCGGTTTCTATACATATATATTTTTTTTTGCTTCTTCAACTTGCCGGGACAACGATTCCCCATTAGGGCTCGGGACCAGGATGATGGACGCCAGGCCGCCTACAGCCAAGGGTTGAAACGTGCAAAATTGTGATTTAATTTGAGGATCTGTTGAATCCGGCCCTTCTTCTATATGATTTTTTTAGATCCCAAAATGACTTTCTAAATCCGTATGGTAGAAATTTGCATAACTAATTTTTAAATACATTTCATTTTTATTTAAAACGAAAAGATTTGTGTCCTATGAATAAAAAAATCGAATTCTAAAAACGTTTCTCAAATTTTCTAAAGAGTTTAAAGAAAGGTTGGGGAGACCGCCATAAGCTCTCCATGATACTCTTAGTTTCCCTGCATGTTTACTGTCCCATTGAAAAGATCTGAAAATGTGCACATCAATGAGTTCTTAACCAGCTTCAAGCTGCAGTTCATTCTTCTAGAATGGTTCCTTTGAAATAATCGTGATTTATCGCAGCACCGTGGTGCCTTTTTTAAATCAAAAAGGAAATATGCATGATGCTCTCAAGGGTTGATTCAAATATGTGTTGTGCGCCTACTTAGTTGAATAATTCTCCTGAATATTTCGGTTGCTTTGATTCATTCAAGGGTTGATGTTTGAAATATTGAATTTCGTTTTGTTATTTAGTGCACGAGGTTTTGAAGAAAACTGATATTAATGCATTGAATTTTTTTCATCACATTCACTACTCTATTTCAAGGCAGAAAACGCCACTGCCGTGGATACCTGATGATTGAAATGTGTGTTCTTTTTAGAAAGAGTTAATTGAAGGTGTGTTGAAATATTTTGGAACAGTTTATTTAGTCAATTCGTAAATATGTCTCGAAAAAGTTGAGAATATGATAATTCTACCTTAACGATTTGAGCTACCTAAAAGTGAGCTGATTGACGATAAATGGTCGGTCCTTTAATTGACAATCTATCCGGTTTCTCTCCTATAGAGCTATAGAGTTGATCAAATCAACTGATGAGTTGGCATCGTGGAAAGATCTCGAACAGCGAACTCTGAGGAATGGAGTTCAAATCTCGGTGGAGGAAAATTTTCTTCGTTTAACTAAAATTACATAAAATTGTTTATTTTGTTAAATTTTTTGACGCGGGAAAGAAACAGTAGTCAAATTAAGTCTTTAATTATCATGAATAAAAGTTTGAAATTTATTCACGAAATAATACCTACTGTGTCCTATATACTTTTTTTTTTGCTGTTTAACCATAATACCAGAGAATATTATGTGAATAATAAAAGGTTAATTTAAAAAGTGAAGAATTCTGTTTATTAAAATATAGAAAGGTGGTTTTTTTGTAGCTTTTTTTTGTTTTCTAGTTGACTATTTGTCCTGAAAAATAATTTTTTTCTTGGGGATTGAAGCAATTTGATATTGAATGAGTCTTGAGTTTTGTCTGGCTACAATTGATGGATATGCGTTGCCCCAAGTGAATTATAACAACTTTTGAATGTGCTTCATTGAATGTTTCAAAATAAACAAAAAAAATCAAATTTCAAAAGCGTATGGTTTTACTACGATTATGCTTATGAGCATTCTTCTAAAGATTATTCATAAATTCAATCAGGGGGGCGATGAGTACGAAAATAAAGCAAAAGGGGGCGTTGAAAGAAAAAAGCCTGAAAAACCATTTCTTTAAATGCTAAAACCGCCAACCTATAGAAAAAGCACTTAAATTTTGCGTTTTTGACCTTAAAAAATAATCAAAAGGGGGGACCAAAAAAATCGGAAAAAGAAAAATTCTAATTTAACCTCAAAATTCATAAAACATAAAAATCTGGTGCTTAATTAAAAAAAATTGCCGAATTTCGATTAACTTGGACTTTTCCGAAAAATGGACGGTCCCAGAAACTCGATTTAAGACAGATTTTTTTTTTCGAAATAACACAGGAATGCGTTACTCACTTTGGTTCTCAATTGCCCTCATGAATATTGAAATATTAACTTTTAAAAATTGTATTGTTGAACCTCAAATTAGGCTTCCAAATAGGCTTCTCAATTGATTTTCTGTTCCTAATCCGGTATAAGTCGAGATGAATAAGCCATATCGATGCTTGAAATCCCTCAAGAAATAAAAATTGAAACTTCTAGTTGATAGAACCAAAGTATTATACTATTGATTCTGAGATACTTATATTTTATAATTATTCTCTGCTGAAGTGAAAAGCCTGATTTCAGCATAAAAGTTTTCAATTGACAGTTTATTCTCAAATTATGTTCATCATAAAAACATTCTCGTAGATGAATTGCGAATGTCCATAAGTGATTTTTTTTTAAATAAATATTTCTTCTCGTCTTCTTCTAGATTTTAAAACAGGGATTAAATTCATTGAGATATTCAAGCTTTGTGTTGTTGCTTCAGTTTGATGACTTTTCTGAATATTGACAACTCGAGATTATTTTTGAAGGTACCGTAAACTGGGGGAACTTTGATCAGCGGGGTTACTTTGATCAAGCTAAAATTTTTGCAGATATTCATCATTAATCAATTATGAAGTTAAAATATCTGAAAACTGTTTACTACGTTTGAAAGCCCTGAAATTGAGTTACAAATAAGCTCAATTTGGTTTTTATTAGGTAATTTTTTATATTACTTAAAATGTAATTTTGAAATCTTAAAATATCTCGTTTTTTGAAGGCTCACAAACAAACATCTCTCCTGATCAAATTTAAGCTTTAAGGAGAAAATGGATTGTTTAATGTGAAAGTTCAACCTTTTTCCTAGTTAAGGTTTAGTTAAGGTGTTATTGTTATGGTCATTTGATGTTAATTTTTTAATATTGAAAAAAAAAATGGGTCATTTTCCATGAAGAAGCCCGTATGGAAAAAATGGCTGAAAACCCTATCTAATGGTTAAGTTAGAAGAAAAAAGAAAATGGGAACAGTGCGAGGACTTAGGGAATTGCCCGAAGGTAAAATTTCATTTGTTTTTGAGGCCAAAAAATATTGAAAAATGTTCATAATTTTTGCCCCTAAGTATGCAGCAACATTGTCCATCTTTCGAGTATATTTGTTTTTGAAAGAAAACGTTGAAAAATTCAATTAAGTCCAAACAAAAAATTACTGTTTTCGATGTTTTGAGCCTTCTGTGCTTAAAGCCATCAAAATAATAAATTTTAATATGTTGAGATACATAAAACCATAGTCATCAAAGTTACCCCGAAATTCGAAATCTGGTTTTGTAATAAACAATTAATTATAACCACCAATGTCGTTTGAGTTTACTGCAATCAATGATCATGTTTTATACTTCTCACCTCAGTAAGGGTTTTAAAGCTTTTAGGTGTTACGAAATAGCAACCCCTTCCAAAATATTGAAAAATGTATGAAAAAAGTGATCAAAGATCCCCCACTTTATGGTATTTCACGTTTTGTTTTGTTGGTTTTATTGAATTTTTCGATAAAATTTAAATGGATTTAAAGGTTTTGTGCAATGCTATTAAAAGTTAGAAATTTTGCTGCATACAAGCATTCGTGCAATTTATCTCAATTTATTTGTTTTTTTTTTCACATGATTTCTTACTATCCCTCCCCCCCTCGCGATGTGACATCGAGTGACAAAAGAAGGATTTGAAATTTGTGTCGGCCTAATTGTTTAAAAAAAGGGGTTAATAATTTTATTTTCTCTAAATAATAGAAAATAGCGCCTTTATGTATGCGATGTCACTAGGGATGAGAAAAAGTTATGGAATTTATTTCTGCTGATACTTGTGATTTGTGAAATGAGAACAAACATGCCCAAAATAGTCAATCGACATTCTCTCTTCGGTTTCTGTTTGATTTTTTTTTTCAAGGATTAGGGCTTCCTGAATAAAGGATCAAATCTCCGTCAATAGAAGACTCAGTCTCTATCAATTTAAAAAAAATATCATAATATTCTTACAGCCAGAAAATGCTACTAGTTCATCTACGGGTTCAGGTATCGTTACAGCTATCAAATGTAAAAGGGTGCGATTTGCTGAATTTTTCCAAAAAGATATGTTAATAATAAGAAAATGGGATCATCTTTCCTCATTCTCCTCTATTGCTCTAGATCGCTATTTTTCATCAGAATATTTAATGGTTCATCATCTAGTACTAAGAGCTTTGATTACTTGATATAAAATTAATTGAAAACTACAATTCTTGACCATTCCATACCCTAGCTAGCAGAATTTCAGTTAAATCGTGAATTTTAATACAACGACGCAAGGAAGCGCCCGAAAAGTGAAACAGCTTTCAAGAAAAAAGACGAGTAAAAGCATTATTTATCGGCCGATTATCAAGATTAAAAAGCGTCCAGTTATCGAGCGAGTGCTGTATTGACTTTCTCCATTGAATTTCCATTTTAATATGATTATCAGATTTGAAATTCGAATTCAATTTTTTAACTGATTTAACCGAAGTTTGAGGTACTTCTATTTAAAAATCATCCTCTACTGAAGTATTATTATTTTCCAATTGACCGTTTTTATTTTTAATCATAAAAAAACAATTTCATGGTTGAAATAAGAATATCATTGAGCGATTCTCTAAATCTAAAATATTTCTATGTTCAATTCTTTAAGATTTTCTAGGTTTATTATGTTTCTTCAGTTTGATGTTTTTTATGGGTTTAGGAGTTTTTATTTAAGGGACCAACCTCATTTGAATTTCTTTTCTATTTTTTGTGATAATCAATGCCATATTTTAAACTTTGCATCATCATCTTCATCACGTTTAGAAGAACAATTTGATAAATTTTTAAAATTTTTAAAGTTTTAAAATTTTGATTTTTTTTCATTTCAATAAGTTTTTTTTTTCCTTTTTATAGGAATTCTCTTTTTATCTGATAAGAATCGTATTCTAAATTTGTAATAACAATTGAAGCACATTATAAAAAAAGATTTATTTAAGGTTCTTAAAAAATTAAACAGGAACAAACATTTGGGTTATGAATTATCCATTTCGCCATTCCTGCTTTGGCTCACGTTGTAACTTAAATTTGAACTTGATTCTTTTCTTTTATTTTTTTAATTTAAAATTTAAAGCTTGAAATCCTAATGTTTCTTCCCAATGGTCATAAAAGAATTACTGAATCTGATTTCGATGAAGCATTTACCAAGCAATCAATGATAAAATTAAAAGCATTTTAACACCTTTCTTAAGCCACTTTTTTAACCAGAAAATTTGAGTTGGTGAAAGAGTGGTTGAATGAAATACAAATTGAATTTAGCATTTAAACATCTGATCAGATTTTTCATGTCATGATTCAGTTGGGAAGAATAAGAGCTTGCTGTTAAATTCCTTGGAAAAAAAGTCTCGATTTGATTAAATTTTCCGCAATATTTGCACGTTTAGTATTAACAATTATTTTTAAAGATTCCAGAAACTACACTCTTCGAAAAAGTTCCTCTGTTTGTTTGTAAAGTTATGAACTCTCTAAGATGCATTCTGTATGTATGTATGTATGGTAGCCACCTTGGGTGCACGGTTGTACCGCAGTTGTGGCTAAGGCTTCATCAACAAGTCACCGTAAGTTACCATCTATCCAGTTAATAACTGCTGGGTGAGACGTTCAAGGGAATGGACTCGTAAGTAGAGTAACTTACGATATCCGAAGGGTAAGGATAGTTTGGTCTCGAGAAGTTATTGTCGAATACACAACTAACTCACTATGCAAGTCTCTGTAGTCCCCGCCCCCAAGATTTGTTTTTAGAAGAGCGCGTCAAACAGCAGGAGAACTTAATACGAGTAGGACTGCCACAGATCCATACCCATGCGCTCAATCCCTTTGTTTGATGCCCTGATGCATCCCACCAATCCCAGCAATAAAATAAACAATGAATATATAATACATTAAAAATCAATAACTTGTCTAAAAAATTAAATAAATAAAGAATATGTATTTATGTATCATATAATGAATGTAATATAATAGATGATATAAATATAAATATGAATATTTACTACTAATGCATCGTAAATATTTACTTTAATAAATATTTAGTATGAATTATAATATATAACGATTTGTTTTTATAATTTGAATGAATTAATGAGATAAAAAAATTATACATATTAAATACAAATAATGGGTTGAATAACAAACTTTAAAATATAATAATTTCATGTGGTCACTTGCTGTTTGTATCCTGAAAAAAATTATAGTAAATTCACAACACTTAAAAAAATATTATGATGTAGTATTATATAATGTTCTCCGTTCTGCATCATCTTCATGGATATGAAATATTTTCCTAAAGAAATTTGAGAAATAAGTTATGAATCAAATCAATCAAAAAAGTACATATAGAAATGTTTTGAAGGAATCCTCCGTTTTTTCACAGTATATTACTCTCAATAGAATAGACTGAAAATAAAATTTCCAATTAGACATACACAAAACAGCAGAATATTTTTTTTTATCTATAATACCTGTGTATCGAAAATTTTCTCAAAAAATTGTATGGTTACTGAATAGATAAAAACAAACAATTTTAGTCATTTCGCTAAAATATAATCATACCAATCACTTAAAAAACTAACAATATAAAAGTATATTTCATAGAATGATAAGGGTTGGCTTTAAAATAATAAATTGATGAATGCACGATTTATTACACGTTATATCTTTCCACAACTGAGAATATATCTGCATTGCATGTGCATCAATATTCTGGAAGAATTACATGGCTAGTAATTATTTTATTATACAGTAGAGTGAACATCTATTTTTCAATTTCTAGTTAAAATCTACAATTATGAAACAATGGTTCTCTGATAATATTTTAACTGAAACATGTAAGAAAGAAAAAGGTCAATAAGTATTCGATAGTTTTCAAATAATGGAATAGTATGATATTGTTTTGTAAATAAGTAAAAATGGCAATCACAAAATAAGATAAAGTTATTTTTAAAATGTCATATAATAAGGAATTATAATTATACTATAAAAAGTAAGTAGGTTAACTTTAAGTAAATGACTCAACGAAATTCAGGATCAAGCGTATCGCAACCGATGTATACGTGTACAATTGTCAATTTTATCGAAAATTTCTACTCATTTTCAAACATATTCCAGCGATAAAATCATCAAAATTAATCAAAGGCTAAAATAATTAGATTTGAGAAAAGAGAAATAGATAAGATTGAATTAAAACTAATAAAATCATCACAGTTGAAAAATCGAAAAATCATTTCATTCGCAATGATTCTTCGACAATAAGTTAATATCTTGTGTATAGCCTTTCTCGCATGTATATTATCGAAGAATGAACATAAATCTATTTTTGAAATGTTAATCAAAAATAATGAAACTCTTTTTCACAATACTCTCACAAATAATTAAAAAGACATTCCTTCGACAGTTCGCTATATTTTGAGAAATTAATTTTTCAAAGTGTTTTAAGCAGTATTGGTTAACTTAGATAATCGTTAGTTAAAAAAAATACATTCGATTTTGATTGTTTTTATATTATTTTTCCTGTGTTGCGTTTTGTAGGCGATTAAGCCATCTATAACATACAGCCAATGTGTAGGTATTTCTTGAAATAAACTGATGTTAAATAGTAATCAAATAATAAACAAAATAACTCATTTGACAAATCAAAAGTAATAGTTATGTAAAATAATCTAACTAATGTAACTATTAGGTCGTTGAACGCATCAAATGAAAGGGTTTCGTTGTTTTTGTCAACTTTGGAAGTGTTGATATCCATAAAATTGTTAATTTTCAAATTGTGATTCAATACCAATCGTCGAAACTTATTAAAAAAAAAAAAAAAATTAATGAATTTAAATAAAAACATTCTTAGTTTTATCTAAGTGCGCGAACATTGAAAATTGAGCTGAAACCTAAATATAGTTAAATTAATTCCAAATTGAATCGATCGATAACTATTATCTCCTCGTAGAAGCTGAAAAATGTAAACTGCAACAATACATTTAAATGTTGAAGTTTCTAATACAACTGAACATAAGCTGAAAATAATAACACAAATTTCATTAAACACTGTGTTGATTGAAAATAGTAAATGAAATGTTCATAACCGCTAGCTTTAACGTATACAAAAATGAAAACAAATATTTGATAAGGTATGGGGAGTCTTTTAAAAATTTTAAGATAAACAATTATGTTTAGAAAAAATCTGAAAAAAAAACGTAACGTTTATTTGCTATGTGATGAAACAACTACGGAAATTATGCATCACTACATATTCGAAATTATACGCTTGTTCTAACGGCGTCATGAAAACGCCTGTAAGGCTGCAAAAAAAGCTTCCTAAAACTACGGCTAGAAAGGTGCGTTGCAAAATTTACTTGAACCGCAACTTGCATTCAAGTTCGCACCCTGAAATATTTCTCTTTTGAAATATTTCCTGCCTTCCGAAAAAATGGCTGCCGTCAATTTTCTCTTTAATCAACCCGAATTCATCATTCACTGATATTACCAGCATAAAAAGATTAACTGATACTATGTAACAACATTCAATGGCAATACAATTAAAAGAAATCAAACAACTTATCTTGTGAATCGCTGGTTAACTTCGGTAGTCCGTCCACTAAACGAAACTCCTATGTTAGTTCGGAGGGCGTAGCACCGTAGCGTCGTCTCGGTGATTTACGGAAAAAACACTATTTGCCAACTAATCTGATGATTCCCCACTTTCTCGCGCTTAAATAAACCCAAAAACTGAGGTCCAACAAAACACAATAAATTTTACACCGTATTTACGAACAAATTTTAAAAAAAACTACTGCACAAAACCTATTTGATCCTCCACACCGCCAGTGTTCCCAACTCGTTTCGATGAACTCTCTAAGATGCATTCTCTGAATCAATTCATAGGGGCCTATTACGATAAATTTCCCCAGCCCCCCCGATGGTTTAATTCGGCCCTGATTATATCCTTTTCTGCCTTTTCTGTTAAAATTTATGCAAACCATCAACAACTACTACTTATAAGTTAAAAATATTTATTGAAAGCTGTTGAAAACGCAGGTTTCAGTGGTGGAAAAGAGTTAATCTTTATTCGTTTTGGTTTCGCCGATGGGTCGGCAGATTTCCTCTACTGAAAACCGTAAGTCTCAACAAAAGCAAACGTTTCATCAGTGAAATAATTTTTCAAATTTCAATATATGGAATTATTTTAACAAAATGTTCGATTTTTGAGCAAAACTGACTGTGACTGTGACTTGAACAAAACTGACTAAACCATTTGATGGGGTTTTAAGCCATTTTTTCAATACGGGCTTTTTCATGGGAAATGGCCGTTTTTTTAATATCCAAAATAAACATCAAATGACTATAAAAATAACACTTAAAATAACCTAAACTAAGAAAAAAGATGATTTTTCACAATAACCAATCCATTTGCTCCTAAACGCTTAAAATTTGTTCAGGAGAGATGTTTGTTTGTGAGCCTTCAGAATACCAGACATTTTAAGATTTTTAAATACATTTTAAGTAATATAAAAAATCTCCTAATGAAAACCAAATTTAGCTTATTTGTGTATTTTCTGAATTTTCAAACGTAGTAAACAGTTTTCAGATATATTAACTATATAGGTACTCAGTTAATGATGATTGTGTGAAAAAAATTTCATGTTGATTAAAGTTACTCCGCTGATCAAAGTTTCCTCAGTTTACGGTATCTATTTGTCAAAAAATAGTATGTTACTTAAAATGAATTCGTCACCGAAATACAGTTGTCTAGATTCTCAACAAAAGTCGGTCGTATATTATTGTGTTTCTTATATTTTTTTATAATTTATTTAATCAGAGCATTTTGAGATAGAATTATTGTTAATTTTTTCTTTGTGAATTGGTCTTACAGTTAGCTTTCCAAATTTTTTCCGAAAGTAGCCGAGCAGGGCAAATCATGACTGTTTCTTGTTAAAATTAAACACAATCAGGACATTTGATTTCAAAATTGTTTACCCAAGATCCGTGCTATATGTACAAGGGTAAAAAAATACTTGAAACTTCAAAACACATAAGCAAGGCTAGAAGCGACCATGCGGTAAAAAAGTAGGGCAAAATAGTTACTTTGAAGTGAAATTAGGGTAAAATTAGTGACCAGATTAAGACGAAACCTAAATAAAACAAACAAACTAAAACAAAACACTTTAAAAACAATTCTGTTAATTGAAAAACTTTTTTGGAAGGCTCTTGGCCTCACTTGTAGAAAAGCAATATGTGTATACACCATCAGAATTTTTTCAATGACACTAAAACAGTTGAAAAAGTCTAAAATTATATTAAAAAAAGTTAACAATTCGAAATAAATTTACAGAAACCAAAATTTTCAACAAATTTGTTATATGTGAGAGATCTACAAATGAAAATAAAAAAACCAGCACATGTTTAACGAAAAGTTTGAAGAATTTACTTGAAATTGAGCTAAGATTTACATTTATAGAAATTTAATTTCATGAAAGAGTCATGAAATAAAAAATTGGGAGGTCCTCATGAAAAAGTGACAAAACAATGAAAGAGGTTTAAAAAGATAAAGGACAAAATGTTAACAGAAGATTGACAATGACTTAAAGAGGCTTAGCGAAAAAAACTGACTTATGATGATAATAACACAAAAAAGGTTAAATAATTTTACGAGACTTATCTTCAAAGTAGAATATAATTTTTCTAATTTAAAACTAATTCAAAGAGAATTTACTTACAAAAATTGAACATTTCCTAAGAGATTCACTGCAGCCTTTATTGCTTGATTCACATATCAATCATTAGAAAGATTTACTTGAAAAAAAATTATGTTTAAAAGGGAAGGAATTTAAAAAAAAATATTCATAAATAATTTTACACGACAATTTCTTTAAAAAATTAACAGATTCAAGAAACACCTCAGAAATATAGTCACTGATATAGTATCCATCCAAGAAACCATCCATCCAAGTAATGTATGGGCAATATAATTTTCTGCCCCAACGACGCGTGCCACTAGAACCTTTTCTTCCGCGGAAATATTAGTATATTGCCAGAATGTTAATCGAATGAAAAGCGCGGCAAAAATGAAAGATATTAATTTGAAACTTCTGGCCTCGTCTTATAGAGTAATACTGTTTACTGAAACAAGCTGGGACGCTAGCGTACACAGCGAGGAAGTTTTTGGTTCAAATTTCAATGTTTTCCGCCACGATAGAAATTTAGCATTGTCCAAAAAAAGTCAGGTGATGGCGTTCTCGTTGCCATAGACTCTTTTTTCCCCTCAGAACAAATTGCAACGCAAACATGCACAGAATTTGATTATGTTTTCGTTAAAACATCATTGGCAAAGGAAGTGCACATTTTCGCTTCCGTGTACTTCCCATCTGAATATGCCACTTCTCACTATTTTGATTTATTTTTCCAAATTCTTAAAAATACAGTAGCTGAAAACCTGGAAGCAAAACTACACATTTATGGCGATTTCAATCAACGTAACGCTGACATTATTTTGGATGATGAAAATGAAGCAATTTTACTCCCAGTTATAGGGGAGAACGAAACTTTACAACTAATTTTTGGCAACGCTTCTATTTTAGGCTTAAACCAAGTAAATCATGTAAAGAATAGTAACAATACGTATCTTGATCTTCTATTTACAAGCTGTACAGAAGACTGTTGTGTAAATGAATCGGCAGATCCACTATGGAAAAATGAAGTATTTTACACAGCGATCGAATATTCGCTCTTTATTCATAATTGTGACATACCTCGCCATTGGAAGTACTAGGAATTGCCAGACTATCGAAATCCAAACTACGAACTTTTAAAACAAGAACTGAATAATATAGAGGGGTCAAGCATATTGAAGAATGAAGGAAATGTCGATACAGTAGTAGAAACCTTTTATAATATAATGATCAATCTCATAAACAGTTATGTACCTTCAAAATTAAAACGACGGTCCTACAGCTCTAAACACCGTGTCTGGTATAACAAAGATTTGAAAAACTTACAAAATAGGAAGCAAAAAGCTCATAAAGTCTACAGAAGTGATAGAAGCGTTACAAATCATCAAAATTATATAAATTTATGCAACCAGCTTAATTCATGTGTAAAAAGTTCTTTTGAAAAAAAAAATCAGAAAATTGAAAAAGAAATTAAACAAAACCCAAAAGCGTTCTTTGGCTATACTAAAACGCAGATGAAAAATTCAAACTTTCCTACTCAATTGACACTTGACGGAAGCATTGGAAATAATCCACTGGAAATTTCTAACTTATTTGCAACTTTTTTTTCAAGAAGTGTACACTTCTTTCACTGAGGTTGACCGAGATAGAGAATACTTTTCAGTCATTCCAGATCTAGCGTGCGACATTCAGGTCAATGAAATTGATTACAATAATGTTTCCGAAGGACTTAGAAAACTTGATGCTTCCAAAGGAGCAGGGCCTGATGGATTTTCCCCATGTTTCCTTAAGAACTTGGCGGCCGAATTGACAGAGCCTCTTCTGATTCTTTTTAATATGTCATTAAATTATAGAAAAGTTCCCAAATTTTGGAAAAAATCTTTTTTAATTCCGATTTTCAAGTCCGGAAAAAAATCAGATGTACGAAATTATAGAGGAATTGCTATTTTGTCTTGCATCCCAAAAATCTTTGAATCAATAATAAATGAAAAAATTTATCAACAAGTAAAAAATATTATAACGAGTAAACAACATGGTTTCTTCAAAGGACGCTCTACAGCATCAAATATTCTCGAATTCGTTACAAACGTTATCGATTCTATGAGCAAAGGCTTTCATGTTGAGGCTATTTATACCGACTTTAGCAAAGCCTTTGATCGCATTGACATACCCCTTTTAACCTTCAAATTAAAAAAAATTGGCTTTCATCCAAATCTTCTCTCCTGGTTACAATCATATTTAACTGATCGAACACAAATCGTTCGTTTCCAAAACGAATTATCCAAATCTGTAGCTGTGACCTCTGGTGTGCCTCAGGGGTCTCATTTAGGACCGCTCCTTTTCATACTGTTCGTTAACGACATTTCCTTTATTCTAAAACGGATTGAATATCTAATATACGCCGATGATATTAAACTATTTCTGAGACCGAAGATGTTGAAATATTCCAAAACGAAATCAATGTTTTCTTTGAATGGTGCGACAAAAGTTTACTTCAATTGGATGTTAAAAAATGCAACTCTATATCATTTAGCAGAAGACAAAGTCACCCTCTCATTGAAACAAAATTAGGCAATCAACCAGTACAAAAATGCAAAATTGTAAGGGATCTCGGCGTCATACTGGATTCAAAACTCACGTTTGTAGAACATCAGAACAATATCATCAATAAAGCAAAATGCATGCTAGGATTTGTAAAACGTTTCAGCAAACACTTTCAAGATCCGTACACCATAAAATCACTTTATATATCCTATGTTCGTTCGATATTGGAGTATTGTAGCATCATATGGAATCCTTATTCAAATATTCACGAGCAACGTCTCGAATCAGTTCAAAAACAACTTTTGTTATATGCGCTACGTAAAATCAATTGGACCACTTTTCCTCTGCCATCGTATGAATCTCGTTGTAAGCTTATTGATATAGAACCTCTCAGTAAACGCAGAGAATTTTCCCAAATTGCATTTGTAAATGATGTTGTTACACAAAGAATAGACAGTCCTGAATTACTTTCAAAACTAAATTTTTACGCACCCTCCCGTCCATTAAGAAATAAACATTTGTTCTACATTAAACTTTACGACAAAGACTATGCAAAACATCAACCTATTAATCAAATGATGTACAAATACAATTTACAAAGTGAAATTATAGACGTAGCGATGAACAAAACACAACTTTAAAAGGCATTCAAAAACAACTTCATAGAACAACAAAACAATAGCTTACATTAGTTTTAAGTAGTTTTAAGTATTGTAGTCTACATAGTTTGACTTAATAAATAAATAAATAAGAAACGCCTATTGGAATATTGTAGAAACCTCTAAAAAGGTACAAAAATTACTGTAAGTTATCGAAAACTCGATCGAATGGTTTGAAATCATTGCATATTTACCAATCTTTCAAATGATTCGAAAGTGTCTAGAAATAAAGGATCTTAGAAATGAAATATCTGATATTTTCGATTCAATTGAGTCACTTTTCAAAAGTTTACCTTCCATTAAACACAACCAAGAGCAGAGCTTTCAGCATGGAATGTTTCCTGCCAAGTGATTTAGTGCACTGTACAGATTTTGATTGTTTTTTTTATTTAGTTAAGAATTATTTTTAACAAATTCAAGCTTTAAAAGTCATACCACTTAAAATCTTGGTTAAACATGTTGTAATAGTGTCACTTTAGGAAATATTTTTTCTTGACACGAATGCCAAAACGCTGGTCAAGTATCACAAATAAACAAAAAACTAAATATTTTTAAGGTGAAAAACTATTTTTGGTTAAATTCCAATTGTCATTCATATAATGTTTAAGTGTAAGCGATATATCAAAGCAATAATCTTCCTTACTGAATCTGAGCCATTCTCTCAATTTATGTCGTGTGAATTCCCACAGGACTCGAAAGGCATCCGTCAAACAAATAATAAACGAATAACCTAATAATAAACTTATGAATACATACCACTTGTCGTGAAACAATATAATGTTTTGAATAATGAGTAGAAAAAGTTAAAAAAAAATGAGCTCAGTTGTAAGGAAATTATATACAAAATAGTGACTTTAGGGACCAAATTTCAAAAAAAGTTACTTCTGAGTGACCAGCCTGAAAAAAGTGACAAAGTTACTAAAAAGTGACCAACTTCTAGCCCTGCATAAGGAGATTTGAATTGTTTTGAAAGCTTTCCAAAAATCATTTGGTTAACTCGCTTGATCCAAAAATTAAAATTATGAAATTTGGCTGATTTTTGTTTACAAAAATTTAACTCAGGGATTTTTTTCAACGAGTTTCGGGGAAATGTGCCGGACCGTTATGAAATATTCGGGCTAGTCCGAGTAAAATCGGGAAATTCTGTTAGCTTATATCTCATAAATTACTCGTCAAATAAATTATTAAATTAACTGTATAGGCAACTGTGAACATACACTCAGTAATGCATAGATATTAATTATGAAGAATAAATTTCCAAATTTAAGAAATCAAATACTTTCCAGATATTTTTTAAGCAGTTGCTTTGTTGATTCTTACTCTTAATCCAATCGGTTTGGTCATTTAAAGTAAAAATATGGTAATTCGATTAAAATTTTTCAAACTACCAACCTTAATGTGTGTATGAGTGAATTCTAAATTCAGTCATTCTTATCAAACTATTATTTTTTGTATTCTTATAAAATAAGTTATTGAAAAATTCATTTTTCTCATTACCAAAGCAAAACATTGTAGGGTTAATGAATTGTTTCAATCCGACAACTTAGTTGTTTGCACAAATTTCAAACCGGCTGCTCAGGCCAAGGTCGGCTTCGGAGTGAATTTTCACAGCTCATGAGAACGAGCTTGCTTTCCAGTTGATGATGCGGCTTCTGTTCCTGCTGGAGGAGCTTCATTCTCATCAGGGGCCAGATATAGAACTGAAAAAGCATCCAAATGCGGGGAACCAAGAGGGTGAAAGTTTTTACAGTGGATTAAGCCCGTTCACGTTCACCTTCTCTGGTGTTGTTTGGGTGGAAAATGAGAAGTGGTTAGAGTTTGGGAAAGTGTGAGGAAGGTTATGGGGAGATGAATGAGAAGGTGAGAATTCCCCAGAGTAGAAACGAGACCAGGTTGCCTCGCTAAGCCTTTGTTTTCTATGCAAACTAGAACAACTTGGATGGATAAAGTCGACGCTCTTCTGAATGGCTGAGGAATGGAAACTGGAGGCTTGTTTGTTTGAAAGTGTGTGAATGTGTGTCTGTGTGACTAAACATGGTGTGTGAAAGTCAAGCAGAAGGAATGGAAATGTGCCAAGTCCTATTTGGCTACACCGAAAGGCGGAGAACCCTCCCGGTTGGCGCTAGAAAGCATAATTCTTATTTATGTTGAGTAACCGTTTCTCTTTAATCAACCTAGAAGGTTCGGATCCATTATGCTGAGAAACTCAACAAAGTTGTCCGAACAGATTAGGAGGCTGAAATGTTTGAAGTGTTTAAAAATACCAACACCCAGTTCAGTTTCTGATGAACACATCAGCTGAGGAATTACAAATGGACGTCTCTATTCAGAGCATTTTCTTTCCTCCGACACTGAAATACTAGTTTGCACCTAACAAATAACACTAAACACCTGCCATTTCAATGTCAGGAATCGTTGCACGTTTCAGAACACCATTTTTTGAAAGTGAACATTTGAATGTGCATTTTAGTTTTGAGTTAAGGAACAACTGTTTTTACATTCCTCAACAGGAAAGCCCATTTCAATTCAACTAAGCAGAATATCATGATTGCTATCAGGTCTAGTTGTAAAGTATGTCACTCAACAACAGCAAACTCCTTTTGCTTCCCCATTTGCTTCCAGCTTTTACTTTTCGCTGTTGTTGAAGTCAATCTGGGAGAAAGCTATGCACATAGACTCAGTCAGTGCAATATGGTTGAACTGAAATGGGCGCTTCCGTTCGTCAGCTTTCACACCGGCACGTTATTGTTAGTGTTTCCGCGATTTTCGCGAACTTACCACCTCACCTTTCCAGATTTTACTTCTCACTCATGAGAATCTTCTATTATTTAGAAGGAACAGTAACGATCGAAATTTTCTGGAGGTTATTTGGAGGATTTGTGCACTGAAATTTACAACACTTTTCAGTAAGTTACGTGTTTCATTGTTTTCCTCAAATCAATCATCACTTATCAACTTAAAGCAAGCAGTGGCTCCAGAGAGTCAGAGTATTTTTGAGCTCTGGTAACCTGAAAACTATGTTGAATCATAATCTTTTTTTTTTGCTCAATGATACAAAGAAAAAAACTTGTGATGTCTGTATCACGGCTGTAAATAATCAGAGTCAGCTTGAAATATTCACTTGAATTTATTATAGTGTATCGGTCAGCTCAATTCCAACTGAATACATATGAGAATGAATAGAAAGCTCAATCCTGAAAGCACTCTGCACAATCGGCAACTTAGCTGGTCAGTATACATTCAGGCTCTTTGCAGGTTCATGAGATTATCCCATCTTCATTTTCAGTTTCAAGCAAACATTGCTGAAAGTAGAAAAAGCCCCGTTTTATTATCTTTAAGTTTGGTTAAATGGGCACAAAGCTACACGCTCCTTTTTTCTAACTTTAAATTAAGTTATTTTTGGGTTTAAAACAACACTTCAGTAGCAACCCTGAACTGGGCAATCTCAAAACAAGGTTCTGATTGGCGTACTCAATATTGTGTTCGGCAGCCGAACTCAAATTTATTTTTCTGTTCGAAGGCTGTTTATTTTTAGGGAAATAAAGGAAGGTAGCAAGCTTGCAGTACCGGATGGTGCTATTCAGATACATTACGAAGAAAACTTCGGGATGTAACTTTCCACGGAAAGTAACATTAAAAATTCCGCAGTGACAAAATTTGGCGACATGTTCGTTGGTTTCTGTTCCGGGTCAAAGAAAACCCTCTAAGTGTTTTAAGTCTAACAAAGAGAGCTCAATTTATAGTTCATAAGGTCGAACTCAGTGTTGCTTCCTCGCTGAAGAAAAAAAAGGATTAGTTTTGAGTTCGCAGTTCGAACTCCGTTTTGAAAAAAAGTAGCGTGTATTTGTACTCGCTAGACTTGCGAAAAATTAATAATTACTGCTAAAATCGCTATTTTTTAAGGATTTTAATAAAAAAAGTCTTTTTTTTTTTATATGACAAAAAATTGACAATTGCATAATAAAACATCACAAAATAATGACAAATGTTATTTATATTTCAGACATAATGTTGTCAAATTTGTCAGATTTTTGTCATAATTTAGTAAATTTTTTTGTCATTGTATTGTCAATTTTATGTCATACTTTTTTGTGATATTTGTTATATTTTTGTCAGAATTTTTCTTATTTTTATCACTTATGTCATTTTTTGCCATATTTATGCCATGATGTTATTGTATTTATCAAACTGTTGTCGTTTTCGTAAAATTTTAGTCATATTCGTCGATTTTGGTCATACAATTGTCACAACTTAGTCATGTTTTTTACCTAATTTTCCATAATTTTGCATTTTTTATAACCACATTCGTCAAATTTTTGTCATATATTTTTTTCATATTTGTCAGATTTTGTTATATTTTTTATTCATTCGTTATACAGTGAGCGAAATAAGAATAGCACCACTATGTGTTTTGCTTGTTAAAATATGAAAGATTGAAAATTACGAAAACTTTCTTCCACAGTTTGTTTTGAATTGCTTAACGGATAAATCACGCATAATTTTACTTTTTTTGAACTTAGCAATTGGCGTTGAGGACCAAAAATGTGAAAAAAGGGTGCGAAATAAGAATAGCACCACTTGAGTTTTTCAAAAAAAACTTGATTATTTTTAAAAATTTACTATGTTAAAGTGAATAATAATGCTTCTAGGAATTATTTGAATATATAACTGCATTTTAAGGAGTTTTCCAGAATTCCAAAGTTTTTCAAAGGTTTTAAAAGGAGGTTTTAAGAGATGCTCCTCTAGCGTTAAAAAATTTGATATTTGAGCTGTAATTCTTTACCAAACTACTTACTTTCTTCATTAAAATGACGTGAAATGATGAAACAAACATTCGGAATTAATTTTGAATCAGAAAAAAATAGGTTTTAAATCAAAAACTTTGATTTTGTTCACTAAACCACACTTTTTTCAGTTTCAAGTCGTAGATGGCGGCACTATCTTGCAGTTAAAACCAAATTTAGTCTCAGCATTGATTTTCATGGTTTATTTAGGCCCATATTCATCATTTTGAGGTATTTTCGCATCACATTTTTGTGGAAGTTCACGCTGCAGAAAGATTGCAAAAGAATCACCAGCACAAAAATGTACAACCGCCAAAATTCCTGCTCATCTCAACTTCCGATTCAATTGCAAATCATACCAATAATACTGCTAGCTGTCTGATCCATCAAGCTCCATCGCAAAGTATAACTTTATTCTGATAATCGGTCCGAAAAATTCACTTTTAGTGACCTTGATGCAATTCCAATTTTTTTTTGCATTTAGTGATCTTAGAATTTCCAATGCGTTCACACGGTACATGTATTTATTTCTTGACCAAAATCATCTAGCACACCCTAATTAATCCCGGATATTCGAAAATGGGCATGAATTTGGTTAAATGGCAAGATAGTGCTGCCATCTATGACTTAAAACTAGAGAAATAGTGATTTACTATTAAAAAACATTAGTATTTTTGAATTCCAACCTGCTTTTTGGATTCAAACTCAGCCTCAAATCTATGTTTCATCATTTTGCATCATACTTATGAATGTTAATGAAGAAATCAAGCATCTTGATAACGTTTTATAGCTCAAATATCAAATTCCTTAACGCTAGAGGAGCATCTCTTAAAACCCCCTTTTAAAACCTTTGAAAACCTTTGGAATTCTGAAAAACTCCTTAAAATGCAGTTATCTATTTAAATAGTTCGTAGAAGCATTATTATTCACTTTTACACAGTAAATTTTTAAAAATAACCTTGTTTTTGTTGAAAAACTCAAGTGGTGCTATTCTTATTTCGCACCCTTTTTTCACATTTTTGGTCCTCAACGCCAATTGCTACGTCCGAAAAAAGTAAACTTATGCTTGATTTATCCGTTGAGTAATTCAGAACAAACTGCGGAAGAAAATTTACGTAATTTTCAATCATTCATATTTTTACAAGCAAAACACATAGTGGTGCTATTCTTATTTCGCTCACTGTATTTTTGTAATTAGACCGGAACAAATTTCAAATCCTTCTGTTGATACTCGGAGTTGGAACATCGCGAGGGGGGATAATAAAAAAAATGCAAAAAACCAAAAAATTTGAATAAAGTGCACGAAAACTTTCATGCTACAAAATTGCACACAATCTATAAATCAAGTAATTTTTACCGAAAAAATCAACGAAATCATGGATACAAAAGGTAATAAAACTCCCAATCTTTTGCTCTTGTAGTCTTTCGGATATTTGATAATTTTGTTGAAATTTCCATTAAATACTTCAAACTTTATGTTTTTTTTAAATTCAAAGAGGGGCGGGGGTGACAAAAGAAAAAAAATTTTGGGGGGGGGGGTGGTTAATCAATTCAAATAAAGCTAGAAATAATAACAACACCAAAATTCTACCATAGATAAGAAAATTTGTTTTCAAAACCATTTTCCTACTTATGACACAGACTTGAGTAAACAATAAATTTTACTGGAAGGATTCAAAATGATTCAGAATCAAATATTCAAATCAATACTTTTTCCGGAAGTCATTAATAAATTGTTCGAACAAATGCTCTTGATTATGTATTAGAAATTTGCTTGAAAATAAATTAGAGCAGTCTTGATTACTAATTTGAAATCAAAATTTGGGAAACACCAGAAAACGAATACGAATTAAAATTTCAATAAAAATTTAATTTTAATATTCGGGAAAAACATTACTGCAGAAATATATAATATTTAAATTGAAACCAGATTTAAAATGAAATTAAATCCATATTCCAAAATAAATTTCAGATCATGAATTAATTTAATATGGTAAACCAAAGAAAATATAAAATTTTAAATTAAATTATCAAGAGTACCAGTACTCAAATCTCTGACTTTGATCATTTTTATATTTCTTTCTTCCAGTGATTCAAATTAAAGGTAATGTCTTTCCACTCATAATATTGACTGTTCACTTATAATGCAACATGTTCAATTCATCAATGAAAACTTATATGTACTAACAAAGTCTCGGTTGGGAATTGTTTCCTCGAAAAATCATTAAAAACTGATTAAAATCAAATATGGAATTCTGAGTACTGGTAGTAAATACTGAATACACAAAACTAATTGAGTAAATATTGTTCATAAATACTTAGCTTTAGTGGTGCAACTTCGAATAACTTTTAGAATTTTTCATAGAGTAGTGTAAAATCAAAATCGTTAAAAAAAATTAAATATATAGAGTGAAAGAAAAATTTAAGATCTGAATATGTTGTCGCCGTCAATTCTAATAGTGGGTCAACGACAAAATTTACAATCAATGTTTTTCTTTTTTTAAATTCAGATAGATTAGAAAATAAGGTTTTCAGATGACAAAAATCAGAATTGCGAAACAAAGACAAACTTTTTAAAAACATCCAAAATTTTAATTGTGGGGCTGTTCAGTTTGAAAAATTAGTTTAAATATTGATAAACATAATGAAGATTTGAAAGATTAGTATTTAGAAGAAACTTTTTTCGATAAAAACATCTAACCAATGAAAAATCTTGATTGTAAATCGAAACAGTAGTATATGTCCTTATGCATAGTGATTTAAATATTTCAGCTTCCTGAACTCAAAGTTTTTGTCAGATTTTGATTTTCAAACTTAGTTTTGCTACATGTATTTATTGGTTTGAAAATTAATCAGATCTGAATAAAATCAATCATTGATAACTGATGAACCAACAAAGCATCATGAAAGACAAAAACTGATTTTTAAATTTCTTTGTTTTTCTCCATTCAATCAAACAAATTTTTTTTGCAAAACTTCAGAGAAAAAATTATTTCGAAAAATTAACTTTAATAATTAGAAATTCGAAAAAATATCATTACGATTTTTTCTGAAATAATTTAATTTCTTAAGTTTTTTTCATTTTACAAATATGTTGAAGACTTATATTCGATTTGACTTCCTTTTAGTTTCCAAAATTGAATTTGGTTCAAAACTACTAGAAAAAATCGTTAATATTCTCTTATTTTACAAAGCAGTTAAAAGAAAACAAAAAAAATACTTCTTATCTCTTTTCGCAGGATTCAAAATTTCTAGCTTGCTTCGAGACTCATTGTTTAAAATCTTTATTTTTATAATTTTTGTAACGTTATTATACAGTTTTGATAAAAAAGCCTTCAAATTGTATGTGCACTTCAAAAAAAGGACATTTTGTTGTTCTGACTTTTACAATCATAAATTTTCAGTATCTTCCCCGAACTTTTCCCTTATTTTGATTGGCACTTCTTGAATAGCAACATATTGAGGGATCATACGTAAAAATTGAGCTTGTGATATAGCTCAGTTGGCAAGTCAGTTACTTCCTTAGCCGATGTCCGCGAGTTCGAGACCAAGATCAAAATCTGACTATCTGGAGGGTTAAATAAGCTTTGAGAACATATTCCCTTTCTAAAATTTTACAAAAAATCAAAGTTTTTGAAGTGAATTCACTCATTCGCGCTGTTGTAACTCAGCTAGATTCCAACCGATTTCTTAAAAATTTAGTGTTTTAGAATCGTCTCTTCATTTTCAAAGAAGATATTATTTTTTTTATGTCAGAAATTGTCAAAGTTTTCTCGTGATATTAAAAAATTTTCCTTTTATGTGACATGAATTAACTCATTGGCGACTGTTTTGTTCGCTTTTCAAAACAACCACTTTGGATATTAACAAATTCTTTTTTCTACAAACGGAAGCAGGGATTTTTGACTTTGAAACGTATTAAAAAAAAATTCCAATACAAGTAAATCTTTATATTTTAATAAAAAAAAAATTGTAAAAAATGTCAAAATAATCACTTTTTCCAACTAGAAAATTGATTTTCCAAGTGATATTAAACACGTGAAATTTTTTTTAAATTTCTCCATTGGTTTTGGGTGATTTAAATTTTTTAAAATTCAAAATTATATACAACTTAATTTAGATCAACAAAATCTATATCAAATATTTTTTAAATTTTGATTAGTAAGGTTTTATTTTCTTTTCAGTCAAATTGTCAGTGAATATACAGCCGTGCATATTTGTCATACAGCTTTATTCTGTGCCTTTGAAAAATCAAGTTTTAGAAGCAACTAAATGAATATAAGTAATAAAAAATCCTTTTCATTTGTAGAAAATACTTTTCTTCAACGATTACACTCGTTTTTTTTACACAAAATGTACATGGGATACATAGCAAACCACCGATTTTCTTAGGTGAGGCATAATAGAGCATGTTCCCCTAATCATTCTGTCAATCGTAGGAATGAGTAATTTGCATTTTCCGCAGATTGTTAGCCTTCTCAAGTACTAGACATTAGTTTTTTTTATCCTTGTTTATCTCAGGGAAAAACAGGCGAGAATTGTCAACGAAGTTTCTGATTGGAAACCTGCCAGGTGACCGCTAAAGAGTTCGTTTTGCGGTCCATTACGAAATTTTTCCAAATATCTCTCCCACAAACAGTCCAAATATTTTGCGCACGATTTTACCACCGTATTTTGTTTAATTTACCCGTGGACAACTTTTCTATTTGCCTTGTACAAAACAGTTAATAAAATGCCTTTTTTTATCAGTTCCTTATTTATATTTTCGGATTGAGCTTGAGCTTGAAAAAACCTTTCACATTCCTCTCACTTAATGGAATCAACAATCTTCACTTTTACTCAAATTTTAGCTCCTTTAGTCCTCTAGGACTTTTTAAATGATTTATTATGTAAACTTATGTCGAATAGTTGATTTCCAGCTGTTTTTGGGTAACACAGTGGGACTTTTCTGGATTATTCTCGATCCTTCCCAAAAAATTTTGTCAATGAACTTCAGTATTGGCAATATTCCAAAAACTTTTCGATCGATTGTCACCAAATTGTTTAAACGTACGCATCACATTACTAGGTAGCTTCACTGAAAATTTCATCAATTTCCATCCATGCATTCAAATGTTATTCACGAAACAATGATTTGCATTTTCATTCGAATTCACACCTTAAGTTACAGATCTTGAAGAAACCTCATTCCAAAGAGGAGGTTGTATTTCTGAGTGTCAGGATTTAATTTTCAACACAAAGGGTTTGTGGAATTTCAATTTTCAGTTTACTTTTAAAAATAAGTTTCCATTTTTGAACGCATTAAATTTCGTAAAATGAATATCATAGCCTAAGAATGATATGGGATGTGATGCAGTCAATTCAGCCGGAGGCGAGGCAATTTTTGACATTTTTGTTAACATTTAATTTTAAATACCTTTGGGGCTGAGATTAAGTTATGAACCTACCTATTCAGGTTTGGCTGTCTTTGTCCACCTTGCATTTATTAAAAAAGTTTTATTTTTTTTTATTTCAAGATTTGGAAATAAACAAAACATGAAATCGTTTTATCTTCCCTAGTTCAGTTTGTTTGTCAAGTATCTGTAGAAAATTCTGCCCTAGGTTCAAAACATTCCTCATCCCTGATCCAAGTGAATAGATTAGTAAAAAAAAGAGTTTCTTGAGCTTTTTATGTCAAAATCATAATTATTTTTGCAGTTAAAGAAATTTCGACCACAACTGCAGCTCAATTTAGTGCCCGTTGGTAGGTAAATAATCCTCTTTTCCAGTTTTAAGCGATGGAGTAGTCCATATGCAAATACACACGTGAGCATTTCCCGTCGTCCTTTCCACGTTTTTCAGCCATGTTCCTTGTTCCTTATTCCTATTTTTGTAGAGCCTTATCAAGCTACTTCAACCTAAGCTTCAGCAACAAGAGCAACAGCAGCTCTACTCAAGCCAACCAGGTTGCTTCCGGTTTATGCAGATTTAGTTCGCTGCTTGGCTGCGGTTCTATTTAGTAGAAGGTAGTATGTAGGAGTAGTCAGAAGCTACCTTCCTTCCTTCTTCTAGTAGCTGCTGTTATTGTTAAAATGGAGTGGGTGTTGCTCGAGTGGGTGCTCAGGGTGCTTACTCAAGTTTCTTTGTTGTAAATTTCCCACCCAAACACCCCATCTCCCCTTTTTGTAGACCGAGAGCTTCCGGTTGCATGCTTAAGACTACGAGTAAACGACTCAACTTGTACCCATCTAAGAGATGAGGGTGATGCCAGGAGAAGGAAAATTGTATGATTTGCTCAACAAGGAAACACTTATGCAATTTTATATCGTTAGTCGGGTGATAATTGCTATCAGTGTTGTTAGCTGTGCTGCAAGAACTAGGCATGTGTGTAAGGATAAGATCTGCTCTAACTCTACTTATGGATGTTGCGAAAGACTTCTTGCTTACCATGTTACGTGGTGAATGAAGGCTCACTTCCTATCTAAGGGGTTTCGATTCTGTATCACAACTTAAGCTGGGGTTGTGGTTCTTGGCAAAATGGCAGTTTCCAGGATAACTGGCACTCTGGCATCCTGCTAGTTACTACCTAATGGCAATTAAAACGAATAACCGGTAGCTAATAGGATCAGATGGTGATTGTGATCTGGAACTGGCTTGGGAGGCTCGCATTTGATGGAAATAACAAGTAGGTACGTATATAATTACAGTTCTGAAACTTTTAAAATTTAATTCTTTTCGATCAAAGATATGGGTTTTAATCTTTCGTTGGTGTAGCATTACTAGCATTGTAATCAACGAATTCCTATAACAAATTGTTATAGAATTGCACTTAAAAAAAAGGATAAAATCGTGTATAGCAGCGCACAAACTTCCAACTATTACAGACTGCCATTTAATTCATAGTTGATGCATCAGAGCAATAAAAAGATTCCCTTTAATTCAACAGTGGGAAAATTGCAAGTTTTTCATGCAAGGGTATTTGGGTGAACAACATGTTGATTGGAGTCCCTTTCTACCTTCCATAGGGAATAAGAAAGGTAAGTGGAGTCTCTCATATATTTTACTTGTACAAATGGAACAAAATTTGGCATGGAAGTAAATTTGGATACGGAAAAAGACTTAATTGTCGTTGGAGATCTCTCCCTGATCCCATTGAGGAAATAGAAAGAGGGTAAGGTACACCATACATTTTTTGATAATCATTCGAAAGTCACCGAATTTGGTATGCGATTGAATTTTGATACGATTAGGGGAGAATAAGGATACTTGATGAAACTGGAATGTCTCACATAGATCAATTGTTCTAGTAAAGTTTTCCAAATAGAAGAAAACAACAACAACCACATTTTTTAAGGTAAAATTTTCCAAAATGTGTGAAATGGGTTCACTTGATCCCTCGAGTCCAAACGATATATTTTTCTTCTGAATGGGTGTTGATTGTTGCAAAGAATGAAATGATTAACATTTATCCTATGACTTATATTTATCCAACAATTTCTCGATAAAATAATTCAAAAAAGTGCTTTTATCTGAAATTAGAAAATTGCACCTTTAAGTATGCAACATAGAGTAGTAGACAATTTACAATTTACAAACTTTTAGAATTGTTTTGTCTGGAGCTTATAAACTGTGAAATAAAAACTAAAATTGCCAAAAATTCAAAAGAACTCTTATCCAAAGCTTAGGACACCCTGATTAAAGGATCAAGTCTCCTTTAAAAAGGATCAAGCCTCTTTTAACTTTCAAAACATCTCACGTTTATTTGTCCCACGAAAACGCTTCCTGTTCATCTACAGGAGTTTACTATTTACTTTTATGAAGGATTAATCACCGTAGTTTATATTTGTGGATGTAATTTATCGGTCTAGCGGTGAAAAGTGATGTCCTTTTTAGTAGGGACATCTAAAGATTATGAAGTTTTTTATATAGGTGGATAGAAGGTTAGATGAAAATGAAAGATGTTGAAAATGAGCGGGTAGAATTTATTTAGAAGCATATCATCACATATTCAAATTTTTTTCATCTAACCTTCTATCCACCTATATAAAAAACTTCATAATCTTTAGATGTCCCTACTAAAAAGGACATCACTTTTTACCGCTAGGCCGAAAAATTTACTTTTTACTTTCATCATTGAGAGTTTACTACTGCTTTGGAAATATGGCGTCAAGCAGTTCATATTATTTATACTCTAACGATTGACATATTGGAATATTTATTTTAAATATAATTTTTTCGCGTGGGAAACATTTTTAAATGATAAAAAACGATCTTAAAGTCCCAGTTTGTTACATTTTTCAAACAAAGTTCATAAACTCAAAGAAATTTTTTTTTCTGATAATGGTTTGTTGTTTTGTTCTATTTGGCAAATTTTTCTAGATCATTTGATCTGTGCGAGACAATCCAGTCTCGAGATATAGCTGAGGAGTCAAGCGTCCTCAGGGGTCAAATATCCTCATTCTCCCCTATAAGAGAACAAAGAATGGTTGTTTGAGATTCCTTCCATCTTTTCAGTGGGGAGATAGAAAAGGAAGAAAGGCGCACTAATACATTTTTGTTTAGATAACTTGAGAAAGGATCGAGCTTCTTCGGCAGTGAAGGAATTTGGGTACGAATAATGTTTTCTTGAGTATTTAACAGGGGGACAAGATTTAGATTAAGTTTTGAGAATAGAAAAATATATTCAGAAAATTTGAATGTATAACAATTCCAAATTTAATTTTTTAACTTGTTTAACGAAATACAAACATACACACATATAGGTTCTTAGTGAAACTTTATTACAATAAAAAATGTGTTTGGCTAAGAAAAAGGAGTGTTTTCTTTTTCTTACTAGCTCCGGCTAGCTCATATTCAGCTAGAAATGGGGAGTGTGAACATTTTCCAAATAACACCACATAAAGAAATTTTACATGTTAATTTTGCAAACAAATTACAATCAAATTTATTGATCTTTGCCACCGAGGGCCCACTGTCGACAAATGTTTTCACAAAGTGTAACTTCTAAGATTATTCACTTACATGTGGCCTGCGTTTTCTCGACAACGACAACGCTCTCGGAATATTTCGGTCATCGTGTGACCAACCCTCGTTTCCGCCACCAAAAGAAATGAAAGTGGTTTCCGGAACGAACGGCCCAGCCGCCTTGTCACTTTCCTCCACGGTCGTTGCAGCATCTCATCACCAGTTGTCGTGGCCGCCACCATCAATGCCCAGCAGCACCCATCGATTCCACTCGTTTGATGTGTTGCTGACATTCCCGGGTAACACGCGACACTTCGGAAAATCCTGGTTCCGATGGTTTTCTGTCGTCGATCATGGGGCCCCGGACATCCTGACGGTTCCAGAAATGCCTTCCACAAACGGTGTTTGTTGTTCCGCCTGCCACGCGGCATCGTCCACATATCTGCACCGTTGAAACTCCGAGAAAGAACGAAAGAAAAGAGCCCTTCGGCGATTCGTCGTTAGGAGGTGGAGCTCAGCCTAGAAATTTAATTTTCTTACCCTTTGCAGGGGCTCTTTTCCGGCTCTCAATTTCAGGTTCCACGTGGGCTTTGTTTGCCTCAATCTCCTTGGCCTTGCTAAAAGCTTGGCGGCGTACGTCCTGCTCGTACGACTGCTGGCACGAAAAAGAACTGTCACCGCACCTTGTTCGAAATGCGCCGGGTTGTTTGCTCGGAGTTGTCATTTCCTTGGAGGTTGTCAAGAACAGGGTGGTTCGCATTGGTTGACCCAATTTGCCACACCGAGCGAAGTTCAAATGAGGTTTTTATTTGATTAAATATTTGCAATGTTTCTTACATGTGTTTTCTTCCGAATTGGTTTAGAGTTGCTAATTAAACCAAGTTTAAACATCACTGTTACAACTTAAAGTTTCTTTAACCCTCATTCGCATTAGATTTCATTACCCTAATCAGCACTAGGAGTGTCAATTTGACACCACAAGCTCAAATCGTTATAACTTTTGGCGTGTTAAACCGATTTGAACAAAACTAACATCAAAAGAAACCTGGTAGTGTAAGTAAAATATGTTTAGAACATTATATACAGCTAAAGTTACAAGTTTTCTTGTTATTCAGCATGAAAGAAAAAAATCCGAAAAAACATGCCTCACGAAAACTGCTGTAGTTCACATGTTACACGTCCAAAAAAATATTTGCCTTCTGCATATGAAAGCTGAAGTTAATGCCTACATTCCGAAGACAAGAAATATTTTTTTTTAATTTTTTTTAATGAAATGGTCACAAAAAGTTCAAAAAAGTGGTCTAAAAAACCTACTTTTCATTCGATTGCTAGTAAATACTGTTTGAACGATGGTAGAGTTTTAAAAAGAATATGACAACAAACTTTATTAAAATTCTAACATTTTGCTGTCTTTAGATTTTTGATGCAACAAAAATTGAAATTACTGGAATTTTTCAAAGTTCACTACTTTGCGCAATTTTTTTTACAAATTGAAATTTCATCTCTTTTTGTGGTCCACCGTCAGGTTGTACCCGGATTTTCAGTGCTTTCACTTTGTTTGGACCAATCAAAAGTATATTCATTGGAAAGCAAATTTAATCTACATTCTAGTGAGGTGCAACAAATCACGCTGTGAGATTTCACAAAAATATGAAAATTATCAACGTAAAATCATTCCTGAATTTCTAGAACTACAAGCAGCGCGTCCAGCAAATCGTGTTTGTTTGCTCTCCGAGTAGGTACCTACGGTGGGTGGTGATTCGGGCAGAGAGCGAAGCCGACAGACGAAATAATGATGCGTGTCGTGACTAGCTAACGAGAACTTCTGTCAATACCGAGAACCGAGAACCGAGAAACGTACAACACGCATCATTATTTCGTCTGTCGGCTTCGCTCTCTGCCCGAATCACCACCCACCGTAGGTACCTACTCGGAGAGCAAACAAACACGTTTTGCTGGACGCGCTGCTTGTGGTTCTAGAAATTCAGGAATGATTTTACGTTTATAATTTTCATATTTTTGTGAAATCTCACAGCGTAAATTGTTGCACCTCACTAGAATGTAGATTAAATTCCCTCTTCAATGGATATAGTTTTGATTGCTTCAAACGGCGAGAAAGCACTGAAAATCCGGGTACAACCTGACGGAGGACCACAAAAACAAATGTAATTTCAATTAGTGAAAAAATCGCGCAAAGTAGCCAACTTTGAAAAATTCCAGTAAATTCAATTTTTGTTGCATCGAAAATCTAAAGACAGAAAAATGTAAGAATTTCAATAAAGTTTGTAGTAAAATTTTTAAAACACTCTACCATCGCTCAAACAGTATTTACTAGCAATCGAATGAAAAGTTGCTTTTTAAGACCACTTTTTTTAACTTTTTGTGACCATTTCATTAAAAAAATGTAAAAAATAATTTTTTGTCTTCATGATGTAGGCATTAACTTCAGCTTTCATATGCATAAGACAAATATTTTTTTGGACGTGTAACATATGAACTACAGCAGTTTTCGTGAGGCATGTTTTTCGGATTTTTTTTTTCTTTCATGCTGAATAACGAGAAAACTTGTAACTTTAGCTGTATATAATGTTCTAAACATATTTTACTGATATTACAAGGTTTCTATTGATATAAGTTTTAATAATTCAAATGACTTAAATAGATTTTACTTTTGTGGTGTCAAAATGACACCAAAAGTCGGAAAAGGGAGTTTTTTTGTCCAGGCTTCCTGGCTGGTAAACGGTGGATTATGTGCAACACGAGACCCCATAGTGGTCATATCACCTCTTATACACAACTCCTATCTCTACCTCCCCGCGTTGCCGGCTGGGATGCGAGTAACCAAAGCGGAGATCGGGTACCCAACCCCGGTGGATGCTTTGGTCGCATGCAGACTGAGAAGGTGGCCGCACGCGTCTGTTCCCCAGGTCAGGGGCGGCTCAAACAGCGTCTGTCTCCCAGCGAGCGGCTGAATTTATGAAATGCGGCTCCCGCCAGCTAAGTCCAAGATGGCAGCCCCATCGCGGGATAGGGACTTTAGGCTAACAACCTACTGCTCCCGATTTGAAATTGTTACGGAATCCGAAAGAAATGACCGACCTGGAACTTTGGCGACGACTTTTAGCATGAAAACACGGACACGAATTGGAACTTGGAATGTTTTAACCCTTGCCCAACAAGGCAAGCTGGCTCAACTTGCTAGAGAAGCTAGCCGCCTCAAGCTTGAAATTCTGGGACTGAGCGAAGTCCGTTGGCCTAATACTGGAGAACACAAGACACAATCCGGGCAAGTCCTGCTTTACTCTGGCATACGAGGAGAACATGCTACTCGGGAACGAGGAGTTGGTTTCCTGTTAAGCCCGCAGGCCCATGCGGCCCTCATAAGATGGGAACCGATAAACGAAAGAATAATCGTAGCCAGATTCAGAACACGGGTTAGAAACCTTACAATGGTCCAGTGTTATGCGCATACTGACGTTGCCGATTTGCAGGAGAAAGAGCAGTTTTACAGTCAATTGAACAGCGTGGTTGAGAGAATTCCGAAGGGTGACATTCAAATCCACTTAGGCGACTTCAACGCAAAGATTGGCTCCGATAATCAGGACTTTGAGCGCATCATGGGGCGCCATGGCCTAGGACAGATGAGCGAAAACGGAGAGCTGTTTGTAGAATTTTGTGGCAACAACAACATGGTGATCGGAGGATCGCTCTTCCCCCATCGACCAGCACATAAGGTCACTTGGGTATCCCGAGATGGCCGAACAGAAAATCAAATTGACCACATCTGCATTAGCCGAAAATGGAGAAGGAGCCTTCTTGATGTCCGCAACAAACGAAGCGCAGACATTGCATCTGACCATCACCTCGTCCTTGGTGTGATACGACTAAGAGTTGCGCGTGTCCAGAGGCGCGAGGAGAAAGTCGGGTGTCGATACGACGTCCGCCGGTTGGAGAATCCAGAGGTGAAAAGGGCATACGTTGAACAGCTTGAATCCCGAGCCTCGGAGCTGCCGACAGACGGAACAGCCGAAGAACAGTGTTGTGGAATCAAGAATGCCTTTATCACGACGAGCCATGGTACTCTCGGTAAAGTTTGTGGAAGAAGGAGTGAATGGATGTCGGATGAAACTTGGAGGATGGTCGATGATCGGAGAAAGGCGAAAGTCGGAATTGAGCAGGCATGTACCGGGTCAGCCAAAGCAGCCGCCCGCTTACGATATGCGGAGCTGGAAAAGGCAGTTAAACGAGCTTGTAGACGAGACAAGAGAGCCTGGACAAACTCCCTAGCCGAAGAGGGAGAAAGAGCCGCCGCCAATGGAGATATCCGATTACTTTATGACATTTCTCGCCGCCTCAGTGGTGCAAGGACTAAAGCAAGAATGCCGCTGAAAGACCGAGCAGGTCAGTTATTGACCGATCGAACAGATCAGCTCAAACGATGGACTGAGCACTTCGAACAACTCTTCCGAGTCACGAATAGCGATGGCCAACAAATTCCGCAGCTCGAAGCGCCAACAGTAAGTCGCATTAATGGCGTCAACTCGGAAGCGCCCTCGCTGGCTGAAATAGAAGCGGCAATCAAAAACATGAAATCCAACAAAGCACCTGGGATCGATTGCATCCCTGCTGAAATGCTGAAAGCCGACCCTGCCCTATCAGCACAAATGTTGCACTGTCTTTTCGCTGACATCTGCGATACTGCAACATTCCCGGCCGACTGGATGCAGGGTATCCTCGTAAAGGTCCCGAAGAAAGGAGACCTGACAGAGTGCGGTAACTGGCGAGGCATAACGTTGATCTGTACAACCCTCACTCTGCAAAGTGATCCTGAACAGGATCCAGGAGAAAATTGACGCTACACTCCGACGGCCGGCAACAAGCTGTATTCCGATCCGGACGATCATGTGTGGACCACATCACAACGCTACGAATCATACTGGAACAAATCAACGAATTCCAGGACTCTCTTCTGCTGGTTTTCGTTGATTTCGAAAAAGCAATCGACCGACTTAACCAAGAAAACATCTGAGCGGCTCTAAGGCGACGAGGGGTCCCAGAGAAACTAGTCCATCTCATCGAAGCCCAATACGAGGCATTTTAGTGCAAGGTCTTGCACGATGGTGTCTTTTCTGAACCAATCCCGGTTACTGCTGGAGTGATACAAGGATGTTTTTTTTCACCGCTACTTTTCCTCATCGTAATGGATGAGATTCTGACTGGATCGATCGACTGTGCACCGAACCGAGGATTGCCGTGGAATCCTTCAATAATGGAGCAACTGAACGACCTTGACCTGGCTGACGATATTGTTTTGCTCGCCCAAACAACACCGGATATGCAGAGCAAACTCGACGACCTCACCGAAAGTTCCAAGGCAGCAGGTCTCAAAGTCAATGTCGGAAAGACCAAGTCGATGGAGATCAACACAGGAAATCCCTCCAGTTTCATGGTAGCTGGGCAACAAGTTGAGAAAGTGGAGTGCTTCCAGTATCTTGGTAGCCAGATAACGCCTGATGATGGTACCAGGAAAGACATCGGAACCCGGATCAGAAAGGCCCGATTTGCGTTTGCGAGTCTCCGGAACATCTGGCGGTCACGCCAGATCTCTCTACGAACAAAAATCCGAATCTTCAACTCAAACGTCAAATCCGTATTGCTGTACGGGTGTGAAACTTGGTGCACATATGCGGTGACGACGCGAAAACTGCAAGTTTTTGTGAATCGCTGCCTGCGGAACATCATCCGCGCTTGGTGGCCTGGCAACTGGATCTCGAATGAGGAATTACATCGCCGGTGTCATCAAAAGGCGCTAGAAATCGAGATTCGGGAACGTAAGTGGAGATGGATTGGGCACACGCTGCGAAGAGATAAAAACGAGATTTGCAGAAAGGCGCTAGATTGGAATCCAGAAGGTCATCGAAGAAGAGGCAGGCCCAGAAACTCGTGGCGGCGAAGTCTAGCCGCTGAAATCCGAACTGTCGACAAGAACCTTGACTGGGACCAAGTGAAGACGCTGGCTCCGGATCGTCAACAGTGGAAGTCTTTTACCACGGCCCTATGCACCGGAGGATCGGCGCGGGATCATTAAATAAATAAAAAATTCCAGGGTTCGTCCATAAAAAAGTAAAGATGCAATATTGAAGAACTTTTGAATTCACTTAGGGTTCCCGATGAAATTTTTGTATTTTGAAGCTTCTGGAAAAAGTTACAAGCCTTCAAACTTGCAATGGTGTCAAAATGACACCCTAATGCGGATGAGGGTTAAGAAATCTAATTCACTTAACTCGAAGGCGTTCATTTTTCAGGGATATGATGGTTAACATTTCATAAATTCTAAAACCACCTGCCCACAGAAAGAGTACTATGTACGCCGTGAACGAGATTCGATCTGATGACCTCTGGCTTAGAAGATTTGAACGCTATCCTCTAGGCCACAGCAAGCTTTCATTTCAAAGGATTGATTTTAAACAATGTAGAAACTGTTAGATATATACAATAACGTACTTACCAAAAAAAAAATTTGACATGCACCAACGACAGAAATTTACAATCGAACACGAAGTGGAGGGCATAAACAAGGTTCAAAAACAAGAGAAAAAAGTCGAAGAAAACTGCAAATAGTTCAAACAAGGAAGAAAGAAATAAATATTATTAAAAAATGCAATTTAAGCATATTAAAGGGTGATACGGTCAAAATTTGGTCAAGGGAAAACGCGTGTCAATCGGGGAAATCGTTTATTTAAAAATCAAATTAAATTTCTTTTTCAAATTTAATTAGTATAAAATTCAGGAAAAAAAAAATTCAGTTAGGCTTCCGCATTTCCAAATCCGAAATGCCGTTCCTTACGCTTAACCCCTGTCATCAGATTTTGTACAGCCACCTTGTCCACCTTCTTCGCCGCAGAAAGCCAGTTTGCCTTGAACTGCTGCTCGTCCTTAGCAGTTTGTTTGGTCTTCTTTAGGTTCCCCTTGACAATAGCCCAGTATTTCTCAATTGGGCGGAGCTCTGGCGTGTTGGGAGGGTTTTTGTCCTTGGGAACCACCTGCACGTTGTTGGCGGCGTACCACTCCATGGCCTTTTTACCGTAATGGCAAGATGCCAAATCCGGCCAAAACAGTACGGAACAACTGTGTTTCTACAGGAAAGGAAGCATACTTTTATTCAAACAATTTTTCTCGTAAATTTCTTGGCTGACAGTCCCGGAAGCTATGAAAATGCTGCTTTTCAAGCCACAGGTATAGATGGCTTGCCAAACCAGATATTTCTTCGCGAACTTTGACAGTTTCATGTGCTTGAAAATATCTGCTACCTTTACCCTTCCTTTTGCCGTATAAAACTCCTGTCCCGGAAGCTGCTTGTAGTCGGCTTTGACGTAGGTTTCGTCGTCCATCACCACACAGTCAAACTTCGTCAGCATCGTCGTGTACAGCCTCCGGGATCGCGCTTTGGCCGTCGTATTTTGTTTATCATCGCGATTTGGAGTCACTACCTTCTTGTAAGTCCATAGTCCGGTTCGATTTTTGGCTCGATGCACGGTTGTAGACGATACACCCAGCTTATTTGCGGCATCTCGGAGAGAGAGGTTAGGGTTTCGCTTGAACTCCGTTTTTCGATTTCCCCCCGATCCAGACTTCCTGGCTGTCGACAAACGTTCCCCAAACACTTTAATTACATTTGTAACGGTTGATTTGGCAACTTTTAGCGTTTTTGCCAGCTTTGCGTGCGAGTAGCTTGTATTTTCGCGATGCGCGAGCAAAATTTTGATGCGCTGCTCTTCTTCCTTGGACGGCATTTTGACAACTGAAGAGTGAATTTCAAAATCAAAATAGGAGAAACATTCTACACGCACACGCCTTCAAAATGAGGGGTGTTCAGGTTTTTTAAATGAAAAATTGAAAGAAATACGTCAAGTTGGTTTTGACCAAACTTTGACCGTATCACCGTTTATTATGCATTTGTCTATCGTTGAAAAGTCTTTTGCACCGTTTTCTATGTTCACTCAATTTATTGAATTAATGTTTTCTGAATGAAATTTTTTTTCTAGAAATTTGACAGTACGCTCACCACCTACAAAAGGGTCTTAAATCCTGAACCAGGATGTTCAATTCTTATTCTGGATCTTGATCGCAGTACTTGATACTGGATTCCGGATTCTGATCCTGGTGATGGAATTGATCCTGAGCTCTGATAAGTGAACCTAACGCTAATCTCAGATTCTGATCGTAAACAACAGTCCGAATCCTGATGTTGATTTTGGAATCTAGATCCTTATTCTGCATCATAATTCCTAATCTCATAATCAGATCTTGGTGCCCGTTTTCAGATCTAAATCCCTTCATTTGTGTTTTAATTTAGTTTTTCCATTGTATACTACAAAAACTATCTTCTCAAAATTTTTGAATATCTCATTTAAATTTCAATCCTACACTAAACTTAGTTTGAAAAGTCTCGTTGTAAGTTTATTGGATACACATTTCCAAATTAATGTTCTAACTCAGCGTGGACACAATGTTTTTGCTCTAAAACTGGAAAAAAATAACTAAGAAGAAAAATTCAAATATCCTTAGTACTCCACAATTGATGCCAAAGCGTACACTCGTTTCTGAAGGAAGCTTCGTGGTATGAAAATAACGATAGTTCCCTCGCCTTAGGAGCAGAAAAATTCGTAAAGGATGAAAGCAGGAACCCTGAACCGAACCTTCTGCTATGGGTAAGTGAATGCAAAAAAAACGGTACACGCAAAAAATGCCACAGCAGAAGGGAACGGTTGGACTTGAAAAAAATTGCACAAGAAGTGCAACAACAGCATCGTTCTCCTCCAAGCTCACAGCACTTCCGGAAAAGACGGGGAAGCAAAAAGCACGTTTCTGAATATAGATTCAATTTTTCTCCAACACCAGCTCCGGTGCTACGTGCCCTCATTATTTTTCCCACACCTACACTTTGTAATGATGTCGTCTGGTACAAGCGGCTGTAAGAAGGAGAAAAACGGGAAACTGCGGACGATCTTCGAGTGCCAAGGCAACACGTGGCCACCCTTGGAGAGAAATGCTGTTTTTCCGATATAAAGTCCAAGTTCAACCAAACAAAAAATTCTAGAAACGGTTCTTCCTGTTTTGCACCATCTACATAGAAGAAACATTCCCAAGGAGACGAGTTCTCCATTCCAAACCGAGACCTCCACGATAAAAATGTGCAACTCAGTCGGTCACATGAGATCCATTAGAATAATCGATGTCGTGGAATCAATCTGTGCCGCAGTCGAGTGCTTCCGGAAACCACACTCGGGTGCAAGTGGGAATAAGTGCAAATGAAAAGTTTGCCGCCCCCGTTTTGTCTGTTGCATTTTCAATTTCCGGAAGTGCTGTTGTTTAGCTGTAAGTAGAAATATTACTTCAGAAAGCTCAAAACTTGACTCTCAATAAGATTAACAATTATTCTTAACAAAATTTTTTTAAGGTAATTGTTTTCGGAATCAGAAAAGCAGAGCTTAATTCGAATTTCGAGAAAGTCAAGTTCTTCCTTTCTGTTTATCGAAATTAATTAGGCTGTAAAAAAATTAAATCCCAAAACAATTGAATAATGTCAATCTAAGTTCCAGGAAAAAAAATACGTTGGACGTTTTATACGTCCAAAATGATTTTTTTGAGTAAGTTCATCATTAAAAATAATAAAAAAAATTTAAGACTAAAATAGGATTTAAAATCTGTCGATAAATTTTGATGAAAAAAATAATTTTGTTATCTTGATTTTTGTAAGAAATTTTTGGGTTTTGACAAAATTTGCCCGGAGGTTGCACGGATTTTTGGTCGTCAATTTTGAAAACAAATGCTCGGATTTTGCCCGGTTTTTATATTAAATTGGCGGGATTTGCCCGGCCCGGCTACGTGCTAAAAAAATTTTGGAAACCTTAAGCTATACGCATGGTGATAAAAATATCTATGTAAATTATACAGTTTTAATATTTTCAAGTCTTTAATTTTTTTTTGTTACCTGTTGAACCATCAACGAGTTTTATAGCTCCCAAAGTATTAAATTATAGACATTTTTTTATTAATACACATAAGATGAGTGACATAACTAACTATAGTAAATTCTTTTTCAGGTAAGGAGTTGAACTGAACAATTCAATAAAAAAAAATGTCGATTCTATCAGGTAAGTTTTAAAATTTTATCTATTACTTTTAATTTTTGATTTTAGAATTTAAGATAATAGACATTCAAAGGAGTTATCTGGACTAAAAATTAACGCAAAAACCTCAAAAACCAATCCCAAGTTCAAAATTTTGCTACAGTTTTTCAAATTTTTCTCATTTGTTCATAGAATAAGGTTGTCAGATTTTTTGCATCCGGGCTTGTTTATATAAAAAACCTGCAAAATCCGGGTACTATTTGATTACAAAAAAGTCTACCATATTCCAGGCAATACCGGGCAATTTTGGTCATAAACCAAGGAATAGCTCATCAAAAATCTAGAAAAAAAAACTGTAAAAAACCTTTCATGATTATTTTTTTGAAACTTGCTGAAAAATTTAAGGACGCATAAAATAAATACAATAAAATTTGTTTTTTTTTAAAGTTTGATTTAAGAATGTGAATGAGAACAAACCCGGGCAAAATCCGGGCTTTTCTAATGAAATCTCGAACTTTTCCAAAATTTTATATCAAATATCCGGTTAAAACCGGGCAATCTGGCAACCTTATCATAGAAATTCAGGTCTGAATATTAAATTTTAAATTAAACCAATTTTTGAGGTTCTGTTTCCATATTCCCATAACCAAAATTGTATTTCTACATATTTTTGTATTTCTGATTTTGTATCATGTTCAGGATTCTTGATTTTCAGTTCGGGAAATCAGAAGAAATTAAGAATAAAAAGCTGCTTTGAGATCCTGGTTCAAATTCGGTTTTGCAGTTCATATCAAATTTGTATCAAGTGTTTTGAAAATCACATGCATTTTCAATATTTTTATAAAAGTTTTCTGAATATGAAAAAAGAAGAATTTCGTTTTATATAAAAATTCGAAGTTTTTAAACTTTATTCTTACACAAATTTAAACATTTGGAGCATCTTAGTGGCGATCCAAAATTGAAAACTCGGTTTCAAATTTATCATTTAAAATTCACATTTAAAATCAGATTCACAAAACAGATTAAAAATAAATTATTGAAATAATGAATTAAGATTAAACCAGCACTACAAAATTTCAATAATAAATTCATAAACGAGGGCTCTAAGATTTGGCTTATAAAATTCTGATCTTTTATCATGATCCGGAAATCGTATTTTTTGTACATTTCGAAAATCGTATTAAAATTCGGACACAGATTCAAAGTTCAATTTTCAAATTCAGGTTTAGAATTCGGATTTAAAATTCAGAAAAAGATTAAGCTTGTGAATGAGTTTTTCAATCAACATAAAATTGTTGAGAAAGAAGGTGTTTGTGGTTGATTGAGATTTAAAAATTTGTTAGAATTGGCAAATCTGAATAAATAACAATGATTTTTTAAAAACCACATTTTTATTTTTGCAATTTTTTTAACATACTTTGTTTGATATCTCACACATACATTAAAATATCGTATTAAAAACACCATGAGCTTATCTCTTAAGTATTTTTTGTGGGTACATCACTTAAAAATATCCACACGATTTCGATATATTTGGATTTTGATTAGTGTTGTTTTAAAACAACACTATGCATTAAAGGGTTAAAATTGAAAGTTTTTGATAAACTCTAAATGGGTTTTTGAGTTGAGATTGAATTCTCAAAAAGTTAACTTATTTTTGATAACTTCAAATATTGTAGAAAATTTTTATGGGGAATGTATGTATATCAAATCAGTGTAAAAATTCTGAATAACCCTTATGCGATTTTTTTCTTACGGTTATCTAACCTGTAATCAAAAAGTCAGAGATTCTTAAAAATAATTATTAAATGGATGAAGTTTTTTTTTAATTGAATTTTGGAGTATTTTTAAGTTTGACAAGATGTGTTTTAAGGTTTCTTAACGTCATAAAGGACTTTTGAAGGAAATATTTGTAATTAAAATTCGTGCAAATTAATTTACTGAGTTTAAGAATTATTTTGGGTGTAAACATTACCAAGATGATACGCTTTGAAGAAGGTGCTAATCCAATATTTTATAATGATATTTATTTTTTAATATCACGCAGCTGTCAATCAGGAAAGTGTGATTTACCTCTGATAGAATTGTTTGAAAAACGTATTATATTTTTCCCCGCACGTATCTGGGCCGGGAAAATCCGGCCCTTTTTGATCAAAAAACCTTGTTAAATCCGAAAATTCTATTTAAAAATAAGCAGCCCAAAATCTGGAAAATATGCGGGCAAATTTGGTGCAAATTCAGGTAATACTCAACAAAAATGATTAAAAATCGTATTTCAGGCTTGATGAAAACTGTTTATGAAAATTTTGACAAAATATGCTCAAAAATTTCGTTTTTAGACCCAAAAACCACAAATTTTAATTACTTCAAAGAGCTCTTTGTGCGATTTTGAAAATAAAATAAAAAAAATCCAGATAAAATCCTGGCTTATTTTAAAAAAAAAACCCGGCAAACCAAGTCGAATCGGCTCATTCCCAATTTTTTTTAATCAAGTATCCGGGCAATTCCGGATAAACAGGAAAATCTGACAAGTTAAGTAGATGAGATAAGGTGCATTCTTGAAGAATTTTTATTTATACAGAATTAAATCTCATGGTATTTCGTGATATGGGAAGACGACACATATTTCATGCTAAGGTTATCAGAATTTTAACTAAACTTATCCAGACCGGACAAATCCGAGCAATTTTATCTAAGAACCTGGTGAACTCCAGGCATTTGATTTTGACCCTATCTGGGCAAATTTGGTCAAATTCATAGGATTATTCAATAAAAAAATCAAACAAGAGATTATAAATCGTATTTTAGGCTTCCAAAAACCGTTCATGATTATTTAGATAAAAATTGCTCATAAAATCGATCTTGGATGCAAAAATAAAAAATTAGGGGAGATGAGGGCATAACGAGCACTCCTTTTTTCTACATAAGTACCTATTTACTTAAACAAATTTTCATAAGTACTTGTTTCGTACTACCCATAGTATTGATTTTTCATCAAAAAAAATATATCCTTTTCATCTATACGGAAATATTAAATAATGACCAGCTAGGTTCTCAAGTGACGAAAATATTATAATTTTTGAGCACCACCAAATAAGCTTTTATGACCTTTAAATCATCTTGATCTGAAATGTACGCAGTGCAACATGATCTACACATCGTTTCTCAATTTTCAACATCATAAAATTTTTGATTTTTCACTTTGATCAATTTTAAAACGCCTTTTTTCTTTAATTTGTTCACTAGAGGCGAACAGAGCACTATCAATGAAGGCATAATGAGCATTTTCTGCCGGGGAATCTAGCAGCGAATTCAACTCGATGAAGTCAACTGAATAATAGAGCTACAGCTTGGCTTGTTCCGTCTGTCGATTTGGCCTATTGATAAGGTATCGGAGAGGTAATCAGTAGACTCGAGTTCGATTCCTGTTCGAGGGGATTTTTTTTTGCACATACCATTCATGATTTTTTTTTAAATTTTACATTATACGGCTAATAGCATCAAAGCATCATCCGTCAAACAAAACACCAGAAACATAATGTATGAGCATGTGTTAATTCTTTGAATTCTACAAACAGACCTAGATTATTTTGTTATTGCTTTGTTTGATGAATCTACGCCTCGCCGTTTAGTGGAATCATGATCATGAATGGTAAATGAAAAAAAATCACCTCGACCAGGAATCGAACTCGAGCCTACTGATTACCTCTCCGACATCTAACCAATAGGCCAAATCGTCAGACGTTACAAGTCGGCGGCCATTATGCCCCCATCTCCCCTATTATAGTTCAATTTGATTTTTTTTCTGCTAGGTTTTGAAAATAAAGATTATAAATCCGGGAATTTTTTTTCCAACATTTAGTGTAAAATATCTGGGCAAGTCCAGATAAAACCGGACATCTAAGCATTTATCGAAATGTTTAAATGTGACTTGCATCGCAAAATATAGGAATATCGTTTTCATACTGATAAAAAGACAGGAATTCTATTTGTCTGTAGTGAAGTTTGGATAAAGCAATTTAATCAAATTAAAGCATGACCCCATTTTTTTTATTTAAAAAAAATTGTCGAAAAAAGCGAGACACTTCGAGTAAAAAACCGGACGGCTAAACATTTTCGAAAAAAAGCGGGACATGTTTCGCTTTTGCGGGACGGATGGCAACCCTACATTAGGATGAGTTGAATTGCTATTTGATTCGAATTTTGAAAAATGCCTGTATATTAAAAAGTTTCCTATTTGGTTTAAACGAACGTCCGAATTTTTACAGATTTTTAAATTAGTTTAAGAATCCGGGTTTTGATTTGAAGTTTTGTATGAAAAAAAACGTGATAGTTAGTTCGGAGAATGTCAATTTTTTTTTAATATTTTGTTCTCACACGGTGCAAATAGTATTTTAAAAAAATGCAGCTTAGTGGAAAATAATATCTTGTTATTGATTTTGGAACCTTGAAATGTTTAAGTTTAAATTTTCTATCATGTTTATCGTTTGATTGAAATCATTGCTTATGTCTAGTGAAGAATCGGTTGCAAAATAGTCATGCAATATCTTCCTAGGCACCATCAGTGATGTCAGTTTAATTTATTATTTTTCAATTTCAAAAGACATACCACTATTCCACGGCAAATATTTTTATTACCTCATAAAATACCAAGTTACGGTCTTGGACAAAGTTTTCAAGACGAAAATTTTCTTTAGAAAATTGGCACAAAAACCATGAGAAGGCTCGGTTTCCATGAGAAACAAAAAATGATTTTAATTTAAAAAAAAAACATTTTCTCATACAAACATTAAAGTTCACATTCATTCATGGAAACCGTACTTTAGAATTCTGCAAAAAAAATCATGGACGAGTTTTGAACTCAAACTAACTTAAGCCCCAGTGTTTGAGGAATTCAAAAATGACCCCAAATCGACTAAGTCGTCTTACTATATTTTGATTAAAATTGATGTCGATTCTAGGGAATTGATTTGCATTAGTTGGGTAAGCTGGTTAAAAAATTGGAATCGAAAAAACTAAAAATCAAGATTATTGTTTTCTAAGTTATTACCTTTTCAAATCATAAAATGTTTTATATGGCGTAGCTTTCATTCAGCTGAATAATTTCTGACACTGCGGCAGCATTTTCCCGTTAATGCCAGCTGCATTGAAGCCGTAGACAATCCAGCCCCATCAGCATTTAGCATTCAATCATTTACGCCATTCAGACCTCTCTTGGGGAACGTCTCGGGGAAGGATAATTATTGGCCACCAAAATCCCGGGTTCTGATCCGGTTGATGATGCTGATGAAGTGCACGAATGGCAGCCAGCTAGAAGCCCCCATTGCATTGTACGACCCCAAATAGACCAGAAAACCACCTCAGAAAATTGCATTTTCTCCTGATGGCGGACGGATGGACGGACGAAATCGAAAGGCCACGTGTGCCCTGTTGTGTGCCGGCTGCATCTGGGTGAACTCCTACGTGTATGCAACGTGTGATGCAAATGTGCACACCTGGACCTGGACCTGGACCCGTTGCTCTGCGAAACGATCTCCGAATCTGGAATGAATTTTCGGGCGGGTGGACAACAGCCAGCCTCCCCATAAACCAAAAGGTCTTCCCGGATTTCTAAATCTGTGCCGTGCCTAGATGGCTCGAAATGAAACACAGATTTCAGAACATTTCGGAAGCCCCATGGAGGGATTGAGAAATTAGGGTAACTATTCGAGGTTCACCTCGTCAACATTCAAGACGATTTTAGTAATTTATATTTGGTAACCCTGGATAAGCCAATTTCTGCCAAGCCAACTGGGTTCGAACGGCTCAATTCGGCTGGTTGGCAGGAAGAATGAATTAATTTGCATTGTCCTGTCCATTGGTATCCTACACAAGGCTCAGCAGCATTGAGCTTTGAATGGATTCATCGCGCCTTTGCAGTTTTTTCACCTCTTCCGGAACCTATCAGTACTAGAGCTGAACTACAAGCTACCTTTTGAGAATAGAGCTCGTTAGAGCCAACGACGAATCCCAATGAATGCGAGGATTTGCGCAGATCGTAACGATGAAAATGCGGCGGGAGTTGCGTTTTTCCAGTTGAGGGTTTTGGGAGATTTTCTAACGCCCAATCACGTCACAAAAGGCTGGCTAAATTTTTGACTTCAATAGCAAGTCAATTTCACGACGAAAGCGACCACTTTATTTGCGGAGGTCAAAATCGATTTGCGATCCACCTGGTCAGATTTTGGTTTGTAAACAAAATTTGTCTTCCACGAAAGAGACCAGGAAAAGTTCAGCTAATTTATTGCAATTTTCTCCTTAAAAAAGCTTTCAAAAAGTCAAAAATACTTAACAAATATAAAAGTTTTCAATAAAAATAAAAAATTTGAATCAATGAGTTGATTAAAAAAGCAAAATTGTCAGACGATTGCATGAAAGTTCTTAATAGAACAAAACCTTCAAAATTGTCAAAATTGTTAAAATTGTTAAAATTTTCCAAATTTATAACATTGTCAAAATTGTCAAAACTAACAAAATAAAAAAAAATTGTCAAAATGGAAAAAATTGTCAAAATTGTCAAAATTGTTAAAATTTTCAAAATTGTCAAAATTGTCAAAATTGTCAAAATTGTCAAAATTGTCAAAATTGTCAAAATTGTCAAAATTGTCAAAATTTTAAAAATTGTAAAAATTGTCAAAATTGTCAAAATTGTCAAAATTGTCAAAATTGTCAAAATTGTCAAAATTGTCAAAATTGTCAAAATTGTCAAAATTGTCAAAATTATCAAAATTGTCAAAATTGTCAAAATTGTCAAAATTGTCAAAATTGTCAAAATTGTCAAAATTGTCAAAATTGTCAAAATTGTCAAAATTGTCAAAATTGTCAAAATTGTCAAAATTGTCAAAATTGTCAAAATTGTCAAAATTGTCAAAATTGTCAAAATTGTCAAAATTGTCAAAATTGTCAAAATTGTCAAAATTGTCAAAATTGTCAAAATTGTCAAAATTGTCAAAATTGTCAAAATTGTCAAAATTGTCAAAATTGTCAAAATTGTCAAAATTGTCAAAATTGTCAAAATTGTCAAAATTGTCAAAATTGTCAAAATTGTCAAAATTGTCAAAATTGTCAAAATTGTCAAAATTGTCAAAATTGTCAAAATTGTCAAAATTGTCAAAATTGTCAAAATTGTCAAAATTGTCAAAATTGTCAAAATTGTCAAAATTGTCAAAATTGTCAAAATTGTCAAAATTGTCAAAATTGTCAAAATTGTCAAAATTGTCAAAATTGTCAAAAATGTCAAAATTGTCAAAATTGTCAAAATTGTCAAAATTGTCAAAATTGTCAAAATTGTCAAAATTGTCAAAATTGTCAAAATTGTTAAAATTGTCAAAATTGTCAAAATTGTCAAAATTGTCAAAATTGTCAAAATTGGCAAAATTGGCAAAATTGTCTAAATTGAAAAAACTGTCAAAATTGTCGAAATTGAAAAAATTATCAAAATTGTCAAAATTGTTAAAATTGTCAAAATTGTCAAAATTGTCAAAATTGTCAAAATTGTCAAAATTGTCAAAGTTGTCAAAATTGGCAAAATTGGCAAAATTGTCAAAATTGTCAAAATTGTCAAAACTGTCAAAATTGGCAAAATTGGCAAAATTGTCAAAATTGTCAAAATTGTCAAAATTGTCAAAACTGTCAAAATTGTCAAAATTGTCAAAATTGTCAAAATTGTCAAAATTGTCAAAATTGTCAAAATTGTCAAAATTGTCAAAATTGTCAAAATTGTCAAAATTTTCAAAATTTTCAAAATTGTCAAAATTGTCAAAATTGTCAAATTTTTCAAAATTGTCAAAACTGTCAAAATTGTCAAAATTGTCAAAATTGTCAAAATTGTCAAAATTGTCAAAATTGTCAAAATTGTCAAAGTTGTCAAAATTGGCAAAATTGGCAAAATTGGCAAAATTGTCAAAATTGTCAAAACTGTCAAAATGGTCAAAATTGTCAAAATTGTCAAAATTGTCAAAATTGTCAAAATTGTCAAAATTGTCAAAATTGTCAAAATTGTCAAAATTGTCAAAATTGTCAAAATTGTCAAAATTGTCAAAATTGTCAAAATTGTCAAAATTGTCAAAATTGTCAAAATTGTCAAAATTGTCAAAATTGTCAAAATTGTCAAAATTGTCAAAATTGTCAAAATTGTCAAAATTGTCAAAATTGTCAAAATTGTCAAAATTGTCAAAATTGTCAAAATTGTCAAAATTGTCAAAATTGTCAAAATTGTCAAAATTGTCAAAATTGTCAAAATTGTCAAAATTGTCAACATTGTCAACATTGTCAAAATTTTCAAAATTGTCAAAATTGTCAAAATTGTCAAAATTGTTAAAATTTTCAAAATTTTCAAAATTGTCTAAATTATCAAAATTGTCTAAATTGTCAAAATTGTCAAAATTTTCAAAATTGTCAAAATTGTCAAAATTGTCAAAATTTTCAAAATTGTCAAAACTGTCAAAATTGTCAAAATTGTCAAAATTGTCAAAATTGTCAAATTGTCAAAATTGTCAAAATTGTCAAAATTGTCAAAATTGTCAAAGTTGTCAAAATTGGCAAAATTGGCAAAATTGGCAAAATTGTCAAAATTGTCAAAACTGTCAAAATGGTCAAAATTGTCAAAATTGTCAAAATTGTCAAAATTGTCAAAATTGTCAAAATTGTCAAAATTGTCAAAATTGTCAAAATTGTCAAAATTGTCAAAATTGTCAAAATTGTCAAAATTGTCAAAATTGTCAAAATTGTCAAAATTGTCAAAATTGTCAAAATTGTCAAAATTGTCAAAATTGTCAAAATTGTCAAAATTGTCAAAATTGTCAAAATTGTCAAAATTGTCAAAATTGTCAAAATTGTCAAAATTGTCAAAATTGTCAAAATTGTCAAAATTGTCAAAATTGTCAAAATTGTCAAAATTGTCAAAATTGTCAAAATTGTCAAAATTGTCAAAATTGTCAAAATTGTCAAAATTGTCAAAATTGTCAAAATTGTCAAAATTGTCAAAATTGTCAAAATTGTCAAAATTGTCAAAATTGTCAAAATTGTCAAAATTGTCAAAATTGTCAAAATTGTCAAAATTGTCAAAATTGTCAAAATTGTCAAAATTGTCAAAATTGTCAAAATTGTCAAAATTGTCAAAATTGTCAAAATTGTCAAAATTGTCAAAATTGTCAAAATTGTCAAAATTGTCAAAATTGTCAAAATTGTCAAAATTGTCAAAATTGTCAAAATTGTCAAAATTGTCAAAATTGTCAAAATTGTCAAAATTGTCAAAATTGTCAAAATTGTCAAAATTGTCAAAATTGTCAAAATTGTCAAAATTGTCAATATTGTCAATATTTTCAAAATTGTCAAAATTGTCAAAATTGTCAAAATTTTCAAAATTGTCAAAATTGTCAAAATTGTCAAAATTGTCAAAATTGTCAAAATTGTCAAAATTGTCAAAATTGTCAAAATTGTCAAAATTGTCAAAATTGTCAAAATTGTCAAAATTGTCAAAATTGTCAAAATTGTCAAAATTGTCAAAATTTTAAAAATTGTAAAAATTGTCAAAATTGTCAAAATTGTCAAAATTGTCAACATTGTCAAAATTGACAAAATTGACAAAATTGACAAAATTCATAAAATTGACAAAATTGACAAAATTGACAAAATTGCAAAATTGCAAAATTGTCAAAATTGTGATAATTGTGAAAATTGTCAAAATTGTCAAAATTGTCTAAATTGACAAAATTTTCAAAATTGTCAAAATTTCAAAAATTTGAAAAATGAGAAAACCGACAAAATTGGCAACATCATCTTATACTTTTTTAGATACTGTTTTTTAAATTTTAAATAAAAAAATGTTTTCGTTTTTCATTAATCTGGAAATTTGCACTTCTCAAGCTTTTCCGAAAGCCGGTTATTTCACTGGTGAAAAGACGTCAAAAAACAGACTAGTAGTTGAAAGGATGAATTTGAGTAAATTTCTTTTCCTTCCAAGAAGCTTCCAGCCTCTAGTATGTAATTGCAAAAGTCTAGAAGTTCTAAATGGAAGGCAATTCTCACCAAGGACATAAGTCATTTGTCCTGTCTGTCTGGTTTGAGTTTGAAGAATATAAAAAGTAGAAAATATTGCAGCCATCTGGAGCTATCTCACGGCCTTTCGTCCTTTTAGGAATGGGAGGGCAAAGAATAAAGTTCAATTGAAAGTACTTGAAAGTTGAATCCATTTGGATGCTTGATGGCTGTTGGAAATGTAAATGTTGTACCTTTGCATCGGAATGCATTCTGCCTAGATGCAAATTTTATTTATTCGAAGAAGCGTAACAAATGAATTGAAATTTCAATTGATTCCAATGAAATCTCTGCTATCATCGAAACAAAATGGATTACAGATTCAAGTGATTTCGTAATGGAAGTAAGTTGATAAAAGAAATGTGACCTGGTATTTAATATTTAATTTAAGGCAGCTAAAGTAGATTTTTTTTCTAAATCTTTTGTCATTCAAAAGCAAAACCAAATGTTTTTCTGTAAAATAATTAATTTATTCCTTTCTTCAGTATTTTCCTTTTTATCAAATCCAATCTTCTTAAAGTGACACCCATTCAGCTGGAAATTATTCAATCTGGGAGATAATCCTTTAATAAAAAGCTGCTCATTAATTTCGACTCCATTAGCAATTCAAACTGTTCCTAACCTGCAAGTAAAATTCATGAGATGCTTACGGAATATAAATTAGCAACGTTTCGATTCGTCTTCCGCGAACAAACAGCGGGAAAAAAACCGCTGCGCGTTACCGATCGAATCTCACCGATAAGAACACCGGAACCGGGGGAAGTAAACGAAAAATGGGGAGCTAACAAAAAAAAAAGAAGAGTACCAACCTATTGCGTGAATTGAAAAATTACTTCCGCCTGCGGCGTCGGCTGATATTGTTGGTTGGAAAGGATTCGACAATTCATCACCCTTCCACTTGTCTTTTGCCGAGTGTCTTGAATATGGTAGACAGTTTCTTGAGAAAAATTCGAGCTTATCATGTTCCGCTCCCATTAATTGCGATCTCCAATATAACAATGTCACAGCACTTCGAAGGCGTGATCGATTGGAGTGTCTGTATTTCTCATTATTCCAAAAATAGGAAAGTGGATACGCAGAACTGCAAAGCAAGTATTTATCGAATTCATTGAGAACTTTAATCTTGATACGTTTTTAACAGACATCGACAAAATCGATAAGCATAAAATTAATATCATCTAATTGTTTTAACCTTATGAGAATCTATTTAGTTAAAAAGATCGAGTCATGCTGTTTTCATAACTTGGAACGTAGTGTGTAGCAGATAATTGCGAGCATGACACTCACTCTGCCGATAGGCCTTTCCGAGTAGATAATCGAAGCAAATCCTGCACAATGGCGATCCTGCCAGGAGATTTTTTTTTGCTGAACGATACTAAGTTTTCGTATCTCGTCGTCGAATCGCTGATTCCAAGCACGACTAGTTTTTTTTTGCTTGTTTTTTTTATAAGTTGATTATCCAGGTGGTGAATCCTTTTTTAATCCACAGTATGCTACTCTGTGTCCATGGATACAATTGGTCGACTCTAGATACTATGTACCCCTACGCCATAAAGTCCACCGGGGGCCTTTGGCCATAATTCCCGTCTGGACCCGCAACTAAGGCTGTACCCGTGATGGGAGACCAAGTCCGTGCTTAAACAGTCATCGGCTTACTCGGTTTCAAGTCAAAACTCTAGAGCAGCATAAACATATCCCTGCCTCTTGTTACGATTCAAGACTAAGGGCCTCTCCTCTGACGACTCGAGGTCCGGCCTATCGTGCGCTCCGCCTCTGCTCGAGACCTCTGAAAGAGACCAATGACCTCTCTTCAAACGACTTGAGATCTTGGCTCCGCTTGGTTTGGCTCGAGGCTTTCTCCTCTTTTTCCGTCCGTGTGTCGGTTGAGAGCAGCTTATCCTAGACTCACGCCTGTCACAGCACACGTCAGGGGCTTTACAAAACTACTCGAATGATTCCCGGCGAAGACGTCATCCTACACCAACTCGAGTAACTCAACCGCTGACGACGAGAAGTCACGCTATCCGAGAGAATTTCGTGGCGTGACTAGTCTCCTCCCTACGAGTTCGTCTACGAAGAAGGTAAAGTCTTTACCCCGCTGTTTCCGTGGTAGGAAGCGTGTTCTACTCGGATACTCCGCGGCGGTGGAGACACAACGTTCAGCAGCTACCGAGGAGACTGTTCGGTATGCGCTGATGACTTGCAGGTTCATCAGCCGCTGCAGCGCTTTTGCAGATTACACTGCTTGCTGAAGGCTGCCCTCCAGGCTGCCACTCCGTACCTCAAAATGGACGAGGTCACACTCGCCAGGACACTCCTTCTGCTGCAGCGGATTGTCGAGTTGTTCAACATGGCCCGCGAGGGGGCTGCTGTCGCCACTGCAACTCTTTCGCAGGAGTAGTCGATGCGAGCCGTAAAATTCAGCCGGACGTCGGTCATCACCTCCAGGTACTTGATCGCACGTTTGGATACTATTACACACGGTCAAGCTGCAATCTTCCCTGATTGTGCTGAAATCAGGCTGGTGATCAGCACCATCTCGGTCTTGTGGTGAGCCAGATGCAAGCTCTTGGAGCACATCCAACTTTCCACCTTCTCAATCGCTACTGTAGCAAGTATCTGGACTTCTCCGTTTCATGGACCCGATGTCAGGAGAATCACGTCGTCGGCGAATCCCACTCCCGTGTTCGTCGTAAACGATGTTTCACAATACTGGGCCAAGTATCGATCCTTGTGGAACCCCTGCCGTGACACTCACTGTTTCCAGTTCTTCACTGGTCACTGGTATTGTAAAGGGTGATACGGTCAAAATTTGGTCAATATCAACTTGACGTATTTCTTTCAATTTTGCATTTAAAAAACCTGAACACCCCTCATTTTGAAGGTGTGTGTGTGTAGCATGTTGCTCCTATTTTGGTTTTGGAATTCACTTTTCAGTTGTCAAAATGCCGTCCAAGGAAGAAGAGCAGCGTATCAAAGTTTTGCTCGCGCATGGCGAATATCCGAGCTACTTGCACGCAAAGCTGGCAAAATCGCTAAAGGTTGCCAAATCAAATCAACAAAATACGACGGCCAAAGCGCGATCCCGGAGGCTGTACACGACGATGCTGACGAAGTTTGACTGCATGGTAGTGGACGACGAAACCTACGACAACGCCGACTACAAGCGGCTTCCGGGACAGGAGTTTTATACGGCAAAAGGAAGGGGAAAGGTAGCAGATATTTTCAAGCACATGAAACTGTCAAAGTTCGCGAAGAAATATCTGGTTTGGCAAGCCATCTGTACCTGTGGCTTGAAAAGCAGCTCATTCATAGCATCCGGGACTGTCAACCTAGAAATTTACGTGAAAGAGTGTTTGAATAAACGTCTGCTGCCTTTCCTGAAGAAACACGGTTGTTCCGTACTGTTTTGGCCGGATTTGGCATCTTGCCATTACGGTAAAAAGGCCATGGAGTGGTAGGCCGCCAACAACGTGTAGGTGGTTTCCAAGGACAAGAGCCCTCCCAACACGACAGAGCTCCGCCCAATTGAGAAATACTGGGCTATTGTCAAGCGGAACCTAAAGTAGACCAAAAAAACTGCTAAGGACGAGCAGCAGTTCAAGGCAAACCGGCTTTTTGCAGCGAAGAAGGCGGACAAGGTGGCTGTACAAAATCTGATGGCAGGGGTTAAGCGTAAGGCCCGGCAATTCGGATTTGGAAATGCGGAAGCCTAAATGAATATTTTTCCTGAATTTTATACTAATTTAATTTGAAAAAGAAATTCAATTTGATTTTTTAAAATAAATGATTTCACCGATTTAAACGCGTTTTCCCTTGACCAAATTTTGACCGTATCACCCTTCATAGTCGCCACTTTTGAAGTCAAATGCCCCGATTTTGCCAGATATTAATGTAGAATTGCCCGGTTTTCACGGCCCAGATACGTGCTGAAAATATTCTGGCAACCTTATTTTAGACCTATAGTGTCTGCGAGACAAATGACCAACATAACAAAGGCTATAAAAAATATTTTAAAAAATTTATCAAATCATTCAGCAGTGATAAATAAAAACTAACTTTTATAATATCAATTGATGACCTATATTATCTGACAAAAGCTTTTAGCTTGTGCCACTTCTAGCAACTTTGCAAAAGAAATAATTTTATTTTCAGTTTTTTACTCACAACTTTTTTTCGGGTGGTTTAATGTATAAAATGTGTTTTAGAGAGTTTTGGAGACAGCAAAGTTGCACACTTTTGCTGAATACACTGTTAAGAAATTTTGAAGTTCGAACAAGATATCTTAAAAAGACTTTTCAAAAATAGTCATTTATAATAGGATATATCTCCTGAGTTCGGACGAGTTCGGTTATATGTATATTTTACAGTTTTGCATTCAGAAAAGTATTGTCTTTGAACTCCAGTGGCCCTGCTGGACATTTTCTGCGCTGGTTGGCTTCTCCGCCTGAAGAACTCCTCTACCATGCGCGTTGGTGCATTTGCTAACCGTAAGTTTTGAAAGTACCCCTCTCGAGCTAACCCTTTCTTCCAACCCAGACTTGTTTGGGCCCAATACATGAGACATGAGACCTGAGACTTGAGACCTGAAATAAGAGACTCGAGATCTGAGACACGAGACATGAGACATGAGACCTAAGACTTGAGACTCGAAACCTGAGACATGAGACATGAGACATGAGACATGGGACATAAGAAATGAGACATGAGACATGAGACATGAGACATGAGACATGAGACATGAGACATGAGACATGAGACATGAGACATGAGACATGAGACATGAGACATGAGACATGAGACATGAGACATGAGACATGAGACATGAGACATGAGACATGAGACATGAGACATGAGACATGAGACATGAGACATGAGACATGAGACATGAGACATGAGACATGAGACATGAGACATGAGACATGAAACATAAGACATGAGACATGAGACCTGAGACATGAGACATGAAACATAAGACATGAGACATGAGACCTGAGACATGAGACATGAGACATGAGACATGAAACATAAGACATGAGACATGAGACATGAGACATGAGACATGAGACATGAGACATGAGACATGAAACATAAGACATGAGACATGACATGAGACCTGAGACATGAGACATGAGACGATCTGAATTCCACACTGTCAAATATGCCTCACTATATTCTAAAATTCTAATTATCTAATTGATTTTGTTATTTATATTGAAAATAAACGATCATTGTATGCAAATTTTTAAATAATCAGCGAGGATTTTTTAATTAAAATGGATTTTTTGCGGGGATGTTCGAATTATGGGTTATTTTTTACGCGGATATTCGAATTAACGAGGTTTTTTTACACGGATTTTTGAATTAACGCTGTTTTTTACGCAGTTTTTCGAATTAACGTGGTTTTTTTACGCGGATTTTTCCTACGCGATACGAAACCCCCGCGTAAAAAAAAAATTAAGTGTATTTTTAATGCTTTTGATTTTTTTTTTTTTTTTTTGAAGGAGTTGCGCGTGAGATCTCGTACGGTACGGTTCACTGGTTCTTCGAACGTGGGTGTTCGTGTATTTTATGCGATTTGTGATGCGGATGAGTGAGATTTTCTAGCCCAACTGAATAATGTTCAATAATTAAACTGGATGCTACATGTAAATAGTGATTATGTAAAAAGGAATGGCTAGGCAATGGAATTGAACGATAAATTAAAAAAAATATGGCTCCTGTTTTGAGTTTGCGTTTCAATTCGGTGATTGTGCAGATATTTTTTAGATCGGTTTATGTGTTGTCCCGTGCTAGGATTTGCTTCTTCCTACAAAATGGAGTGCATAAAAGTGAAGAGCGGAACGCGTATTTGCAGATTAATTTGTGAAATCAACAATGTAATACCATTTTCGGAAGATGTTTTTTTTCTCTACATCGACCTTGTGCGGAATTACTAAAGCGCTTGTGCGTGGTTATGAATCGTTTCGTCTCGCTCCCTCAAATTAAGTTGCTAAAGTGTCTCCGAAAGCATCATCAACCGACATGAGCTTTTTTCTTCGTGCTGTATCATGGAGATGTTCTCGTCTCAGAGAATGTCCTGTCTCGCTTACTCCAGTGAGTCACTGATAAAGGATTCATCATGCATGAATCCAGGGCTGATAGATTAGGGTGGTGTAAAATGTCAAAAATCCCAATCAGCCATGCTGTGACATTGTTTACAAAACAAGAAGGTATCAAAGTGCATCAAGCACGCAGGTATCACCGGCTTTAGATTATTGAGCGACTGAATAATATCGGTTCAGTGACAGTGCGTATTTAAAATTCGTTTTGGTTTCGTAAATTTTTCATAAATTCTAACATCTTTCTCCCCTACAGCGGAATCCGAGGAAAGTCTGTTCCTTCTGGCTCAGAAGCTGAGCAAACTCTAATCAACGATGATCTCTTGCGGGTACGGCATCTGGACGAAGTGTCGAGTTCGGCGATATCGGATGCTTTGCGCTGAAGTTGTCGTCGAGGATCTGCTAAAAGACTGAACGTGCGGCACTGGCCAACGATGCCAGTCGGAGGGCGGTGAAGTTAAACCCATTCATGAGGCAATCGTTGCCGAACTATGCCAGCGTGGAGAGAAACCGGATCCGACGGAAGTGTTTCAGCTTTCGAGCACCGATATATTTGCCACTAGTCAGCCAACGGCCTTAAACTCGTCGGTGGTTTGGTTCGGAAATGGATGTGGCGGAGGTGGGGGAGGAGGAGTAGGAGGTGGTGGCAGTTTTATTATTAACCCGGACGTCGGAATCGAGCTTCAACAGCAGCAGCATCAACAGTTAATTAGCGGTAGTCATTTATCTACTCCACTAAATCAGATTGGGGTCCCATACAGAATATAATCAATACACCAAATAATGCTCCACAACAGCAACCTTAGCTCCAACAGAGCCAGAATATATCTAGTATAACAGATGTTGAACAAACTCCAGGCAGTGGTGCAGGGGCGGAAGTGGGGACCCCTTTCCGGAAGCAACAGTTTAAGTATCTAGCCACCATGAGTCCTACCATTCCTAGTTTCGACGTTTTACCTATAATGCATAGTCCAGTTTTAAGCAGTGACCAATCGAATTTGATAATGCCACCTTCGCCACAGCAGTTCTCGACTTTGGCCACCGGTTGTCATCAGCCGCAACAACCTCCCGGTTCGTAAATCCAACAACAGCTGAATACGATACAGCAACAGCAAATCATAGCCGAAAGTGAACAGCAGAAAATTGCTCTCCTGTGCAGTAACTAAAAGTTGCGTGGCCACCACAATTTAGGTACAATGTGCAACATAATTAAAAGGAAAATGGATACTACGGTAAGCATTAGCTATCCCGATTTCCTATTGCCGTATTAAGTTCAGTTTTTTTCTTTTTAGACAACAATGATGCTGCTGCAGCTACAAAAAACAAACACCAAACCGATTGTGTTTAGTCAGACAGGCAGCCAGTTGATGACGCTGCGAACATCCAACACGACCGGCGGTGCCCTGCAGGCCCATAATGTACGGCGAAGTTCCAGGCTTTTTAGCAACAACAACTATTCAGTGAAGGAGAACACCAAGAGTCCTCAACTGAATTATAAATTCGTAGCATCTCGATCTCCGCCGCTTAAACCTAACATAAGAATTTGCAAGAATCTAAACAGTAGTACGGCCAGCTTGCTGGAAAATGTCCATGAACGAAAGTCTTCAACCGGAAGCGATGGAAAGGAGAAGATCGAAACCATCACTTCCAGTGAAACGTTAAGTGAAAAAGTTTTCATCAACAACAGTGTCAACAGTGCCCAGAAAATGGCACAGCACGGGCTGGCCATGAAAAAAACAGAGCGCCGATGGCTTGATGACACTGCTGCGGGAACTCGGCCAGAACTATCTTCGGTTACAGAGCTACGAGTGCGCAAAGGCTATCGAACGCTTCAGTAACGTTCCATCGCATCACTACAACAGCAGTTGGGTTAAAAGTATGATCGCCCTGTCGCACCACGAGATACGAGATTATGAAGCTGCCGTTAACATTTTCCGGCTGATTCATGTTGATAAAATAATATAAATCGTTCAACCAGTCTTTTTTATAAACTTCCGTAATTTTCATCAATATTCAAAAATAAAAATATTTCACAAAGTTTTGGTTTATATTTTTGTCAGTATTTTAATACAGAACCAGCATTTTTGTCGAATTGAATAGAATACAATAATGTTAAAAACCTAGGATACCATGACATCGAGCATGGTATGTTTGGTCGTGTGAGGACCACCTTGTCGCTAAAGCGAATTTCATAGATTCCCTTCGGGCCTGAGGAAAATCACCTGACGTTCCAGTTAGGGATGTGTTAGCTGTGATGGATTTGGACTACATGTTCGAAATATATCATTTCCTAAAAGTTATTGATCTTCATCTGTAATTCTTTTTATTTTCATATTTCTCTTTCTATCCTTCTTTCTCTTCTAAACAAGTGTTAAGCTAAGCATACCAAAATTGTAAAAATGCAAAACGAGTTTGGCTCGTTATAGCTTTACATTGTATGTATTAGGAAATATTCTTTTAAATACAAACATGTAACATTTATTCCTTTTCTTCTAAAGTACAACAGCTGTAACCTAGTGTTACGGATCGGAAATTTTAAGCTCCAAAATTTTAGCCAGCTCGAGGCGTAAGAATTTCATCATTTCCGCCTGCAGCTCAATCCACCATCCAGTACAGTTCTATCTGCAGATCGCTGCCCGAGAACAGGACCATCGGCAGCAGCGGAACCGTTGTGGTTTCCCGAATGTAGATCCGGGACGTTTTAACTTTTTTTCTGGTAGACCAGGTACGTGGAATTGAAGTGGCCACATGTGGCATTTATCGAGGACGGATAAAAGAAAACGTATCCATCCTGTTGGGTTTTAAAACGAAGATGGGACGGTTGAGGCAGTTTGGGTACCGCACCACTCGCTCCACTGATGAAACTTTTCTCTGGGTTTATGACGTTTGGGTAGAGGGCAGCGGATAGGATGGCCGCTAGGAGCCGGTTATTCTCTCCGTTAGAATTTATTTCCGTTCCGGTAAGCTACTTGTAGCTCATCTTTAATAAATTTCCCCCGACGACTACTCAAATCTAGTGGAACAAATCCAATGGACACCAGCAATTCCAAGAACTGTTGCTTCATTTCATCGATCGTGTGAAGCGTTTTGGTCGACAGGTAATTCTCTTCGGCAAAACAGTTGGTCGCATATCGACTGCGCTTCGAAGTCTCCTTCCATTTCCTGTAATCATTAAGCATCGTCAAATGATTGCTATTCGCAATACCGAACAGCCGCTTTCTACTTTCTGGTTCGTTCCTTTTGTTGAAGGGAGACACAAACGGACTCTTGTAGCTAAAACAAGTCGCTATCGTTAGCACACTATCCAGGCACTGAAAAATAGCTCCAAACAGCATGAGCTTTCCTATCCGCACATCTACCGATAATGCTGCTAAATGATGACCCGAAGCAGTCAGTTGTTTCTTGGCGGCATCAATGTTCTCATCACTAGGTGGTCGTCAATGGTCAATGGTACCCGAAGTTTCAGCGATGTTGGTACTCAGCATAATTTTCCTTTTCCCTTGGGAGTTTTTCGGAACACCTGGGCCTGTTCCTCGCTGCACAGCGTCGAGTGCAACGGTATCAGCAGGAAGCGATCCTCTCGGGGGCCAAACATGCGACTATCCAGCAGGGCTTCGTGAACGTTCTTGACCTCTTCCAGCCCGGGGAGGAAGATGAGAATCGTTCCCTCCTGGGGCCACTGATGATCGCCATCGACGTTAAATCGTAGGATGTGCTCGATCAGCTCCGGGTTGATGCGGAGGGGGTCCAACAGATAAAGTGTTTTGCAGGTTGCCTTGGAGTATTCTGTGGAATATGAGAAAAAATGTGAATGTTTGTTAACAATAATTCACCAATTACAATATCAGCAACACCTACAGACGAAAGTTCCTATACTTAACTCACTGATAGTACAAGTATCAAGTGGTCAAGTTGTTGGAAAATACACAATCCATCACGACCTGGTTCAGCGGTATCGGGCGATAATTGGGGAATGGTTGGTAAAAATTCTGGTTCCAGTTTAACTTTCTGCTTCAGTAGGGAGGGCGTTGAGGAGGAACTGCTGCTGGAGGCAGTGCTTGGAGATCGGGCTTCACGACTTTTGCCCGAGGAGCTAGGAGATTGTTTTTCCGTTTTGGCATTACAGTCACTGTTGTTTGTTGTAAAACAAAAACAAAAAAGATTTACATCAAGTTGGTGGTGACGTCATATAAAACACCACTACCAAAGCACGACTTTTTCGTCATACTTTTCGTTGATTTTCTTTGACACAAAACGTAAACAATGTAATAAGCTGTCAAAATTTTGGCATGCGTGCCCACTTCTCCACCTTGCCTACTTTGTGTCAAAGTTGTTCCACCCTAGATCTATCAGCCCTGGCATGAATCATGTGTCAAAGGTATGCTGAACAAAATGCTTAATGAAAGCTCTGGAACCGATAAAAGCTAAGTATTTGCTTTTTTTTAATTTCTTTTTGAGCGAACTCTGTATTTGAGTAGCGAAAGCTGATCGAATTTCAGCGACGGCAAGTTTGTTCAATAACATAGGTCAATTGATTCGGTAGAATAATTTTATACTTCTGGTGAAGGAATGGTGAGAGTATTGTTGTATTCTATAATGCGACCGAATGTTTGAAATAAGCAGTGATTGAATTTTGCTGAGCATGAGTTGATCAACCATCTCTCGCTCAACGCTTTACTCGGAAGCAAAGGTTGCTTTGAGGCAGCGAAAACGACAAAACCGATGATGTATACGCTCTCAACATGGCCGCCTTCATGAAGCAATATACATTCGAGGCAGCGAATCCAAAAAACCAAACGAATGGCTCTCACTCATCTCCTGTCACAACCTTGAGGGAACCGAATTCAAAAGGCAGAGCAAACCCGAGTCTCCTCGTTTGTGCCTGGATCGAATGCGTGAGGTTTTTCTGCTATTGCTATTATTGCACAGCAACCGCACGCAGGCAGCTAGTTTTTTCATTTCTTTTTCTTCCCCCCTCTTTCACCATACGTTGCGGGCCGTGCAACGCAATAAGTTTGGTTGTTTTTGTTGTTGCCTCAACCTTTGCGGCGAGGTGGAGTTATTCAAATTCAACAACGAAAATGAGTATGTGTGCCTCGTCTTCTTCATGCATCATGTAGCAACCGAACGTTGAGAGAGTTCGTTCGGGGCAGCAAACGGATAGTGTCTCTCAGAGCAGATCCTCCTCATAGGGGGAGGTTTGAATGAATGTATATGTATCGTCTCCTGTATAGCTATGCGAGGCCTCAAAGTGTGTATTTTGAATGCCTCTGATGAGAAAATTGGTGAGGATTTCAATCACTGGAAATAAGAGAAGATGCAGAGCGCGCCTACTATGATATGACGGTGCCGTCTGCGTTGCGCAGCTGTACGGTATGTTCGACCAGGTTCGACCAAAAACGGAGCGACGCTAAACTCCGCGAAATCATCTGGATAGGGTTGCCAACTGCAATTAAGCTAAGGTTTATTAAAAATATTGCTAAATTGTTTTACAAATTATATTTTCTTAAAATCGTTCATAATATGATGCTCAGTTGTATTTTTAAAGTGCATATTACAGATACAGCGTATTTCAAATTCTAATGCCATTAGATAGGTCATTTACATTTATTTCAGCTAGGTTGGTTTGGATGTGTTTTATCTCTCTTCAGCTACAAATAAACAATCCCTCAAATATATTATTAGTTTTACATGAAGTATAATAAATAGTTCATAAAATAAATTTATTGATGACTGAGTGAAAGGCAAACCAACAATTTACTTTTCTTGATATAAAATTTACATTACTCCTTCCTTTTAGGTCGTCTAATGTTTTGTAATATTTTGTTATTTTAAAAGTATTCGTGTACATATTTCATAAGATAAGTATTTCATTTTACTTTTATGAAGAACATTATATTTGAACTTTCGAAAGCATTTTGAGTGATATAAAGGAAGCTATGGAAGGTGGCTTTATAAGCAGAGGAAAAGTGTTAATAGTAGCCAGCGACAGCGAGCGCGTGACTGAACCAGGTGAGACAAAACGTGGTGGTTTTCCGGCTAGATACAGTCTTTTGACTCGTCAGTGCTGCTTCCGAAAGTCAGACCAGCCTGCATACTTATTTTTGGAATTTCAGATGTTTTTTAATTAAACTTTTCGGGGTAGAGGGAAAATTCAATAAAATAATTTGTACTAGCTCTTTCACTCTAAAGATTCCATCGACCTTGGTGTTCATTCAGTGACGTTGGTGATCATTTTTCTTGCTGTCTCTCCCTAGCTGATGTCTTGGATGTCTCTCACTCTAGTTCTTTCAGCATTCTTCTTGCATTAGTTTCATACATTTTCCATACAAGTTTCTTTTCATGTTCATACGTATGTTGGGCAACGCTGACTTGCCCGATAAAGGGGCTGGGTGCCAAATGATATCGTTTGAAAGAGATGAAGCCATTTGGGATTTTAACATCTGTCTCACTCACACCCACTTGTTTTCAGATTCTTTAGTTCATTGATTTTCTGGCCCAGTCTAGGAGAAGGCCAACAGGTGTTGAATCTACTGCCCTTGCTGCCTGCCGGTTGGAGAGGTTTTAAATTTAGCATGGCCTACTAGTTTATACGGGTTCATGCGTAGGGCAGAAATTAGTGTTTTCAAATAGTTGACGGGATAAAGAACACAGTGTGTTAAAATTCCTCAAAAAAAAAAAACAAACTTAAACCACATTTTGTCCAACATAATATTACTAATTATTATTGAAGTTTCACAGCCTTATAGAAAAAAACCCCAATTAATCACAATGATCTATATCTTACAAAATTGTATTTTTGGCTAATATTTTTCATGGTTTCAGATTCGTAAAAGTTAAACAGTTATTACATTACCATTAGAATATAAAGATACTTTTGTAAATCCTTAATATTTTCAGCTGGATCGCCACAGGATGAATAACAAGTAGAAAAGGAGAAATTTCGAACAATTTATGCATCAAATGTTTTATTAACCATGTTTTTTTTTTTCAGAAAAACATGATAAATTTATTCCAGTTTCCTACTCTTCCGACCATTATTAAATTTTTTAGTAAACTTTTTTTTCCCCATATTATTTATCTTCATCTTTGTATACCATAATTGAAATCATATACTAAATACATGTCCATCTTTTATTGGACGTATTAGGGTGCTAAGTTTATATAATTAGGCAATTATATTTATGAAGTTCCTGGATATGTCAACAATAAAAGATGGAAAGACTAATCATAATTACATGACCCATTTGGTCATGCGGCTATGATTAGGCGGGGCTTATTGGCAATGAAAGTAGCCTAACACCACCAGCACCCGCGATTGAACAATTTTAATCAAACGGATTAATATTGGCTCTTTTGCATAACATACCTGCCAGCTCAGGGGGTCGTTGGATGGATTATACATACATACATACATACATTTTTAATGCTTTTGATTTTTCATCTTTTCAAAGAAACACCAACCCGTTTAGCGATTTGACGAAATTTAAAGGTACGAAAAGGCTTCTTTCATTTTCATTTCCAGCTTGAAAACTTGAATTGACATAAAATTGATATCACTCAAATATGTCTATTCTCAATTGTTCAGCTTCCTATCGGAAACATTTTTAAAGTGTATTAAATTGTTATCTCAAATGAATGTTTCAGTTAAACCTATTGCCCGGTTTTACCTTGACTTTTTTGGATATTTGTTACAATTTGTATCATACAAAATCTGAAAAAGGCCATTCTTCGCAAAATCATACAAAAACTTGAAAAAGAATTTTCGCAATATTTTAATTTGTGTAAAAAAAAAAAAATTAACTAATAGAAAAATAAAACATTTCTAATTATACAATACAATGTGTTTTGATAAAAAAAAAAAAACAATTCAGTGTTTTATTAAACTTATTTTGCCTGAATATTTCCTAAGTTTTGAACCAAATTTGCCCGGATTTTAACCCGTTTTTTTTGGAGAAAAATTTGAAGTCAAATACCTGGAGTTTGCCAGGATTCTTTGATAAAATTGCCTAGAATCTCCCGGCTCGGATACGCGCACGAAAAATTCTTACAATCTTAGTCTAAACATTCATTACCTATTATAGAACTTTAAAAATCTTTCGTATGCTTTAAAAGCAGCTACTAAAAAAAAATTCGAAAATATCTGTTAGGTACATTAAATAAGGGGGTGCCATAAGAAAATATTTTTTAATTACTGAATATACCTTTAAATCGAAATATACATCCTGAATATTTTTTTGCTATGCTATGCTTATGATTTCATAAACATTGAACTTCTAGAGCTGGTTTGTAAGTTTTGTTAACTGTTTTAACAAAACTTTTTAAAATTTCTCCTCGGACGGCCCCTCTGAATCGGGGGTAAATTGCCCTCCCCTTATTAATCAGACCTGGAATGTCATGTTCAAGTTTCCCAATAAAAACAGAACTGTGTAATCAGACTTTTACGGAATGTGTAATACACACGTCACAGTCATTGGAATTGAGAAATTCTGGATTTCCGAAAAGCATAAAATTATGTAAAATATTGCACAAAATTTGGCAATGAAGGAACATCTCTTACGACATAGCAATTTGCTAAATGGGAATTTAACAATGAATTTGTTTCATTTAAATGTCGAATGGACCTTATTGAAAAAAAAATTGGGAAGATGAGAATATCATTTTCACTTTGGCACAAAAACTAGCACACCACCACAACAGGGCGTAATTAAAACACCATTCAACCAGGCAAACTTTTCCAACTGGAGGAAAATCACCTAACAAACCCGAAACAAAGTTTACCAATTTGCCAACGGTTCGAAAATTGGAAGCCACTCAATAACCCGGCAAACATCGAGGCCAACCCGGCTGCTGACTGCTGGCTGGTCGTTGACAAACCCGAATGAAGCAAACCTTTCGGAGCCACCTGTTGCTCAGAATCAGAAAATTGTACCTTCCCTTATAAGACAGCTTACCAGTAACTCTTTTTCTTCGCAAACCTTCGCCTCGGTGGTGAAAGTTGAAGAGAAAAATCCTGCCCAAGAGTAAAGCACCAATTTTCTTCTGCCGGCACATCGGCTCAAATCATGCTGAAAACTAAATTATACCCGGAACGGAATTTACGCTGTTCTAGAAAAAGCAGAAAAAAAACGAGCAAACTTTGGCCATGCGGAAAAAGACAGCCTGGGGCCCGTTGGAGAAAACTCGAGAGAAAAGTGCCATTTCAGTTTCGGAGCAAAGTTTCCCATCAGTTGCTGCAATCGTCAGTTGATTTTGTTTTTTTTTTTCTGTCAACTATCCTTTTACTTCTGATTCTCGCTCCCAATCCAATCCCGAGGAAGCAAGCGAAAGCGAAAGGATTTCGCTCAAAAGTTGTCGCCGGCATGCTGGAAAATGTGACAAAAACACTTGATTTTTTCCACATTTTGCCAAGCCGGCAGCATTGAAGAAAATCTTGCGACATTCGCCGGTTTGTTTTGAAGTGGGAAAAAACAATTTCGTTTCTATCATCTTCTAAACTTGGAGAAACAAGTCAAATTGCTTTCCAGGTCATGTGTTACATGGGTTGGGTAGTAACTGGAATTGGTTTTTCAAATTTCTTCTGGTGAGGAGCTTATCAATCAAATTAAATCACACCCATTATTTATGAATAACTGAAAACTCACTTGAAATAGGATGCCATTTACAATTTTTTTTCCAGACTTAAATTAAATTACCCCTTTCTCGAAAAAATGTTTGATTTAATTTAGTAGCCTAATGGTATGCATCAATGGAACCTACTAAACGTTCAAATATCCAAACGTGTCGAGTTTTCCGAGAAAAACGAAAATGGAAAATGATTCGCATTCATTTAAAGGGAAAGTGAAGCCAAGGTGCGTGTATGTTTAAGTTATCATCCGCAAACAAATTAATCGGATCCAGCGTGGTGTGAAATGTGTGCTTCTAACTTAGTCGGATGTGAACTGGCAATATAAAGTAACGCAAATAAACGAAATTCTATAGAAGGCTTGAAATGTTTGCACTGTGCATTCCTGTTAAGCTTTAAGTAACTTTCAATTTATTATTTATGGGATAAAATATCGATTTGAATGTGTATTATAGCATTTAAGTTCATCAAGTCCAACTCTCCCAAATATACACTTATGGTTTAATTGAGTTCAGTTGATTTAAAAAAAATACATTTATTCACTTTTATTGATGGATCACTAATTGGTAACAATTAACGATCTGGCTGATCCAACTACGCGACTCGAACTGACTCTGGTCTTCCGACCTTCTAGCAACCTAACATAATCTAATGAAAAAAACTACTCTGGTCATCCGGGAACGCTTCGCTGGAACCGATGTGTTCTCCCATCAGATTGCCGCGTCTCAGGTTTCCGATTACTGCATCGATGTTTTTCTCGTAAAGATGCAGTAATGTTGATGTTTCGCAATCTGAGAATGTGTCTCGGACGCTGATTCGCGTGAATGGGCTATCGGGAATGGGCTGTGTACATAACTATACACCAACCGATTTTCCCCACCGCAGTGATTTCATTGATGTGAAAAATTGTACAAAGTTGTCAGTTAGACTGCCCCAAATTTGTATGGGAAATTCAAAACCTGTGAAATGTTATGCGCTGCAGGTTAAAATTGATCCTAGGCCTAGTACAAGATCTCATGCCAAATTTGGGCCAGATCGGATCACGTTTAGGGGTCGCTCAACGAGCCTGAAGTTTGTATGGGATTTTGAGACATTTTGTTCGGGAGAAACAAGAAAAAACAGTTTTTCATCAATGACTTTGGTTCCCGTCGGCAGATTTCTTTCAAAAACGAGTTTTCTTAAAGCCTAAATTATGAAAAATATTTCATCCGAAGACTGCATTTCAATTAGAGTTAAGATAAGAAAGTTATAAGGCTTCAAAAATGGGTTAACTTTTTTACGGATGGTATTCATCACTGTTAATGAGTCGAGGCGGTCGAACATATTGACGCCTCATTAACAGTGCTGAATACCACCGTTAAAAAAGTTAGCCCATTTTTGAAGCCTTATAACTTTCTTATCTTAACTTTTATCGAGATGCAGTCTTTGCATGAAATATTTGTCATAATTTAGGCTTAAAGAAAACCCGTTTTTGAAAGAAATCGGCCGACGGGAACCAAAGTTATTGATGAAAAACTGGTTTTTCTTGTTTCTCCCGAACAAAACGTCTCAAAATCCCATACAAACTTCAGGCTCGTTGAGCGACCCCTAAACGTGATCCGTTCTGGCCCAAATTTGGCATGAGATCTTGTACTAGGCTAAGGATCAATTTTAGCCTGCAGCGTATAACTTTTTCAAAAGTCGGTTCATTTGGGGCACTCTATTGTCAGTTCATGACAGAAAGTTGATAGTAGAGCTGCTCTATGAAATCTTTGCTAATGCATTGTAGACTAAGTATCTAGCTTAAGGTGGCAAGAATTTTTCGAGCAAGTCTCCGGGTCGGACAAATTTGGACTATTTTATCTAAAAACCTGGCAAAATCCAGGCTTTTGATTTGAAATTTGTCAACCAAAAATCTGGGCAATATCCGGAAAAGTTGGTCACAATCCAGGAATTGCTCAACAACAATCAAGAAAAAAAACTTGGAGCAATTTTTTTTCATTAAAATTCATCAGCAGATTTTTAATCGTATTTTAGACTTCAAAAAAAAAATTATGATAATTTTTATAAAACCTGCACAAAAAAATTGATTTTGGACGCATGAATAAAAAAAGTTTAACAAAAGAATTTTTTTTATTTGATTTGCAAATAAAGTGAATAAATCTGGGCGAAACTCGGTCCTTTTTAATGAAATCTGGGCAACCGGGCCAAACTGGACTTTTTCCAAATTTTGTATTAAATATCTGGGCAAAAGGGATAAAATCGGGCAATCCGGCAACCTTAATCTAGATGCCAAACTTTGTTTTTCGTTTTTTTTTGCCTTTTCTACGGGAACCTCTCAGTAGAACTTCTCTGGATTGCTCTGTCTCTAACCAATTGAAGATCTCTATATTTTACAATTATTTGTAAACAGTTCATGAACTGTGCTATAAACGCATCCATAATTTTGGATTGCAAATCGAGGATGAACCACGCACTGTAAATCTTCAAATGCACCAGTATATGCATCCCGTATCCCTAATCCTAATAAAGAGATCGTAAACCCTAATAAAGAGATAAGAAATGTTTCGGTTTTCTTTGATATTAATTATCCATTTTAAAAAGTTGCTATAGTTTTTCTACCTGGTATCAGGGCCAGGCAAATATTGTTTATTTGTTCTGAAAGCCTGGTTAAATCCATGCATTTGATTCCAAAATTATCAACCTGAAATCTAGGCAATATCTGGGAAAATAAAAAAAAATACATACCTGAAAAAATATTTTTTAATCGTCAGATATTAGGTCACATTTTAGGCTTCCAAATGATAGAGATTATTAAATAATTTTTTTTGTCGTAAAAATCCAAACTGTTTGTTTTTATTATCGATTTTTTGGCGAATAAATAACTACAAAATTACTTGCCAGTTGGTCCGAAAGTTTTGAGCTACTTTTGGCTTTTGACTCCTCTTCAGCGGACCTTAAATTAAATTTATTTTTCTTTAATACACCATTTCATTATACTATTTTAAACTTACTTAATCTAGCGATCGTCTATACTACTGTTTGTAGTTATTTGTTTACTTTTGAAATTATGTTTACTTCTGTTTATTGACAACGTCGTTGTCGTCCATAATTTTAATGTGGATCATTTCTGCACAAATTCTTGGGTTATATTTTGAGACTTTTTCAAGAATATTCGTGTTTTTAAAGTCAAAAATATGACCATATTCCATGCTATATTTGGCTAGTCCTGATCCTCCAACCTTTTTGTTCTTAACATAGTTTTTATGATGCTCTAAACTTGTATGCAAAAACTGACTTGTTTTTAAACAACATTTGCTGTTTTTTCCTTTGAAATTTTATCTTTAGTTTTAGTAAAAATTGTGTTTTTAACTTTGTCTTAGGACTTAAAGGCAACGTTGATGTCATATTGCTAAAAACATCGAGCTAGTTTTTCTCCTAGACCTGCGCAATACAGTTTTGTGATAAAGTTTTTGGCTTGTTCCAATTTTTCCTCACTTAAACTGTTGTACATTTAAAGCGTTCTCTCTTTTACAGTTTTTGCTACAAGTTGATCGGGATAGTTATTTATGTTTAGAATGTTTATTACATTTCAAGTGTTCTTTCCCTATAGTTTACATTTGTCAATTTCAACGCTCTATCAACTAATGTTACTATAGTGTTTACTTTGTGTGAAAAAGGGCTTACCGATCCAAAGTCCAGGTATCGTCCGTTCTCATCCTTCGGAAACCACTCTGTCGTCAAGCCGAAAATCAATCTATTATGGATATGATCAATTGCATGCATTAACGGCTGAAGTTCACAATCGAGCAAGAAGTGGATGGCAAAATCAAGTTTTTGGACATGATCGAACGACGTGAAGAGGACGGCTTGACGACAGAGTGGTTTCCGAAGGATTCAAATTTATACAGTTACAATTTCAATGCATGCATCTTAACCATCGGCCGATAATGGGACTCAAACCCATCAGTTACAGCTGATACCCAAATCAAAATAAAAATTTGCACCACACATAAGCCACTTGACTATATGCTTTTCGAATGAACATGTTAATCAAACATGTGGATTTTCAAACGCAAAGATTTAAAATTTTCCACTCGCGAACTCTTTTGGGCTTCTGATCACTTTACTCGGCATTTTTAGATTATCATTTTTCATTTGCTCCATTTTCATTGAAAATAAACAACACACTTAAAAAAATAGCACACTAATGCACTGTTTGCCACTAGCCCATTGCTTGAACAATTTTTTTTTTACTTTCTTGAAGTAAAAAGTGTTTAATAAGCTTAAATTTGTTATAAGTAATATCACTCACCGCTACCGACCAAGCTAGCGAAGCCGTCTATCGATCCAACCTCTTCCAACTTAGCTTATCTGGCCGGAACTTAAACGGAAGAATTGTTTTCGCATCAATGGGTTGTATTTGCAAAAATCAGGGCAAAATCTTTTTCTGCGCAATATCTTGACGATTGGCAAAAGTCCGTATTTTACAAACAAATCAGAGCATCTGGCATCCCAGCCAGCCAGCACTCAGCCAACAGCACGCTGTCAAAATTTCAGCTGCGTTTCATCCTCTCCTCCGCATCCAACCTTCGTCTACTTTTTGCCAATATGAGACCACCATACTAGATCCATCATGGTCCACACTATGATGAGTGGTATTCGACGAAAGGTTCGAAATTTAATCAAAACCACATCGGAATATTTTTTTTTTCATTATTTTTCCTTTAAAGTGCAATAAAAAACCTATATTTTGAGTACAACACATCTTTATTTTGGTTAAATAGTTTCGAGATAAACCCGTTTTAATGCGTCCAGATTTAAGATGATCCATGCTTTAAAAAATGTGTTAAAATCAGTGATTGAAATCCTCACCAATTTTCTCATCAGAGGCTCTCAAAATACACACTTTGAGGCCTCGCATAGTAATACAGGAGACGATACATATACATTCATTCAAACCTCCCCCCATGAGGAGGATCTGCTCTGAGAGACACTATTCGTTTGCTGCCCCGAACGAACTCTCTCAACGTTCGGTTGCTACATGATGCATGAAGAAGACGAGGCACACATACTCATTTACGTTATTGAATTTGATGGACTCAAGCCGATAGCTGTCGTTGAGGAGAACATCTTCAACCTCGCCGCAAAGGTTGAGGCAACAACGACAACAACCGAACGAATTGCATTACATAGGCCCAAAACGTATAGTGCAAGGAGGGGGGAGGAAAAAGAAACGAAAACACTAGCTGTCTGCGTGCGGTTGCTGTGCAATAATAGCAACAGCAGAAAAACCTCGATATTCGATCCAGGCACGAACGAGGAGACTCGGGTTTGCTGCAGGGTTGTCAACTATTTTTCAGAAAAGTCTGGAAGATTTTTAAAAAATGTCTGGAAATGTGTGGAAATGTCTGGACACCTTAGCTTTGAAGGTGGCGACCTTTTTTTGACTTTCTAACAGATAGGCATAGCGAACGGTCAGTTGGGGATATCATTAATTAAGGGTCCAAGACCCCACTTTATATATACCAATCGACTCAGCTCGACGAGTTACGATTATGTCTGTGGATTTGTATGTTCCATTGAAACGTTCTTACCACATTAACTCCTATTCTAGGTTTTACGATTTTGATGAATTTAGTATCAAAAAAATGATTTTTTTTTCCTGTAGGTCATATCTTAAAACCAAATAAAAAACAAAGTTGTTTAAAATTGTTCTATTCCATAGTAAATATCAAGCTTACGTTGGCTCCAAAAAAGGTAGCCATTTGATCAGCAGCAGTAAGCCAGCAATCGCTAAATTAATTACGGAGGCGATCGAAAACTTGACAAAAAGTTCATCAAACAGCCGAGAATCGATCCCACGCCATCTAACATGAGAGTTAAGGAGGTTAACCCCTTGACCACTAGTGAGCGTCGAGAAATATGGCCATCAAACTTAAACAGTTTGAAATATTTTGATAGTACATGAACTCCTTGAATATCAGTTCGCTTATCCTCCAAAAAACGTACTAGCCATTTTGTATTGAGTTTAGTAATTTTTGTTTGCGATTTTCTTCAATCATGATCTCTTTTATAGATTAATCATATATGATTCAGAAATAAGGTATCCATCATTGTGTCATATGTTTCTAAAGATAATTTACACTCTGTAAGAAAGCCTCAAATCCACTGTTAAGTGTATTAAATCGGGTTTTTTTTGGTCCCCAGATCTCAATGTTGCACTACTATTTTCCTGTCACCATATCAGTCACGTGTTATGTCTTGTATGTATATATGTATGTAGAATCCCCAAACCATATCAGTCACGTATTATGTATTAATCTCAATTTGACATACATCTTCAAAGCAATTGCCAATATTTATAGATTTCGAACACCTATGAATTCATAATTCATAAATTCTAATCATTTCCTGCCATGGCCAAATTGAATTTTCATAGTTTCTTAGAACAATTTATGACCAAACCCAAAAGTCTGGAATTGTCTGGAAGAATTGTCAAAAGTCTGGAAGTCTGGAAACCTGAAAAAATGTCTGGCAAAAGTCCAAAAAGTCTGGAAGATCCAGACAAAATCTGGAAGGTTGACATCACTGGTTTGCTGTGCCTTTTGAATTCGGTTTCTTCAAGAATGTAACAGGAGATGAGTGAGAGACATTCGTTTGGTTTTTTGGATTCGCTGCCTCGAATGTATATTGCTTCGTGAAGGCGGGCCATGTTGAGAGCGTATGCATCATCGGTTTTGTCGTTTTCGCTGCCTCAAAGCAACCTTTGCTTCCGAGTAAAGCGTTGAGCGAGAGAAGGTTGATCAATTCATTCTCAACCAAATACAACCACTGGTTAAAATGTTCATGTTTCATTTTAAATTAAAAATAAAGTCATTCCTTAAAATTAAATCATCTTTATATGTGAAATCATACTTGTTTCCAAAATTTGACAAATGCTTTTCAATGCAATGAGTCCTCTTGTCATGTCTAACTATGCATGTGGTGCTAATTTGTTGCATAAAGATGCATAAATTTTGTTATATTTACAATTTTTTTGTGGGACTGCCACCAACCTCTCCTCTCTTTCATCATCGCCTATAAAGCGAGAAGAATTATCCTTACTTTTTGTGTCAAAACATGCTTCTGAAAAATTATGATGATTACCCTAACCCCTGATAATCACCCTAAAACTGTTCAAGCTGTCTATAGTTTAAGCACAGTTTTTATGGGTGTTCAGCATTCTCAAAGGGGGGGTGTTGGAGGTTGACTTGAAAATATTATACAAATCATCCCCAGCCAAGAAAAACTCTCGGGTATCAAATTTGTTCATTCATATAAATAATAACATTTAGCCTTAAAACATGGTATTGTACAAAATTCATTAAAAAAAACACAGCAAAACAATTGATTGATATCGAGGTACATCTTCGGCGTAGCCAAACAAACCATAAAGTTTAAATTTACTCATGTTATCGTTACTGAAAAATTCTGCAAATAATCATGGATAAGTATCGAACCAAAACCCAGCTGTCTAGATTCCAAGGCTAAAAAAAAAAATCAAAAATGACCCTAAATCGACTCAGTCTACTTACAGTCTTACATTGGTATTTTTCGCAAAGTATTCGGTGATGCAGACGGTACTTTCAGATATCATTTGAAGCTAATTTACGATTTGCCATGTTAAAGGTAATTACTTTTAAAAAAATTAAATACGGTAATGGACCCTACTTCGGACCTAGAGCCTAAAGGGTGGTACGGTCAAAATTTGGTCAAAGGAAAACGCGTGTAAATCGGTGAAATCATTTATTTAAAAAATCAAATTGAATTTCTTTTTCGAGTTTAATATGTATAAAACTCAGGAAAAATATTCAGTTAGGCTTCCGCTTTTCCAAATCCGAATTGCCGGGCCTTACGCTTAACCCCTGCTATCAGATTTTGTACTGCCACCTTGTCCACCTTCTTCGCCACAGAAAGCCAGTTTGCCTTGAACTGCTGCTTGTCCTTAGCAGTTTTTTGGTCTTCTTTAGGTTCCGCTTGACAATAACTCAGTATTTCTCAATTGGGCGGAGCTGGCATGTTGGGAGGGTTCTTGCCCTTGGGAACCACCTGCACGTTGTTGGGGGCGTACCACTCCATGGCCTTTTTACCGTAATGGCAAGATGCCAAATCCGGCCAAAACAGTATGAAACAACCGTGTTTCTTCACCAAAGGCAGCAGACGTTTATTCAAACACTCTTTCACGTAAATTTCTTGGTTGACAGTCCCGGAAACTTTGAAAATGCTGCTTTTCAAGCCACAGGTACAGATGACTTGCCAAACCAGATATTTCTATGCGAACTTTGACAGTTTCATGTGCTTGAAAATATCTGCTACATTTCCCCTTCCTTTTGCCGTATAAAACTCCTGTCCCGGAAGCTGCTTGTAGTCGACTTTGACGTAGGTTTTGTCGTCCATTACCACGCAGTCAAACTTCGTCAGCATCGTCGTGTACAGCCTCCGGGATCGCGCTTTGGCCGTCGTATTTTGTTTATCATCGCGATTTGGAGTCACTACCTTCTTGTAAGTCGAAAGTCCGGCTCGTTTTTTGGCTCGATGCACGGTTGTTGACGATACACCCAGCTTATTTGCGGCATCTCGGAGAGAGAGGTTAGGGTTTCGCTTGAAACTACCGGTAACTCTTTTTGTCGTCTCAGCGGCTTCCGGTTTTCGATAAAGTAAACCACGAGATTGCTCTCGCAAAGCTAGGTCGCTTGGGCTTCTGTGGACCATTACTGGAGTGGTTTCGGAGTTGCTTAACGGGACGAAAGTTGTCCGTTCATACTGGAGAATCCTTCTCGAGACAGTTTCTTGGCTCTTCCGGAGTACCGCAAGGAAGCCATTTAGGACCAATAATTTTTGTCATCTATTTTAATGATGTTCTGTCGCTTCTCGATGGCCCCAAAACTCGCTTATGCCGATGATTTGAAACTGTATCACTAGACTGAGTCGATTTGGGGTCATTTACGAATTTCTCAAACCCTGGGATCTCAAATGCTTTGTCTTGGTTCAAAACTCATCCATGATTTTTTGCAGAATTTTAAAGTAACGTTTACATGAGTAAATTTTAACTTTTTGGTTTCTATGGGAAAATTGAATATTTTGTACTGCAAAATCAACATAATTTTTTATTGTTCTGTGGAACCGAGCCAGCTGACAGTTTTTGTGCCAATTTATAAAATTCCGAAAGGAAATTTTCCGCTGAACAACTTTGTAGAAGACCGTAATTTTGTATCTTATCAGGCAAAAAAGTTATTAGCTGTTTAGCAGAGGTATGTGTTTTCGCATTGATAAATAATAAATTCAATTGACATCCCTGCTGGGTGCTAAGCGAGGTATTGCATGGCTACTTTTCATGCAATACTCATAACACTCGCCAGTCAGATTTCTTGCAACGAAGCCGATCCACAACATCATTAGGGCAAAAAAGAATTTCGTTTATTGGACCTACTAAATACACCACCTTACCAACTGATATTAAAAACATAACCAATCGTTCCATGTTCAAAACCAAAGTGATACAGCTTTTGAAAGAAAAATTGAACCATTAAAACAGTCGATCATCAACCAGTCTTTGTTTTGCTTACCTTTTGCATATTTGTAGCGTTAATTTCTAATATTATTATTCTTTAAAAAATTGTAGTTTGTATTTTTATCTTATTAAATTATTGAACATAACTTGATAAAATTAGTAAATATAATTAGTGTAATAGTAAATATAGTATAATGAATCTCTTCAAAGGAAATTATTTTCCATTGAGATTCATATTGTTGTCAATTTAGTTAAATAATACATTTCCTCGCACGACATTAAACAATTTTGTGTTCTCAGCATGATTAAAATTTGCTCGCGTTAACTTTTATTATTCATTGCTGCCAGACATGCTGAGAACAGTAGCGTCCATAACCAGGGGGCTCAATTGAGCCTTTTGGTGTGGGGGAGTGTGGTGGGCCGCTACATTTATCAAAAAAAATACTTCGCGAGACTCCAGCAGTGATGTCAATTGAATTTATTATTTATCAATGCGAAAAGACATACCCCTTTTAAACAGCTAATAACTTTCTTGCCTAATAAGATACGAAGTTACGGTCTTCAACAAAGTTGTTCAGCGAAAAATTTCCTTTCGGAATTTTATAAATTGGCACAAAAACTGTCAGCTGGCACGGTTCCACAGAAGAATCAAGAATGATATTGATTTTTCAGTACAAAATATTCAATTTTCCCATACAAACCTAAAAGTCCAAATTTACTCATGTGAACTTTACTCAAAAATTCTGCAAAAAATCATGGATGAGTTTTGGACCAAGACGAAGCTTTTCAGACCCCAGGGTTTAAGAAATTGAAAAATGACCCCAAATCGACTCAGTCTACTGTATCACACCATCAATGGTAGAGACGACATCGATTTCCTGCAACTGCAGTTCAACATTTTTGCTGACTGGTGCGACACCAACTGCCTACTGCTAAATCGCAGTAAATGCTCGATCATAACTTTTTCTCGCAAGCAACACCCTCTTTATGCTGAGTACATTCTCGGGGATGAAATAATTTCCCGGGTTAACCAAATCAATGATCTGGGTATTATTCTCGATCAACGGCTTGAGTTTAAGACTCACACGAACTACGTTGTAGACAAAGCCTCCAGAAATCTTGGTTGCTTGTTTCGCGTGGCTAAAGAATTTAAAGATGTGTACTGATTAAAAAGCTTATATTGCAGCATAGTCCGTTCCGTTCTTGAGCCTCCGCCATGCCTCCGCTGTCTGGTGCCCTTTCTACCAGAATGGAGTTGAACGAATCGAGGCTATCCAGCTGCGCTTCATGCGATAAGCCCTTCGACACCTGAACTGGCAAGATCCTTTTCGTTTGCCCTATTATGAGAATCGTTGCCGCCTGATAGACTTAGACACGCTTCAAGTCCGAAGATACGCTACACGTGCTTTGGTCGTTGACGATCTCCTTACATCGAGGATTGACTGTCCCTCGCTGCTGGAAGCTATTCCTCTCAACGTACGACCGCGAAGATTGAGAAACCAGAATTTGCAACTCTATGTTCCCGTTCGGCTGAATAATTATGGGGCTAACAGCGCTCTTACAGGCATCCTAAAAACCTTCAACCGTTTTTCGGAATTCTTTGACTTCGGCGTTCCCAGAAATGTTTTCCGTAGAAAAATATTGGACAAGTCAAAATTTACTTAGATGTACTAAGATTTATGTCAATTTATATATGTAACCTATAATTAAGTTATCATTAGGATCTAGATTTGATCCGTTGATTTTTATACAATAAACAATAGATAAACAATAAACAATAAAATCACGCTACCACGCATACAAATAGAACTTGTTTTTTTATTTTCTTGTAGACAACTTTTTTATTATTAGTAGAACTCAGAGATGAGCAATAAGAAAATTTAATTCGACACGTCCTTCTCATCCATCACTCCTTCATTGATTCTACGAGTCAAAATGATAGACACAAAAGCAAAGGCGGTCTGCCTAAATTTAAAGCCAACCCTATGATGTGGTTTCGTTTGCCCAAGGAAATGTGGGGGAAACGTGTGTATTGTAACTTTTTCCTCTGATATGTGAGACACAATCGCTGAAGATTAATCGATTCGGAAGCATGATTTATGAGATTTTGCTAGAGGGGATGCCATTAGTCATTATTGGAAAACATTGACATAATCTGGTTTTTAAACAATCCTCTATAAGATTGTGATCGATTTAACCGGATCAGATTTTAAAGGTTTTTAAGGAGGAGAACTTACTCTTTAAAATCTTCCAATGTTAATGAAGCTAAATCAAGACGCCTCCAGTTGGTATGGATGGATAGAAAAGTGCTGAGCATCGCATTAAGAAACAATCTCGCATTCGCTTTTTTTTATAGATGTTCGAACAACATTCACCAACATCATCTATTTCCCATTTTCGAGCCAAAAAGTCAACAAACAACCACTTTAGAAGATCAAGCGAATGCGTTCCGTTCCATCTGTTGTCGTAGTTTGAAGCCATCAGTCGAAGATAAGCAAACGATTTTCTTCGAGCCTTTCCCCTTTCCCCTGATTCTACTAACAAAACCAAAATCCGATTCCATTCAGGTTCAGAGTTTTCCTCATCCAGTTCCGAGTTTTCTTTTTCAATTTCCAAACCCTCTTAAAACTACAATCTCATCGTTTTGGTTCACATTTTCCGACTTCAATCTGCATTCATTCGAAGCCCCTTTGGATTGCAACACAAAAAAAGAAAACCCCAACCCTATTTTCACAAGTTGTTACCGGAAAACGCAATACGAGAAGATCGTGGGCCAAAGGAGAGACTGGCAGGAAAAAAATCGGGATTTCCCTAATCTGAAAGAGCCCGGCCATCTGAGCTTTCGAAACTTGATCCCTTTTATGCTGCTTGTCGAAGCTTCCCTCCCATTCTTTTTCCATAACAAAAAAAAAACAGAAAACAGACAGTTGAGGACGAGTATCTCTCCTAGCAGCCTCATGACCGAAATCGTTACACAAATGAAAATCGGACGATTTACTCTTCAATTTACGGTATTAAAGGAATGTTGATCGTCTCATTCTCGTTCTCGAATCAGCTTTCTTGTGATGATTTCTTTTCAGACGATTTGGGAAATGAGAACCAAAAAAAAAGAAGAGAAAGGGGTGGGTGGTTAGTTTAGAGGCAAAATAGAAGTGTTCAAATAAAAGGAGGTTGAAGCATTTTCAATTCGGGCTATTGGAGCAATCCGGTTGAGCAACGTGGGTGAATACTAAATTTGGAAAAACAGAACCTCATTCCACCTTTGTGGTGCAGTGTTTGTGAAAATTTGTCGTTTTAATTCAGGCTTGTTTTGGTCTGTCGGAAGTGGTTGCCAATTTTCATTCAGTTGGACATTTTCTTCATGTTTCGTACATCTCTACTTTATTAATTTTTCTTTTCTTTTTTTAAATATTTTTCTCTTTTCTTTTCACAGCATGGGGAAGAGACATTGGCCGGCGCAAAAATCGGAAGAAAAAGAATTGTCGAACCTTATTAAGGTCCATCGACCAAAAAAGTTGAAATTTTCAATTCATTCGATGTCCTTCATTACATCGGTTATAAGGAAATATTCATATTAAATTCTAATAAGAGTGGAAAGAAAGCTTCTTCTTCTTATACTCTTTAAAATGAAAAGCCTTCACCAATTGAAGACACAGATAAACTGATTCCTGAGCCCACTCTTAATAGACATTGTGTTCTGAAAAAGCATAAAACTGGTTTTTCATCAATTTTTTTTCACCAATCGATTGCTATTTATGTTGATTTTATTAAAATTGAAATGAAGACTCACATTTACTCTAAAGGCTCAACTCGATTGGACTTAAAACGAAAAAAGTTATTGAGGTTCAAAAATTGTATTTTGGCCGCAAATTGAATATCTTTCCATGGAAATGGTATTAAAACAAATACACATTTTGATTAGTTAAATAAAAACAATCTTGAAAAAAAAAATTCTAGAAAAAAGCTTGCTGATTTAAAATTTTGATATAAATTTGGTGCTGAGCCTTCAAGTTATCGACAAATTGGTATGTTTCCTTTTTCAGAAAACATGCGAGATAAACATCAGTTTTTGAAACTCAAAGTACCGCTTAGCAATTTTTTTTTAAGTATGAAATTCAAGAACAAGGAAAAAAATGGATTCAACTTGCTATTTAACAGATGCTCCTTCCTTAAAGCATTGTAAAATAAAATTTCAATTCCAAGAGAATTTTCACCTTTATATAAACGATTTTTCCTTAAAATAAAACATCAAAGATTCTTTCGGCATCTCAAATCGACCATGATAACGACGATGCCCAAGCAAAATTATCAATTTTCCAAAATGTTCAAGAAAATTCAATGATTTAAAAAAAACATTCAAATATTTTACAAAATTCATAAAAACGACACAAATGAAAAAAAAAATTACAAATTTGACAAAACAATACAAAAATGGATTTAAAAAACCAAAATGACAAATTTTTAGAAATTGACAATCGCAAAAAATTGAAAAAAAATAATCAAATCTTCAAAAATCTTCAAAAATGACAAAAATGACAAAAATGACAAAAATGACAAAAATGACAAAAATGACAAAAATGACAAAAATGACAAAAATGACAAAAATGACAAAAATGACAAAAATGACAAAAATGACAAAAATGACAAAAATGACAAAAATGACAAAAATGACAAAAATGACAAAAATGACAAAAATGACAAAAATGACAAAAATGACAAAAATGACAAAAATGACAAAAATGACAAAAATGACAAAAATGACAAAAATGACAAAAATGACAAAAATGACAAAAATGACAAAAATGACAAAAATGACAAAAATGACAAAAATGACAAAAATGACAAAAATGACAAAAATGACAAAAATGACAAAAATGACAAAAATGACAAAAATGACAAAAATGACAAAAATGACAAAAATGACAAAAATGACAAAAATGACAAAAATGACAAAAATGACAAAAATGACAAAAATGACAAAAATGACAAAAATGACAAAAATGACAAAAATGACAAAAATGACAAAAATGACAAAAATGACAAAAATAACAAAAATAACAAAAATAACAAAAATGACAAAAATGACAAAAATGACAAAAATGACAAAAAGACAAACTTACAAAATTTACAAAAATGAAAATTACGACAAGATTTTTTGGTGCCATTTTTGACAAAATGAAAATAATGATAAAATGCAATTTTCTCACTTATTTTGTACATATTGTTTGTTTTGTCATATTTGTTTATCTTATCAATTTGGTAAACTTGGTAAACTTTATCTTTATTTTTCAAATATTGTTGTTTTCAACATTTTTTTTGCCTTTTCTTGTCAATTTTGGCAATAAGATTTATTTTTAAATTTTTGCCAATTTGGTCATTGTCGTAATTTTTGTCAATTTCTTTCGTCATTGGTGTTATTTTTATTAATTTTAATTATTTTATCATTTATGTTAATTTTGTATTTTTTTGTCATTTTTGTCTTTCGTGTAAATTTTTCGATTTTTTGTCAGTTTAACTTATTTTGGTAATTTTTCTTGTTTTGTTTTAAGTTTTCAATTTGTTTATTTTAAGCATTTGTCTACGATAATTAAATTGGCAAAAATTACAAAACTTTAACCATAATTTATTAGACAAAAATGCCAAAAACGAGAAATTGAAGTAATTTACAAAATTTCTAAAATTGTCATAATTATCAAAGTTTTAAAACCTGATTGTTTATTCGACTTATTTTTGGACCCTTCGTTTCCTAGTCGCTTTCACTCCGTCGATTGTAATTTCTTATGTGAAATTCTTTGAAACACGTTGGGCTTTTTTTAATTGTAGTCTTAATCCTTATTTTTAAATTGCCTTATTCTGTAACTCCAAAAAAGCTCAGTGAGATTATACTCATTCAAAAAACTTCAAAGAAACGGGATCAAGGGATTGAAATCAAGAGAGAATTCTTTGCATTTTGAGTGGTAATGATCAAAATTCCACAACTGCTTCACAAATTTTAACAATTTGCAACAATTAGCCCATTTTTACTCTCTCTGAGCACTGGTTTTTCTCATTTGAACTCAAACCTTCTAGAATTCTCTAACAACTTGCCACAAATTGCCACAAATTACCACAAAGTCAACCATTGGCTGCACAATTTGTGTGATTATTGACGAATTTGCTCCCTTCATTTCAGTTCCCCGAACGGGATCATACAGGATATTCTAAGATCCAAATATTGAAAAATCACAAATAAGCTGCAAATAAAGTTGACTTTGATTATTTTTAAATACTTTTATCTAACAAACAATTAATCTTTTTATATTATCAAATAATTTTGGATTTACTGCGCTAGAAATTCTTTATTCTTAGTTCGATGACTCAGAATTATGAAAACTTTCATTTGTTTATGATTTTGTATAATGTGTATCCACATATAATAAACAGACTGTTAGGAATTCCACAATCTACTGTCGAGTTTATTCAATCGAGTTTTTTTTCCTTAAAAATTCAGAGAAATCATCAATTTGAATTAGACGAATGAAGTTTTTAAAATTAAATTATTTTATCCTGTTCGTTTTAATTTGCGAACCACCGGCAGCCCTTCGGCTGCATGTTTCCGATGGAAATCACGTTTTTCTACCTTACTTCGCCCATTCTAGGCCGCTAAACATGCATAGGTCAGGGCGGGTGCTTCTTCACAGTCTTCAGTCCGCATTCATGTTAAAGGGGAAATTCCGGAAGCCAAACACAAGCTCACCTCCAGTTGGACCGATTCCAAGAAAATTGCTTTGCTAGCCCCGGGTGGTGTCACGTACACTTTCACTGATGTCGCCTCATTCCATGGCGAAAAAATGGGGTAAAAAATTCTTTGGAAGGCCAGACCCTTAAGAACAGACCAAATGAGGTAAGAATCAGACGACGAGGATGACGATGACGTTGTTGGAGGAAATCAACTCTTCTAAAATAGGGAAAAAAATCTGAAAAAAGAAGTCATGCTTACAATATCACTGCTCCATTCAGAAGCAGCTTTCAGGGGTCTCGATTAGATGGGACACAGTTGGTTGTTAAACATTCAAGAAATCTAGAAAGGAAAAAAGTGAGAAAATCGTTGACTTTTTAGAAGTCAGTTTCTTTAGGTTAAAAGAAAAACCGCCTACAGAACCTTTCACCATAATCATCATCAAGCCGAAGCGCGAGACGCCCAATGGAGGTCACCCTCGTCAAGAATGGCCATTTGCAAGTAAATTTACTCATCTTTCCTGTCTAGCCGAACCCCGAATTCCTGGGGGTTGAGCTGGACTTCCTTTCATATTTCTTTTCTTTCCGAACATTCCTAGACAACCAGCAGCAGCATCTTGGGCCGGTCCTTTTAACCGGTGTGATGCCAAGTAACTTATGTTGAATGGAATCATACCGGTTTGGTGATGCTGATCGGAAGCAGTAGAAAGACCGGAAGCAGAAAAAAATCTCGGATCCAAAGGAACGCAACCAAGCGATTCCTTGCTTCTTCGTTGAGATGGGTTTCTGACGTTGTTGCAAAGGGTTGTTCGCAGTCTTTGTTGCTGGATTAAGGTCACCACCAGAATAATGGGGAGATTTGTAGGGTTGCCGATGCTGGTCATTTTTCTTCTTGGGTTTTTTTAACTCTTTAAGGGAGACTTCTTGACTTTAGGTGCTAAATTCGGGAAAAGGGTTTCCCCCTATAAATTTGGGCAATTTTTTAAATCTTTCTAATAATCATTTAAATTTTCACTATTTCAATCGGTTTTGAATAAGTGACAAATAAGATTTAAAAAATTTGAAAACCATATTAAGAATTATGGAAAAAGGGGTCGAAAAACTATCTCAATGGTAACCTCGTATCGATCAGGTATTTACTTATTCCAATCAGTTCATCTTCCATTCGTTATGGCATTCGGTATTGGTTCATTTCCTTTGAAGAAGCTGGCGAAGATTCGGAGAAAAAAATCTTCCATTCTGTCTTGTCTATTCCGCAGTATTCCGTGTTTGGTACATACATATAAGTAGATTGTGGTATCAGATTTGATTTCTTTACCGATATTTATTCTCCATTTCGTAGGATGGAGAAGCGACTTAGCGATGTTGTTCCGGTTTAATGCACAGAGTATCTGTCTGGCAGGGCAAAAGCTGAAGCCTGTTTACTAAGTGGTTTTAATTTTTGTTATATTGTAATCTTTTTTTTCCTTTCACATACTCATTAAACAAATCACAAAGCACAGTGGGGATTTTCGATCAAAAAAAGGTACCTATTTCTGTGACGATCGCCTTAGCTGTACTAAATTCTCAAAATGTATCATTTCTTATGCAAAAAACCACGAGGAATCGAATGGTGTACACCGCTCTCTGATAAAATGAATCTGAATGCCTCATTTTGACCGATTTCCCCTATTTTATGGGATGTAAAGGTATGAATCCGATTGTAGCCATCTACCTTGCAACAAAAAAGTCATACAAACCTTACTTTTTTATGTAAAAATGTCGGCTGAATCGATTGGTGTACTTCAATTTTTGTTTTTACTACGACAAGTGGCTCATTTTGCCTCTTTTCCCATAAATTTAAGATTTTTTTCAAAGAAATGCAGTCAAACAAAGTGTAATCCAACAATTTTTCATCAGGAATGTTTATTTTTGGTAGATTTATTCATATTCTAGCTAATCGCGTCACTTTTTTGTACTAGAATGAATATAAATGGCTAAATATTCCCAACTTCCCCTAGGTTTTTTTTAAATTTATGCATAAATTTTACTGTAACAATCGAGCGATTCACATACCTAATGCAAAAATCATGTGATCTAGTGTAAAATTTGTCGCTGAATCGAGTGGTGTACACCGCTTAGTGCTCAGCTTACGAGAATGGCCGCAATCACCCCGATTTCCCCTAAAATCGAGCGATATGTGAAAAAAAATCATTATAACAAATGACAATGCATCATAAAATGCACAAAAATGATTGAAACAGGTGTAAAATTTATTGTTGAATCGAATGATGTACGCCGCTTAGCGTTAAGTTGACGAGAAGAGCCTCAATCACCCCGATTTCCCCTAAATTCCTTAAATTTCTTCGAAAAATACTTTGTTACAAACGAGAATTGAATTTAACAGATACAAAAAACATTGAATCGGGTGTAAAACTTATTGCTGAATCAAATTATGTACACCGCTAAGCGTGAAGTTGACGAAAAAAGCCACAACCACCCCAATTTCCCCTAAATTTATGCAGACATTTTTACATAAAAAAGTAAGGTTTGTATGACTTTTTTGTTGCAAGGTAGATGGCTACAATCGGAATTATAACTTTACACCCAAAAAAAATAGGGGAAATCGGGCAAAATGAGACGTTTAGGGTCATTTTATCAGAAAGCGGTGTAGACCATTCGATTCCTCGTGTTTTTTTTCATAAAGAATGGTTGTTTTTTCATGCGAGGCGTTCTTGCCTGAATTGGGTACCTTTTTTGGCTCGAAAATCCCCACTGTGCACTGTTTTGTAAAAGCCTTTCAATACTTTCCGTCTTAAGAAGTATTTAAATTATGTTCGAACGGGTTCCTTACCCGGACAATAAGAAAAAGGTAAAATTTACCACGATATTCAGCAAGGTGAACGTTCATAAAAACCAAAAAGGTAGGAGGAAGGAGCTGAAAAAAGGTACATTTACTTAGAAAATAAATAAACACAATGAAGGTACTTTCTACCTCATAGCGAGGTAAAACGTGCCTGAATAGAGCCGAGTAAAAAGGTATAATTCACTTTTGCCTCGATGCAAGGTAAATTTTAGCTGAATTGAGCTGAACAGAATAGGTACCTCCTACCGGTGTGCGGAGCCGTTTATTGGGGTTTGACAGTTTTTTGAGCCTAAAATCGGTAACAAAAAAACGGCAAATCAATCTTTAAACATTGATTAGTAGTGACATTTTCAATAAAAAATGCTTTGTTTGTGTTACAGATAGCCAAAAGATGGTAGAATCTAGTTTTTTGCTCAGTGAATCTCAAGACCGTTAATTTTACCTTTTTGCTAGGGTAACGAAAAAAGGTAAAATTTACCGAGAAAAATGGATGAAAAAAATAATCTCTGTGTTCCGTTCAATTTTACCTTTTTTTGAATTCTTTGTTGTATTGTGCACATTTAATTGGGAAAACATTATTCGCTATTTCACTCACACTTGTAAAAAAAAAAATTAAAATTAAGCCGTTATTGCAAATCTCCAGGATCTGTCAAAAAACGAATCGTTTTGTCGGGTCAATATTTTACTTTTTTTAAAGACCGGGTATACTTCAACACGGGTGGTTTTCAATATTGTTAAAATATCATCGGTTATCCGAGAAGCAAAGACGGTTGCTGCTATCCAAAAAATGTATAAAAATGTTTAACTACACTAACTAATTTACTGCATTTTTGAACTGAGTAAACTTTAAATGTGAAATCGGGTGCTGAATCCTGAAATGAAATTTTCAAAAATCTTAGTAGAACAGTTTTTGAGTTATGGTGCAAAAATAAAATTTTGGAAAAATAAAAAAAGTACTTGTACTCAAATTCAAATATCGCTGTCTGCATTTCATGAATTTGAAATCACTTTTCTGTATATAAGAGATGAATAAATTAGCTATCGATCAACTGAATTTTACTTTTGCGTATGATCAAGAGTAAAATTGATATTAGTGACCTTATGATGAAAAAAATAAATAAAAACGCATTTTATAAAGAAAATTTTGTTTTAGCAAAAGTTTTAGATTCTAAGGTAATATTTTAAAAACCTGATTTTCACGTGTGCTTTAATATTCATTTAAAACAAAGGTGTCAAGTGGTTATATATGAAAATCGGATGAAAATTGAAGAAGTTATGGTTGCTTTACCATAACAGTAATATTTGCATTTTTGAATTATTTGACGAGCCGTGATGTACTTTTCATAGTATAGGAAGAATCAAAAATGGTAAATATAACTCGCCTCAAGTCAAAATTTATTATTAGTTTACTAAAATTTCAGAACAATCTGACCATGGGGAGGGGTTTCTTGAGTCTCAAACGTAAATAGGATTTTAAGATATTTTGCTCGGGAGAATCAAAAAAATCTGGTTTTTTATTTAAAACTTTTTTCTTCCCTGCTAAATGCTTTTTATGAATAATTTTTCAAAGCCTAAACTGAGAAAAATATTTCAATCGAAGCCCGATTGGACTTGAAACAAAAATGTTACACTGAGTTTTTTTTTTTACGCGGAGAGAATTCCGTCTTTAACGTATAGAACTTGGAATATTTTCACTCAAAAAACGTGTTGATTCGTGAGAGCCGTGTAGAAGAATCATATCCAAGGCAAAAAACCGCGTAAAAAGAAGCCGTGTTAGAAAATCTGAGCAAAATCAAACCGCGTATAAAAAGAGCATAGTGTATTGCTGTTCAAATATTGTAATTTGATTGAAAATTGTCGTCCAACACGAAATGAGTATTTTTACGCATTGCTTTTTATTCGAGAATTTTCGGCTAAAATACAAACTTTGACCGCAATAACTTTTTGTTTTAAGTCTTGAGATTACCTTAATAATACCTTACTACCTACCTAATAATTACCTTGATAATTCCTTAAATTCAAGCAACCCTCCTCCATGGTTAGATCGTTTTGAAACTTTGCATTTAACCTTTTAATAAGCTTCTAATTAATTTTTATTTGTGAGTGAGATTTACCATGTCTGATTCTACCTTTACTATGATAAGTACACCATGGCTCGTAAAATTATTCAAAAATGCAAAAATTATTGTTATAGTGAAGTAACCATAACTTCTTTAATATTCAACCGATTTCAATAAAAACCCACTTGTAACCTTTGTTTTGAACTAATTTTAAAATACAAAAAAAAATCAGAATTTTTGAATGTTGCTTTTTTGTCTGTAACTTGTGCCAACACAAAGTTTTCTCTAAAAAATTGCGTTTATCTATATTTTTTTCTACAATAAAGTCACTAATATCAACAATAATGTTGATCATACGCAAAAATGAAGTTAAGTTGATCGATAGCAAATTAATATGATTTTTATATGCAAAAAAGAGATTTCGAGTAAATATTATGTAGTCTGAGATATTTGAATATAAGTACAAGTACTTTTTTTTTATTTTTCCAAAATTTCATATTAGGAGCGTAACACAAAAACTTCTCAACTGACATTTTTTTAAATTTAATTTTCGGGTTTAGTGACCGATTTTACAATAAAGGTGATCTTCAGTTTACTTAGTTAAAAAATGCTGTAAACTTATGTAATCATTCATTGACTGAATCATACTCATAATCATCATTGACTTACTTTTATGTCGCACACCGAAACACACCAGAACTGCCCACCGAATGCAAGCGATTGAAATAATGTGTTAATTTGATCCTACGTCAAAAGATAAGCCTACGTACCCTACAACGAGTTCAAGGGCTTTATATGAAAAAAAAAAAAACGAGTTAACCCAGTCTTGCCCACTAATCCAAAAGTACACTCTCAGGAGTTGCACCAAATGAGTGTGTAAGTAACATACTACAGATCACTAAGTCGGTTTTGGAAGGAGTTCTTCGCAATCCGTACTTGGAATTTGAAACCTTTTTCGCAATATTCTTTCTGTCCATAATTTAGCATTTTCGTTTGCAAAATCTAAACCTCTTAAACTTTTTTTTTCGCTGAAAAAGTCACATAAGTTTAGTTTAATGATTGCATATCACTTTAGTTCCAAGAATAACTTTATCATTTAAGAAATTATTTGAACAATTTTTTGTCAAAAATTGTATAACCACAAAGGATAAATAATTCAATTTTTGAACTTCTCCGGTTGCAATCATTTAACTTATTTGTCGTTCTTCTAAAAGCGAGTTCTAGAGGGTTTATAAAATGAAATAGAGTATTTTTCCATTAAGTAACAAATTTAAAATTGATATGTATAAAATTAAAAGGTAACAAATTTTTTTTCAATCAGTTTTTTGCCAGTGAAACAAGATTGAAATGAAAAATCAAAAATGTTGAAATAAATGGAATCCATTTTTTTTGTTTACTTGTTATTACATTTAAATAAATTTCATTTCAAAATATTTTTATACATTTTATATTTCAAGTCCCGATTTCGACTGAAAGTTTAATAAAGACAACTAAACTAAATTAGACAATCTAAATCAGGAAAATGCAAAATCTAATAATATAATTTAAATAAGGAAAATGCATTTAAATTTATAAATAGTATTAGTATTTTCATGTCCACCACACAAAAGCCCCAGCTCGCATTTTTCACTAACTATTCGATTTCTTTCCACCTTCCATTTTTATCTCTGTCAAAGACCCACTTTTCAAGTAAATCATGTATTGAAACTAATATAAACCGCATACAGATTCAAAATTGAAAGCACTTAATTTTGACATCAAAAGTTTATTCCTCCATAAAATAGTAATTGTTATGGGAGTGATTAAAATAGTGACGTCACCACGCGCCCCTTTTCGAATTTTATGTTCTTGAAAAATTAAATATTTCCGGTTCGTATGTTCTCAATTAACAATATAACGAAATAAGTTACGATTATAAGTGGTGCTCAAAAACATTCTTTTAAAACAGTGTAATTTTTTTTGTAAATAATGAAAAATAAAAAACAAGAACTGGAGAAATGCTGAGAAGTCGCCTTGAATGGGTACTGAGCCCTTACAATTCTACGTCGTATTTCACAATTCGCTAAAATGTCAGAAATCAAATAAGAAATCATTCAAAAATTACCTTTTTTTCGAAAAATTCAATGAATGGACTCAGATCGATCGAGTGTAAAATTGATAAAAGAAAGTTTTTTTTTGATAAAATGTTTATTTTCTAACATTTCTGATGAAGAATAAGAGCTTCGTTTGCACTTACAGGCTATTGCTCTGGTGTACCTAACCTATATTTTGAGCCAATCAAATCTCACTAGTTACACAACATTATCATTGTTGTAAATTTTTATCGTAGGGGAGAGTGGGGTAACGTGGGCCATTATGAATATCTCAGGTGTGTGTTGAGACAAAAAATCTCAATCCAACTGTAATCGCGGACGCTTTGCGTAACATAATTTTTACAATTTGTTGACTTAAATACGCATCATATGCTTCATTCATTCATAAAGCTTAAATAAGTAAAAAAAAAAGTTACTTACATAACTAAACTAGCACTCGCTAATTGCATCGAAACTATAGCTTGTGGAATCGTGGGCCACACATCTTAGGCCACCTATATTTTTATGTATTTATACACATTCAGAACCTAAAATCCGTTTTCCTTATGTAAAAGTTTCGTATGCTAAATTGAGAATTATGAAAAATATTTTGTCCATCTTATATAGGGAATTTTGCCAAGATGTTCGCGAGCCAGGATTTTGAAGTTTTTTGATCATACACAACTCTCTTTTCTTTTTTTTTCATCATCTGAAATTGCTTTTAAATAACAAAATGAATTTTGAAATTACAGTTTTGGGACAGACAACTCATAAACTTTGCATGTTATTTGGTCAATTTGAATTTGGTGGCCCACAATTCTCCACCATTTTTCAAAATTCAAAAAAATATTTCATTTTTTTTTTTAAAACAGTCTGAACTTTAAGAAAATGATTTTTTGAAAATTAAAAAAAAATCCTTATGATATTTAAAAAAATGTAGAAAACCATACAATTTTATTATTTTCAATATTTCTTTTATAAAAAAGAAATTAGGCTGGAACAAATTTCAAATCCTTCTTTTGTCACTCGGAATTGGAACATCGCATGGGAAGGGAAAATAAATGTATGCAACTAAATTGCATACTGTATCATTGCACAAAACCTATAAATCAAGTAATTTTTATCGAAAAATTCAATAAAATCAAGAATACAAAAGGGGAAAAAACTTCCATCTTCCAAAATTTGTGTTTTGGTCTTGTAATCTTTCGAATATTTGAATATTTTGTCGAAAATTGCATAAAATACTTCAATCTTTATTTATTCTCCCCTACGGGTTTTTTGGAAATTTCGAAGGGGGGGGGGGGGGGGGGGGGGGGTGACAAAAAAAGAAATTGATATTTGTTCCAGCCTTATAAAACAAAGAAAAAAAAAGTGGCCCATGATTTTCCACTCTCTCATATATGGTCTATTCGGTTTTCATAGTCATACAAATCTTTGATTCCAGAATATAAGCGAGTTAATTAATTTAAAAAAAAATATCTATAATACTCAGAAACGAATGATATCATGATATTTATTAATTTATTGGGTGAATGCTCCTAATTTGGCATGTGTTTCCAATGTTAACATACCGTTCGTTTTTGGCTGTTTTTGACGTTATTTTTCACTATTCACAATCACTATTCACAATTATGAAAAAAAAAAAAATTATAATGTAACGGATCATGGGAACTTTTATTTTACAAACAAATTAGTTTTCTAACTCACAGGATTTTTCGTAAAATCCGGATTGTTTCAAAGTATGTCCAAATTGAACACCTGTTTAGAAATGGAAGATTATAGCTGAATTTGTCTATCGATTTTTTATAAAATTTTTCGTCGGATTGTTTTTTATCATGATTTTAGTAATAAGTATGTTAGAACCATATTTTTTTAGTGTAAAAACTTGAAAATGCACATGTCCACAATTAGGAACACTGTTTCAATGTGTTCCTAATTATGGACATAGTCAAAGTTTTCCTAATTACATCAAAGTCATAGAATGTATTTGAAATAAATTTGATTGTATGAATTGTGTTTCAACTTATTTTCAACAATCTGTTAAAATAAACTGTTTTGAGCAAATAACACATGATTTTTTTTACTTCATTGTATCTCAAAGCTAGAAATGTTGAAAAAAGGTTTTTGCCAGGTTGTAAAGAACGCGACAGAGAAGGAAATCATCAAGTTAAGAGAGTTTCTCAACGAGATCAGAATCGAAAGAAAAAATTTAAAAAAAAATCTCAATAAAATGCGTTGTATACCGTCATCTGGGGCATCATGAAACACTTTTCAACTTCAATGGCTTCTTAAAACCTAATGTTCACAGGTAATCCTAACATTTGTGCATCAAAAGTTTTAAATTTACATAACATGCGATTTTCACCCTACTAAGAAAAAGGGATAAGTTGCAGCAAAAACCTTTGTTTATGAAAGAAAAAAAAAATTGAATAGTATATAATCCAAAAACTTCTGACAAAATATAGCGAAATTAGGCACTTTTTAGGCTACACTTATTTCAGAAAAAACATTTGAGTGTTTATACTTTTGTCAAAATTGTTGGTTGAAAATCTCTATTATGTGGTTAAATGTGGTTATTTTTAACGAAACACATTGTTTATTTCGCCAATCTAAAAAAAGGGTTGATTAGGACCCTTCAATCGTTTTTTCCCATAAACTGTGCTTTGGATAGGGGCAATGCCGAGGAATGGCTAACCTTTTTCATTGAATTTGACAACCATCATAATTGAAGCCCACGATTTCTTGGGCCCCAAACCAACCTGACATTTGACTGTCAAGTACCCAAACTATATGTCAAATTCTAAAGAAAAATGAAGGATTGCACACTAACACAAGAATCATTCTGGTTCTTAATTGGTTGAAATTTTGACTTTTTCAACTCTTGATTAAATAATTTGAGAGAAAAACACCATTAACTGGACAAAATTTTACAAATAAAATGTTGTGTTCAAGTTTGTACAATAAAGTTTCATTATAAAAATTATAACATTTAAGCATACGCGTGCAAACGAAAAAAATGAGATTTATCTTGTTTGATCCACAATGTGTTAAAAGGTTTCAAATTTGAGTTTTGTTACAAATTTTCCAAACTTTAAAATTTATAGAATTCAGTCGAGAAACAAGAGAGATACACTCATTTACCCAGATTCATCTAAATACAGCTTCATGTTATTCTTGGGAAAATATGCTTTTGATTTTTTTTGGGAAATTTAACTCCTTTTAATTTTTTTTTTCTCAATTTTAAGTTGCTATTTGATAAACTCATTCTTTTATTATCCTAAGGATAAAAATCATCTATATTTTTTTCTGTTTGCTCAATACCGTACAAATCATTAAAAAAAATCTGTCAAAATGTTGAGTTTCCTGTGTTTCTTATTATAAAAAAAAACAAATGCATCCAAAGAATAAACTGACCCAACAACTTCGTGTCTAGAAATAAGTGTATTTTTATCTCAATATAAACTCAGTGGAAGCCCCTTACAAATTGAAGTGGATTATGGTCGGCCGATAACCGTGCTCAGGTCCAAAGAAGACAAGCTTTAGCCCAATCAACTTTGGGCGTCGAAAGGTTCGATTTGAAAAATTTCCCCCCTCCCATAAAAACCATCCAGCATCATCTTCTATGCACCAAATCTGTTTATCGAGATTTGCACTTCATGTTTTCGGATTAGGCCCAAAACAGTGGGTTCCGATGGCCGGATGATTTGGGAACTTTTTTTTCCTTACTCTCTCTTCTGAGTTTGGTTCCTATCGGAGTTTCGGAAAATCACGCGTGAGGGTTCAGTTGAAACCTTCACTTCTGTGGAAGCCTCTTTTCACGGGAAAAGTTTATTTTAGGAGGTGCGCTCCATTTTGGTTCCGACGAATCAAGATACGAATCAGAAAGGTTTCCCACTGCCACAGGTTTCGGATTGAGCAAACATTTCCCTCGTCGTCGGCCGGTCGGGAAAGTCAGCCAACTGTCGGAAAAATGGAAGTGGATTTTGTTACGCGATCTGGAAATCAAATCAGCCGGCAACACAAAAGTGTGGGTGGCGGTGTTGATATGATGGAGTCCCGGCAGAGAGAGAGAAAGAGAGCCGGAATGAAAGTTTGTTTGAACTGGCTGGGCCTGGTTGTGTTTTCCCAGTTTAATTATCGAATGACGGAATTTCTGGTGATTGTGTTTGGGATATTCGATCCCATCGCCCCCCACCTGAGCCGGAGATTTGAGCAGGGTGTCGGCCAACTTTTGGCGCAGTACCTTGATTGGACGACAAAATTGCTAATATTGTTTGCTAATGAGTTTTATCTGATTGAAACCTTACTGAAAACTGATGGTTGTCTTTTCTTCTTTCCACAGGTAGGTTGACAATTGGATTCGGTTCGCTGACTGAATAGATATCACCGGCTCCTCGTTTTATCCAATCAAGTTGGTAAGCTCATCCAGAAAGGATTTGATTTGTAATTAGCTGAGCTCTTAAGTAATTATGGGAATGAAGTCTTCTCGCTTGAACTGTTATCAATTTTGATGGATCGTTTATCGGGACACAGGGCTACTGGTATTGGATTAATTCTACAGTTAATTAGTTTAGTTTTCGTTAGAAGAAGATTTGCTTTATCAATTTTTGAATTAAAAACATATTAAGGCTCTCGAGCCAAAGTGATTTCGGATACTTTCGAGGAAACGAATACGTTTTTTTTTCAATTTTAGATTTAACATTAGATGTTTTCATTCAATCAATGGAGAAAAAAAACTAAAAAATCTGAAAAAAAACATTCAGTATTTTTTATTCAAATCTGAAAGATTTTGAATATGATTCCGAACACTTTCTTCATAATTAAGCCGATTTTTTTTATTGAGAAATTTGAAAGTTTCTTTCAAATAATTTAAATGAATCGTTAGATTTTGATTTAGTTTTTAATAGACAAGTTATGATGATGTCACATAATGGGTTGGTTTGTTATGTAAAAAAGATGGAGTTTTAAAAAAAGAAAGGATAACATTGAAAGTTCGAGTTTGATACCCTCTTTTCGGGTATGATTAATGGAAATTATTCAATCGAACTTTAAAATTCAATGATATTTTCAAATTTGTCTTCTGAGTACCGAAATACACTTCACTTAAATTTTAATTTGGAGTTTCCTTCTTATTTGCGAATATAGTGTTTAACTCCGTCAATTCAAACATTTAACTTTATAGTTTTTGCTTTTTTCGCATTTTTTCAATTTGTTAAAAATAATGGTTATAAGTTGATATCGAGCTTTATTTTCTGATTTGTTTTCAACCGAGTATCGAATTTTCGCTGCTCAATGCTTCTTTTTTTATGCTCTTCTCCATTGTCTCTCATATATAAAAAAGCTTTTGAAAACATTGATTCAGTTCGGTTGCAAGGGAAGCACAAAACAAGCTTTGATTTAAAAAAGTCGCAAGTGCAGAATTCCAGTAAAGATATTTTTTAATTTGTTTCTTAAACGATTTACTGTGATATTGTTATACACGTTAGGTTATTTAAGAATAATTTTAATGTAAACAAAAATTGTTGGTTTATGAGTGACAACCCAACCTTCATTAATCTTCATCAACCTTCATCAGGAGGATCGATTAAAAAATTTATTTTGTCCGCAAGTGATAAGACTTTCTCTTTTTAATGAATAACAAATCCCTTTGATGAAATCAGAATTGACAAAATATCTTAGAAAATCTTTTAAACTGAACACTTCAACAAATTTCTCCAATATGTTTACTAGACCGATTCAAAAAGTGATTGTTGCTCCCATATGTTTTTTCGATGCGTTTTGGATCACCAAGCATCAGTGTAAAATTTGAGATAATTAGGTGAATTCCTGAGTTAGCGCAACGCCTTTCAATTTTGTATGGAAATTTGTATAGAAGAAGAAATTTTTGCACATTTAATCCTCCGGAAAATTCAAATGAGCTTGAAATGAAATCGGTCTTTGATTTTTGGTTTTAACTATTCGAAAGCTTCATTTTTTGCCAACATGGCAGGCAGCTAAGCATGTCATGAATAAAATTATAACAATTTCAAAATAAAACATCAGAATCCATTAAAAAGTATTTAAAAATGCTAGACTTTGCTTGCTAGAGCTGATATGTTTTTGCAAAGATTACAAAGTAACTTACCATTTTTGCAGGTTCATATTTTTTTGTCTGGAACGTTGGGCTCTGTAACATGTCTAGTTTTTAAACAACCCTGTTGTTGTTTCCATGTTTCTTTCTTGATAGACCAACCTGATTTGAGTTTTAAGATTTTATTTAAAAAATAGTAGACATATTTTGTAAAACGTGCTCAAAATTTGGCAAATTAAATCTGAATCGTCCACGTAAAGAAAGTACAGATCTAAGCCCTTCCTTATTTCAGCCTGTTGAATTCTGACTTCTTACTTCTGATTATTGGATACTTTTTTCTGAGATTTGACTTCTGACTTCTGACTTCTGACTTCTGACTTCTGACTTCTGACTTCTGACTTCTGTCTTCTGACTTCTGACTTCTGACTTCTGACTTCTGACTTCTGACTTCTGACTTCCGACTTCTGACTTCTGACTTCTAATTTCTGACTTTTGACTTCTGACTTCTGATTTCTGACTTAAGACTTCTGACTTCTGACTTCTGATTTCTGACTTCAGACTTCTGACTTCTGACTTCTGACTTCTGACTTCTGATTTCTGACTTCTGACTTCTGACTAAATTCTGACTTCTGACTTCTGACTTCTGATTACTGACTTCTGACTTCTGACTTCTAACTTCTAACTTTTGACCTCCGACTTCTGACTTCTGACTTCTGACTTCTGAATTCTGACTTCTGACTTCTGACTTCTGACTTCTGACTCCTGACTTCTGACTTCTGACTTCTGACTTCTGACTTTTGACGTCTTACTTCTGACTTCAGACTCCTGACTTCTGACTTCTGACTTCTGACTTCTGACTTCTGACTTCTGACTTCTGACTTCTGACTTCTGACTACTGACTTCTGACTTCTGGTTTCTGATTTGACTTCTGACTTCTGACTTCTGACTTCTGACTTCTGACTTCTGACTTCTGACTTCTGACTTCTGAAATCTGACTTCTGACTTCTGACTTCTAACTTCTAACTTTTGACCTCCGACTTCTGACTTCTGACTTCTGACTTCTAAATCTGACTTCTGACTTCTAATTTCTGACTTTTTACTCCTGACTTCTGACTTCTGACTTCTGACTTCTGACTTTTGACGTCTTACTTCTGACTTCAGACTTCTGACTTCTGACTTCTGACTTCTGACTTCTGACTTCTGACTTCTGACTTCTGACTTCTGGTTTCTGATTTGACTTCTGACTTCTGACTTCTGACTTCTGACTTCTGACTTCTGACTTCTGACTTCTGACTTCTGACTTCTGACTTCTGACTTCTGACTTCTGAAATCTGACTCCTGACCCCTGACTTCTAACTTCTAACTTTTGACCTCCGACTTCTGACTTCTGACTTCTGCCTTCTGCCTTCTGCCTTCTGACTTCTGACTTTTGACTTCTGACTTCTTACTTCAGATTACTGACTTCTGACTTCTGACCTCTGACTTCTGACTTCTGACTTCTGACTTCTGATTTCTAACTTGAGACTCATGAATTCTGAATTCTGTCTTCTGACTTTTGACTGCTATCTTCTGATTTAAACCTTTCTGACTGCCAAGCTTAAACTTAAAATTAATCAATGTTAATTGTTTTTATGATTTTTTACTGTTCGAGTTTCCGATATATGGGGTCAAATTTCTGAATTCAAATTTGAAGTTTTGTCAGTTTTGTAAATTTTGAAAATATTCTCATTTTTGTTATTTTTGATACTTTTGTGATTTTTGCAATTTTGTTATAATTGTTATTTTGTAATTTTCGTTGTTTTTGATATTTCTGATTTTTTTTAAATATTTTTGTCATTCTTGAAATTTTTTGTAATTTGATAAATTTTTGTAATTTTTGTAATTTTTGTATGTTTTGTAATTTTTTTATTTTTTGTAATTTTTGTAATTTTTGTAATTTTTGCATTTTTTGGTTTTTTTTGTTATTTTTGTAATTTTTGTTTTTTTTTTAATTTTTGTTATTTTTGTATTTTTGTAATTTTTGTAATTTTGTAATTTTTGTAATTTTTCTAATTTTTGTAATTGTTTTTAATTTTTGTAATTTTTGTAATTATTGTAATTTTTGTAATTTACAAAATAATTAATACAAAACAATTCATACAAAATCAATCAATAAATTCTGTGTAAATGCAAAGCAGTTTTGTGAGATTTTCTATTTCCATCCTACGGTTACACAGCTTTCAAATAGGCAGACAAAAAGTCAAAAATAAAAGAAAAATTGAAAACAAAAATTTTGTATATTATCGAATATTTATATCTTAATGTAAGTCTTACTCTAATATTTTTTTAATTGGAATAACATCTAGATATCAATAAACAAATTTAACATCGAGTAAGTATGACACATTTTTGTATTCTCGTGTACATGTGAGCGTTCGCGAGGCCTACTTATTAGGGTTTCTGGACAATAGAGATAGAGAAGGTTGCCAGAAATTTTTCAGCACGCATCCGTGCCGGACAAACCGGGTAATTTATTTTAAAAACCTGGCAAAATCCACGCATTTGTTTTCAAGAGAAATCACCATACATCCGGGCAATATCCGGGCTAATATTCTCAAAACCCAGAAATTTCTCAACAAAAATATTGTTTATAAAAACTCATCGACAGATTTTGAATCGTATTTCAAGCTTCCAAAAATACCCTTTAAAAATTATTTTTATACAACTTGCTCAAAAAATTTCGTTTTGGGGGCGGTCGTTGTTTTAATTTGTTTGATTTGATTTCAGATCTCCTTAACTGTGTTTTTTTTTCTAATTTTCAATTGCTCTAAAAAATTTTGTATCAAGGAGGATTTTTTACCTGCCTATAAAAATGCTCCATGGATTTGAGATTAGACTAAAAAGAGGTATTTAGAGGCGTTGAGGGATATTGTAAAATACTTACTTTCGTACAAAACGACTTTCACGTATCACAAAAAAAACCCATTTTCTTCACAAAAAGTTGAAAGTTATGTTAAAGAATTAAAGACCTATCATGCACTCAATATTTTTTTTTGTTTTTGTGGCCTTTTAAGGCGAACCCGAATTTCGAAGTCTTACTTAAAACATTAATAAAATTTGGTTCAGATTTTTTGAAATCTAGTAGCCGCTTCAATTTATTTTTTACATTTTCTTTTGGGAAAAAAGTAATGTTATGCGTACATGTAAGCATTTTATATTCAAAACAATGTAATTTTCAAGCTCAACGATGTTTTAAATAGGTTGTTTGTACGAGATTAAACACTGAAATATATCCCTAAACGGCCCAAAATAGAGGTATTTTCGTGATTTGTACAATTTTGAAAAAAAAATCAAGTTCGTCATTATTTCGGTAATTCAAATCACAAAAAAAAACAACAGAAAAAAAGAAAACAATTTTTGTTAATATGTTTAAAATAGTTTTGAATGCCAATTTATTTTCATGGAAAAAATGTGAATATTGGAAACTTTTACAAAATAATTTATAACAAATTTAGTTATTTATATTGAATCATTTTTTTTAAATATTCCAACTAATCGAGAATGAAAACTCTTGTCCGTTAATATTAAAAATTCGATTCGTAATTTGTTTAATAACTCTATCAGCAATTTAAATTTTTTAAATAACAAAAAGCGAAGATATCAAAATATTTTTATTTTATCATTGAAAGCTAAGTTAGCGCTTTATCGAAAGCAAGATAAATATTTCTATCATAACAATTGAGAAACAATTCTTCCACTCTTAGGAAGTCCGTCCCATTTTCGTTTTTGTCAAGTTGAGAAAACAGCAATTGAAATTTGTAACTTGTTTCGAGATTTTTTTTATTCTCCCGCGGTTTTGATCAAAACAATTAACAGCATTTGTTATTACCGTGACTAACAAATACTTTTGCATCATTGGTCGTGCAAAAACATCAAAATTTTGTTAGATTTTTTTGAAAATCATACTCTGGGACGCATATGCGATTATGCTCAAGGGAAGTAATATAAAGATTTAGAAATTCCAAATTTCAAAAATTATAGAAGAAGAATATTCAAACTCAATGCAGATACGGATATAAGAGTTCAAAAGTATGATTCGAGCCCTGAAATCAGATTTAATTCAGAACCACAATTCAGTGTCTCAAATTAAAATGGTATCTTCAAATCAATATTTAAGAAACATATAATAAATGCAATTCATAACAAACTTGAGAAACAAGGTAACAATCAGAGCTCAAAACAGAAATTATTAAATTTGAAATAAATTATATAAATTTTATATCAATTTCATGTTTACAAACACAAAAAACAGGGTTTATGTGATGTTGTGAAATTTTAAAAATGTGATGCGGATTACAATTTTGAATTTGACATTCAATTTTGGAAACACAATTTCTTTTTCAAAAAGTGATTTTGAATGTGACAAAAATTAATTTAGAATGTATATAAGATTTTCAAAACACATCATTCCAGAAATCAGATGAGTTTTGGAGTTTCAATAAAGATCTCAAGTTCCCAAAATTAAGAAAACCACGAATCTTAAAAAACAACTCAAGACTTGAAAATGTCAATATTTTAAATCTCTATTTCTATTGAAAACAATTTGAGAACTTTCAATCGGAAAAAGATATGCTCAGAATCAATAGACGAAAGCTTCAGTTGGAAAAGTTTTAATTTGAACGTCTTATCTAAGATAGAAATTGAAATAAAAATAATATGAGAAATATCAGTAGATATGGCCGATTGGACTAAAGCAACTAGAGATTTTTTTAAATGGATTTTCGCAAATTTCAATAATGATTCAAAAGCAAACAATAATTTTAATTTATGTATATTCATACTTATGCTGATAACGTAAGGTTGCCATAATTTTCCTCACACGCATCCGGGTCGGACTAGTTCAGGCATTTGATTTCAAAACATGTTACCCAATATCCGAGAAATATTCGGACAAATTTGGTCAAAACTAGGGAATAATTTGGAAAAAATTGAAGAAGAAACACTTAGAACATATTTTTTTACATCGAAATATATCAGCAGATTTGAATCCGCGTTGTTGGCTTTCAAAAATCATGATTTATTCACCTCAAACAAAAATCTCAAACTAATTAACGAAAATTTTTGATTTTTGTGTCAAAATCAAAATTTTTCGAGAAAGTTTTATCAAAGTCCTCAATAAAACTACATCGGAAAATTTTGATTTTGACGCAAAAATCAAAAATTTTCGTTTATTAGTTTGAGATTTTTGTTTGAGGTGAATAAATCATGGCAAGATACGGGATTTTTTCAAATTTAATAACAAATATCCAGACAAAACCGGGCAATCCAGGAAATCTTCGCTTCAAGTTCTTCATATATTTTGTTTTAAATTTTCTGCAATTCCCGGCATTTACTCTGATATTGCTCTGATAAAAATTAGAAGTAAATTTTAGTAAAATCTTCGTTTCAATTTTTGTAAACATGAACCACAGATTACTTTATTGAGCAAGACATACGAACTTTCATTTTCAAAACATAACGCTTCATTCCCTGGGGACTCGTAAAATATAATCTTTATGCAATAAATAGGAGAACGTAATGTGAGTAGGCATCCAAGATTTTTCGGGCGTTCACGGGCTATAAAAGTAAAGTGAACAAGTAAAAAAAAATTACGATCTGGCAGGTTGCCTTAATATCGCGAATCAAGTCTGTATTTTGATAGATTCATACTAAGGAAAAAAAAACAGAAATCTCAAGTTGGGCTAGATTTTTTGAGCAAGGTTAATCTGAATTAGTTTGTAATTGAAAATTTAAAAAAATATAAAAAGTTGCTGAGGAGTTTCAATAATTCAACCTTATTTTTCCGGATTTTGTTTAAAAAAAAACTACAAATTCTATGCTCAGATTTAACAAAATTTTGAAAAAAAAAAATGGTCCTGATTTGCTCAGTCTTCAAAAAATGCGGGGAAAAATCTGCAACATTCACTCTGGGGGTCCTTTTAGCTTATATTCTAAAGAAAAGATATTCTTAAGATATTATTTCAAGGCAGCCCCCTTAGCTGTTTTTTATACGTTTTAATTTCGCTTTTTTAGTTTCTATTTCCTTTCCTAGATATCTAGTTCTTGTTATGATTAAAGTAATGTTCGTTTTTTTTTGCTCCAGGGCCTCCATTTTCCTCCTTCCCTTGAACAAAAGGAACCAATTGCAACATGGGTAGTTATGAGGGTACGGAAAATATTTCTAGGATTATTTTTGACCCCTCCTTCTTCCATTGAAGAGAGAGCAGGAGGGAAGGGGATCTCCATAATATTTTTTTCATATTTCAATAGTTATTCAAGCATTAGGAACCTAATTAGACATGGGAGGCAGCCTTGCCAGATATACGGATTTCAAGGGAATTCAAGGGACTCTGCGGATAAATGAAAATTCTGCCTGACGATCAAAAAAAAGGCCATCAAGTTTTATTTTGCCGAAATCAGTACATTTTTCGATTTTTGTCAAATCTACGGATTTGAGCGGATTTCAATCTGGCAACGCTGATGGGAAGGTATAATGGCACAAGAATTCTTTCTGTGCTTATTTGAGACTCCTCTTTTCTTCCATTGGGGGTATAGAGGACCCAGGTAACATAGATTCAGCCAACTAGCATTAGGAAGTTTTATTTTGGTTTAATTATGACATTTTTTTGTGCAGCTCGTTTTATGACGGTTTAATTATGGTCATGAAAAATGTTTATATTTTTGTTTCGACCATATGTTTTCAGATAGTTTTGAAAAAGCTAAAAAAACTTGTAATAAACATACTGTTTTAGTTATTTTGAAAGAGTTATGAATGCTCTGTTTAAACTATAAAAAAACACAAACTTTGAAGTTTGCTCCAAGCTTACTTTTACATGTTCTATAATACACGCTCATATTTTTTTAACCATAAATGAGTGCTTTTCATACATTTTATGGAATTTTTAATAGAACTGCTTAAATTGTTATTTTTCAACCGTTATGAATTGTTTAATTTCAACCATTTTCCGAGTTCATGAAGAAAATTTTGACAATGGTTAAAATTCAACAAAAAAATGACTGAAAAAGTAGACGCCATGTTTGCTGTTCCTGAAGTGTTTGTTTTTTGTTTGTGGTTCCGCGTTGGACTTAATTTCATATAAATCTCCTGATACCCAAATTGTAAGTATTTGCCTGATAAAACCCGTTAATGCAATTAATATAAATAAACATGTTGAGATTGATGATCAACGTCACATTCTTTTAAATTTAATTTTCAGACGAGAGTTGTGAAGCAACAATGAGTTACTTGGAGTCGGAAGCAACAGCAGTTCCGCCGCAGACAGAAATTCGTCGGTTAACTCAACGAATTATTACTTTATATGTTTATATGTCTCCAGCTGCCGTAACGCCTTTGGGTAAGAAAATCATTTTGGAAATTTCTGAAACTGTTCCGAGATTAATTACCATGGAAATAAAATATTACAGAATGTTCCGTATCTCCCTACGTTTGCTGCATCCGGAGGTTCCAAAAATATGCTCGGAGAAACTGGCACTAAAATCATAGCAGAGCGGGAAGCTGGACATTGCAGGAAAGGAAGCAGCGCACCATTCGTAGCTGTGATAGCAGCGACCGACGCAATCATTCCCTCCGCCGACTAAACTTTCTTCCACTAATGCAACATAGTGCCAGCAGAGCTATGGATATTAATAATATTATACATACCTTATATTAAAATTATTGAATTTTTATTTATTGAATGAAATAGAAGTCGATTCATATTTAAAAACAAGTATTTCCTTTTAATTTTGACTCATTTTTACTTTTTCGACCATGCTTGAAAAATAACCATTATTCAAGTTCTCTACGAAAGCTCATTTTATGAGTTTTCACTGAAAACTCATAAAACGACTTGATCCACTAAACTGCCATTATGGTTATTTTTCAAACATTAATGGTTCAACTTGGCCCAGCGTGTAGCGCTCAGTGCATGATTATTAAACCGCCATAAAACCTAGTGACAGTTATCGATCAAGATGTCAAAACAGAACACGCTCAGGAAAAATAGTACATATTTGAATTTCAACTCCCATTTTTACACATTTTTGATAAGTAATGTGTGTTGGTTTTGAATTGAAATTAAAATATATATAAAAATTGATGAAAACTTGAAATTACCGGAAGTTTTATGGCTATCTTTACAATATTAGTATTGAGTGAAAGGGCCTAAATAGTTGGAAGAAAATTTGTTGCTTGACGCCATCATTAATCCAAGATGGCGGCTTCCGCTTTTATTTTCAAAGCTGTAAATTACTGAAAATGTCATGAAACCTTAACAATATGGTAATTAGGTGAAAATGATTAAGGGTAGAAGTCGATTTTCGTTATCCGTCGCCATCTTAAATTCCAAGATGGCGGCTAACACTCAACTTGAAAATACTGTATATGACTGGAAATTGCATAAAACCCTTACAATATGGGTATAAGTTGAAAGAGATCAACTGGTAGAAGACGAATTTCGTTGTCTGACGCCATCTTAAAATTCAAGATGGCGGCTTCCGCTGCACTTTGAAATGTATTAAATGACTTAAAATGATATGAAACCCAAACAATATTGGTATTGGGTACAAGGGCTATACGAGTTGAAGTCGTATTTCGCTATCTGACGCCATCTTGAAATCCAAGATGGCGGCTTACGATAAACTTTTAAAATGCTATGAATCATTGAATATCGAATGAAACCTGAATGAAAATATGGATATTTCTTAATTGGGATAAGCTATAAGAAGTTAATTTTAGCTTTTTGGCGCTATCTTGAAATCCAAGATGATGGCTTCAGCAGATCTTAAAAATACTGTAAATGAATGAAAAAGATATGAAACCCCCAAAATATATTGTATTGGGTAATAAGGCTAAACGATAGAAGTCGAATATCTCTTTTCGCGTTTCTCTGAAATGCTGTAAGTGTTGTTCATGATATTTTCAGTTATTTATAGCTTTGAAAAGAATAACGAATGCCACCAACTTGGATTGATGATGGCGTCAGATAGCAAAATTCGACTTCTTCTAGTTTAGTCCTTTCATTCAATACCCATAATGTGGTGATTTCATGCGGTTTTCAGCGATTTGAATCATTTTCAAGCTCAGTGGAAGCCGTCATTTTGAATTTCAAGATGGCGTTTGATAGCAAACTTCGACTTCTACTCGTTTGGTTCTTTAACCCAATACCCATATTGTGGGGGTTTCATGCGATTTTTAGTAATTTCAGCATTTTAAGATTCAGCGAAAGTCACCATCTTGGATTTCAAGATGGCGTCTGATAGAGGAATTCCTCTTAAACTGGTTAAGCCATGATACCCAATGACCATATTGTGCGAATTTCAAGTGACTTTCAGTGATTTCAATCATTTTAATGTTCAGTGGAAGCCGCCATCTTGGATTTCAAGATGACGCCTGATATCGAAATTTGTATTCTACTCGTTGATCCTTTTCAATTTTTATCCATATTGTGGGAGTTTCATGCGATTTTCAGTGATTAACAGCATTTTAAAGTTCAGTGGAAGCCGCCATGTTGGATTTCAAGATGACGTCCCAAAGCAAAACACGACTTTTAGTTTAGCCCTTTCACCAAATACCAATATTGTGGGCCTTTCATGCGATTTCCAGTGATGAACAGCAATTAAAAGTTTATCGAAAGCCGCCATCTTGGATTACAAAATTTTGTTGAAAAGAAACAAATCAACTTCTTCTAGTTTAGCCCTTTCACCTAATACTCGTATAGAGGTGGTTTAATGCGACTTTTTGTCATTTATAGCATTAAAAGATGAGTGAATGCCGCCATCTTGAATTTCAAGATGGCGTCTGAAAGCGAAATTCGACTTCTACTCATTGAGCCCTTTCACCCAATTGCCATATTGTTGTGGTTTCATGCGATTTAAAGTCATTTACAACATTTTAAAGTTAAGCAGAAGCCGCCATTTTGGATTTCAATATGGCGTCAGACAACGAACTTTGACTTCTACTCATGATTTATTTCACGGGTCATTCACAACCAATCCCTTTTTATTTAAAAAGTCTGTCCTCATTTACTGTACTAATGATTAATAACTCAGAAATGAGGATCTCATCCTAAGCGTGTAATTGGTTGGCTTGCGAGAGAAACGTCAAATCGTAACTTTTTTTGGGGTCATCATTAAACCATAATAAAACTATGAATTGATTCTCGCCATGTTGGTTGCAAAATCGAAGGGCACAAAATGACGCCATGTTGATGGATTCACAATGCAAGAATTGGAAATAATTTTTTTGATGGATTCACAATGCAAGAATTGTAAAATATTTTTTCAGGCCTTTTTTCATCAATTCCATCATGACTGACCATCACATTTGACGAGGCGCATTTATATTAAGATACTATTTCATACACATTTTACCTAAAATCTTGACTGGCAGTTCAAAAGAGGCCATAATATGGTTAAAACATTGGTATTTGGGCTTTTAATTTTACCAGATCATATCTCAATAATGCAATCATCATTCATCAACCATTATGGTTGCTGGAAAAAATAAAAATAAACTCCGAGAACTCACAGAATCGAAAAAAACAAAAATTTCTAAGATGTTTAATAATAGCTTTTTGAAAGCTTTGGTGACCAACATTGATGACCAACAATGATATGTCTTGATGACGTTTATAGAAACTATATTAGAGTCCAGGTGATGTAATAGAATGCGCTTTAGCTTTTTATGAAGATTAATGTTATAGTCCAAACGAAATTTTGCTGACCATAATAAAGCTTAAATTGTTACTTGGGGAGGGAGTCTCCTTTACACTTTATTGCATAACTCGAGGACTAATCAAATAATTGAATCCAAACTTCATACAGGTAGATAATTAAGTATGACAAATGTTTTTACGATGGTTTTAAACCAATCTCTCCTCCCACTGGGGAGATAAGAAAGGGGAAGGCGGTCTCCTTTATATTTTTTTTTGCCAGCTTCAGAACTGATCGAACAAATGAAATTAAATTTAGCATAATAGTATATTTGAGTTGGAGATAGGTTTTTTTTTATATTTTGAAAATTGAGAAGGAGGAGCGAGGTGTACATGCACTATTTTTGAGTAACTCGAGAAATCATCTTTCAAATGAAACCAAATTTAAAAAATGTAGGTCTTCAAATGTACTGTTTCACACAACTGATAACTCGACTTCTCTCATATGCCGTTTTGAAAAATGAACACCGTAATCTTCTTTGTTTTGTAATTCGAATTTGAAGTTGTGTTTGCTGCATTGTAAAGATTTCAAATTTAAATTTAAAATTATTAACAAACGATTTAAAGTTTAAATAAAAACACTACTTTCAATAATTTTTGGGAGGTGTTGTTACTTACTATTGTCCCATTAAACTCTGATGATAAGAATTAAAATTAGTCCAACTCATTTATTGATAATTTTTTTCTCAAAAATTAACTTCATGGTAGTCGTTTGAGGGAGTCGAATAGTTTAACTCAGTACATATTACTTTTTTCATAATTCATCCATTTTGTAAAAAGTATGAGTATGTTATTCGGAGTGTTAAAAACATGAAATTTTATTTTGTAAGGAAGTAAAAGTCCCTGCAGGCTGCACGCCTTCTTTCAAAATTGTTGTCCAGGGTTTTCAATTTGCTGCACATAACCGGAACCCGTAAGAATCTTTGCAGCAGCGCAAAATTGGCCTTGTTATTTTCAACCTTCCGCCCATTCGCCAGACTCTTAACCGGAAATAACGCCCAAGAAACAAAAACCGCAAACTTATAGACTGTCTGCGGTAAAGTCATGTGGTTGCTGGCTGGCTTGAATCTGTTGTTCGGATTGCATCCTTGGATGGTCCTGGATCTGGACCTAGGGCCTCCTGGTTTTACTTTTCCTTTCCTTCGAAGTCCAGCTCATCTCATGCGGAGCGAAATTTTCGTTTTCTTACTTACTCTTGCAGCAGGGTGCACCGGCAGGGTCTTTCATTGTTATGTGCGAGTTTAAGATTTAATTAAATATTTAATGGAAACTATTCCGCTAACTGAGATAAATCAGATAAATGAGCGAAAGTTGTGTTGACTCGGTGCAAAAGTTTCATTCAGCAAGGCCCTTCCGTTCACTCGTTGTGGGTGGCCGTCCAAGATTCTTAAACCGGACTTTGCAGCTTTGTAATGTACGGTGCGAGCCAGCGATAGTTTCCGGTTCGTTTTTTCCCTGCATCTTTCGTCAAAGACCCCGTCCGACTTTTTTCAGTGAATAGAAAAACTTTGTGGCGTTAATTGAAGGTTACTAGTAAAAAATTGTATAATTTTAAACAAAATATTCTGAAGAATTCTCGTATCAAAATGTTAAATCTGTCAAACGGTAGAAAAATAACATTTTATAGTTAAATATTTTTCTGACGATTATCCAACTGTGCCACGTAACTTTTACACCGGAAATTGGAACTGGTTGAGAAAAGATTCATGCACAGAAGAAAATTGCTTACCGGAAGGCTGGAGGGTACCAACGTTTTTTTCTCTGCCATTTTGTTGGCTCAATTGATTAGGAGAAGAAAATCCTGATTTATCACTCCTTTCGAAGAGTTTTTCTCTCAGCACCCGTCGAAGGTCCAAATGCGAGATATACTGGGTGATTTCTCGGCTGGTGGTTGACCAATGATCATCTTTAGAGAGACACATTTAATAAAACTGGAGCTGCAGGGGGTCCGAATGTGAAGACACTACAGTTTCTTTCTTTCGTTTTAAAAAACATAGCAGTGGTTCATTGAAACATCATAAATGTTTTCAATGAAAAATAATAATCAGTGGATATCACTTTATTTCAACATTTTTTTCTCATTCAGTAAACTTTTTAGATTCAATTGTATAATACACAAGGTTGATTTTGGATGGGACAATATTTCCCTCCTTAATGAATGATAAAATTGTGACTTTTAAGCATACTTTCTGATGGTAAAATATTCCATTGCTAAAAAATCAGAGGTAAATTTTTTTCGAAAATCTGACAGCTAGCTTTCGATGGGTCAAACTTATTTTGTTGCTGCTCTCTAGTCTATAACTCGAAGAGAGAATTAACTTACAATAGTCGGCAAAAATGTGCTTGATTGACTTCTGAATGAGAGGAAAAAAGTAATAAAATGTTATGGGAACTCAACTTTAAACAATCTTTTTAAAAAAAGATAATGCTTATTAGAAAAGCTTCACAACGATTTTAATTCAGAAAATTTCAGAATTTTTTTTTCCTATACCTTCATCCGAAATGTTTCGTTCTTAATGTAACGTTCGTAAAATTAATTCGACAAAAATATTATTGTATTAATTTTTTTTTGTGAAAAATCATTAAAAAAAATGATAAAATAAATTCAATAACATGGATATTGAAAACCGATTCAAATCGTAGGCCATGATTTTTGGAACTTAATTCACGGTTTAAAGTTGCAACGAATAATTCCGATAGCATTTCTAAGAATCTTATCAAGGCTTAGGAAGGAAAAAAAGTGAATTCGGCAATCCTCCATTCATTCAACTGGATTCTATTCATCACGCCATGTTAACGGTAAATCACAGATTTTCCGGTTTAAAGTCGTAGATGGTAGCACTATTTTTCTGTTGAACTAAGCTTGCCAGATTGCCCGATTTTCTCCGGACTTGCCCGGATATTTAGTATAATATATGGAAAAAAATGCTGGTCTGGCCCGGATGCTTGGATTTCATTGGAAAAGTCCGGATTTTCCCGGTTTTTTCATCTTATACGCCAAATCAAACAAAATATCAAATTGTGTTGCAAAAATTTATTATGTTTGCGTCCAAACCAAAATTTTTTGATCAAGTTTTATTGAAATAATCATGAATGGTTAATCGGAAGCCTTAAATACGATTTTAAATCTGCAAATAAATTTTATTAAAAAAAACATTTTTTTTCTAGTTTCTTTGTTGTGTTTTATTGAGAAACTCCCAGGTTTTGACTAAATTTGCTCGGGTATTTCTCAGATTTTAATCGACAATTTTGAAAACTAATGCCCGGATTTTGATAGGATTTAAGAAAAAAATGTTCGAATTTTTGTCATTTTCACCAACATTGTCATTTTTGTCAATTTTGTCATTTTTGTCATTTATGTCATTTTTGGTCATTTTTGTCAATTTTGTAATTTTTGTCATTTTTGTCATTTTTGTCATTTTTGTCATTTTTGTCATTTTTGTCATTTTGTCATTTTGTCATTTTTGTCATTTTTGTCATTTTTGTCATTTTTGTCATTTTTGTCATTTTTGTCATTTTTGTCATTTTTGTCATTTTTGTCATTTTTGTCATTTTTGTCATTTTTGTCATTTTTGTCATTTTTGTCATTTTTGTCATTTTTGTCATTTTTGTCATTTTTGTCATTTTTGTCATTTTTGTCATTTTTGTCATTTTTGTCATTTTTGTCATTTTTGTCATTTTTGTCATTTTTGTCATTTTTGTCATTTTTGTCATTTTTGTCATTTTTGTCATTTTTGTCATTTTTGTCATTTTTGTCATTTTTGTCATTTTTGTCATTTTTGTCATTTTTGTCATTTTTGTCATTTTTGTCATTTTTGTCATTTTTGTCATTTTTGTCATTTTTGTCATTTTTGTCATTTTTGTCATTTTTGTCATTTTTGTCATTTTTGTCATTTTTGTCATTTTTGTCTTCTGTCATTTTTGTCATTTTTGTCATTTTTGTCATTTTTGTCATTTTTGTCATTTTTGTCATTTTTGTCATTTTTGTCATTTTTGTCATTTTTGTCATTTTTGTCATTTTTGTCATTTTTGTCATTTTTGTCATTTTTGTCATTTTTGTCATTTTTGTCATTTTTGTCATTTTTGTCATTTTTGTCATTTTTGTCATTTTTGTCATTTTTGTCATTTTTGTCATTTTTGTCATTTTTGTCATTTTTGTCATTTTTGTCATTTTTGTCATTTTTGTCATTTTTATCATTTTTGTCATTTTTGTCATTTTTGTCATTTTTGTCATTTTTGTCATTTTTGTCATTTTTGTCATTTTTGTCATTTTTGTCATTTTTGTCATTTTTGTCATTTTTGTCATTTTTGTCATTTTTGTCATTTTTGTCATTTTTGTCATTTTTGTCATTTTTGTCATTTTTGTCATTTTTGTCATTTTTGTCATTTTTGTCATTTTTGTCATTTTTGTCATTTTTGTCATTTTTGTCATTTTTGTCATTTTTGTCATTTTTGTCATTTTTGTCATTTTTGTCATTTTTGTCATTTTTGTCATTTTTGTCATTTTTGTCATTTTTGTCATTTTTGTCATTTTTGTCATTTTTGTCATTTTTGTCATTTTTGTCATTTTTGTCATTTTTGTCATTTTTGTCATTTTTGTCATTTTTGTCATTTTTGTCATTTTTGTCATTTTTGTCATTTTTGTCATTTTTGTCATTTTTGTCATTTTTGTCATTTTTGTCATTTTTGTCATTTTTGTCATTTTTGTCATTTTTGTCATTTTTGTCATTTTTGTCATTTTTGTCATTTTTGTCATTTTTGTCATTTTTGTAATTTTTGTCATTTTTGTCATTTTTGTCATTTTTGTCATTTTTGTCATTTTTGTCATTTTTGTCATTTTTGTCATTTTTGTCATTTTTGTCATTTTTGTCATTTTTGTCATTTTTGTCATTTTTGTCATTTTTGTCATTTTTGTCATTTTTGTCATTTTTGTCATTTTTGTCATTTTTGTCATTTTTGTCATTTTTGTCATTTTTGTCATTTTTGTCATTTTTGTCATTTTTGTCATTTTTGTCATTTTGTCGTTTTTGTTATTTTTGTCATTTTTGTTATTTTTGTCATTTTTGTCATTTTTGTCATTTTTGTCATTTTTGTCATTTTTGTCATTTTTGTCATTTTTATCATTTTTGTCATTTTTGTCATTTTTGTCATTTTTGTCATTTTTGTCATTTTTGTCATTTTTGTCATTTTTGTCATTTTTGTCATTTTTGTCATTTTTGTCATTTTTGTCATTTTTGTCATTTTTGTCATTTTTGTCATTTTTGTCATTTTTGTCATTTTTGTCATTTTTGTCATTTTTGTCATTTTTGTCATTTTTGTCATTTTTGTCATTTTTGTCATTTTTGTCATTTTTGTCATTTTTGTCATTTTTGTCATTTTTGTCATTTTTGTCATTTTTGTCATTTTTGTCATTTTTGTCATTTTTGTCATTTTTGTCATTTTTGTCATTTTTGTCATTTTTGTCATTTTTGTCATTTTTGTCATTTTTGTCATTTTTGTCATTCTTGTCATTTTTGTCATTTTTGTCATTTTTGTCATTTTTGTCATTTTTGTCATTTTTGTCATTTTTGTCATTTTTGTCATTTTTGTCATTTTTGTCATTTTTGTCATTTTTGTCATTTTTGTCATTTTTGTCATTTTTGTCATTTTTGTAATTTTTGTCATTTTTGTCATTTTTGTCATTTTTGTCATTTTTGTCATTTTTGTCATTTTTGTCATTTTTTTCATTTTTGTAATTTTTGGTAATTTTTGTAATTTTTGTCATTTTTGTAATTTTTGTAATTTTTTATATTTTTGTAATTTTTGTAATTTTTGAAATTTTTGAAATTTTTGTCATTTTTGTCATTTTTGTCATTTTTGTCATTTTTGTCATTTTTGTCATTTTTGTCATTTTTGTCATTTTTGTCATTTTTGTCATTTTTGTAATTTTTGTCATTTTTGTCATTTTTGTCATTTTTGTCATTTTTGTCATTTTTGTCATTTTTGTCATTTTTGTCATTTTTGTCATTTTTGTCATTTTTGTCATTTTTGTCATTTTTGTCATTTTTGTCATTTTTGTCATTTTTGTCATTTTTGTCATTTTTGTCATTTTTGTCATTTTTGTCATTTTTGTCATTTTTGTCATTTTTGTCATTTTTGTTATTTTTGTTATTTTTGTCATTTTTGTCATTTTTGTCATTTTTGTCATTTTTGTCATTTTTGTCATTTTTGTCATTTTTATCATTTTTGTCATTTTTGTCATTTTTGTCATTTTTGTCATTTTTGTCATTTTTGTCATTTTTGTCATTTTTGTCATTTTTGTCATTTTTGTCATTTTTGTCATTTTTGTCATTTTTGTCATTTTTGTCATTTTTGTCATTTTTGTCATTTTTGTCATTTTTGTCATTTTTGTCATTTTTGTCATTTTTGTCATTTTTGTCATTTTTGTCATTTTTGTCATTTTTGTCATTTTTGTCATTTTTGTCATTTTTGTCATTTTTGTCATTTTGGTCATTTTTGTCATTTTTGTCATTTTTGTCATTTTTATCATTTTTGTCATTTATGTCATTTTTGTCATTTTTGTCATTTTTGTCATTTTTGTCATTTTTGTCATTTTTGTCATTTTTGTCATTTTTGTCATTTTTGTCATTTTTGTCATTTTTGTCATTTTTGTCATTTTTGTCATTTTTGTCATTTTTGTCATTTTTGTCATTTTTGTCATTTTTGTCATTTTTGTCATTTTTGTAATTTTTGTCATTTTTGTCATTTTTGTCATTTTTGTCATTTTTGTCATTTTTGTCTTTTTGTCATTTTTGTCATTTTTGTCATTTTTGTCATTTTTGTCATTTTTGTCATTTTTGTCATTTTTGTCATTTTTGTCATTTTTGTCATTTTTTTCATTTTTGTAATTTTTGGTAATTTTTGTAATTTTTGTCATTTTTGTAATTTTTGTAATTTTTTATATTTTTGTAATTTTTGTAATTTTTGTAATTTTTGAAATTTTTGTCATTTTTGTCATTTTTGTCATTTTTGTCATTTTTGTCATTTTTATCATTTTTGTCATTTTTATCATTTTTGTCATTTTTGTCATTTTTGTCATTTTTGTCATTTTTGTCATTTTTGTCATTTTGGTCATTTTTGTCATTTTTGTCATTTTTGTCATTTTTGTCATTTTTGTCATTTTTGTCATTTTTGTCATTTTTGTCATTTTTGTCATTTTTGTCATTTTTGTCATTTTTGTCATTTTTGTTATTTTTGTCATTTTTGTCATTTTTGTCATTTTTGTCATTTTTGTCATTTTTGTCATTTTTGTCATTTTTGTCATTTTTGTCATTTTTGTCATTTTTGTCATTTTTGTCATTTTTGTCATTTTTGTCATTTTTGTCATTTTTGTCATTTTTATCATTTTTATCATTTTTGTCATTTTTGTCATTTTTGTCATTTTTGTCATTTTTATCATTTTTGTCATTTTTGTCATTTTTGTCATTTTTGTCATTTTTGTCATTTTTGTCATTTTTGTCATTTTTGTCATTTTTGTCATTTTTGTCATTTTTGTCATTTTTGTCATTTTTGTCATTTTTGTCATTTTTGTCATTTTTGTCATTTTTGTCATTTTTGTCATTTTTGTCATTTTTGTCATTTTTGTCATTTTTGTCATTTTTGTCATTTTTGTCATTTTTGTCATTTTTGTCATTTTTGTCATTTTTGTCATTTTTGTCATTTTTGTCATTTTTGTCATTTTTGTCATTTTTATCATTTTTATCATTTTTGTCATTTTTGTCATTTTTGTCATTTTTGTCATTTTTGTCATTTTTGTCATTTTTGTCATTTTTGTCATTTTTGTCATTTTTGTCATTTTTGTCATTTTTGTCATTTTTGTCATTTTTGTCATTTTTGTCATTTTTGTCATTTTTGTCATTTTTGTCATTTTTGTCATTTTTGTCATTTTTGTCATTTTTGTCATTTTTGTCATTTTTGTCATTTTTGTCATTTTTGTCATTTTTGTCATTTTTGTCATTTTTGTCATTTTTGTCATTTTTGTCATTTTTGTCATTTTTGTCATTTTTGTCATTTTTGTCATTTTTGTCATTTTTGTCATTTTTGTCATTTTTGTCATTTTTGTAATTTTTGTCATTTTTGTCATTTTTGTCATTTTTGTCATTTTTGTCATTTTTGTCATTTTTGTCATTTTTGTCATTTTTGTCATTTTTGTCATTTTTGTCATTTTTGTCATTTTTGTCATTTTTGTCATTTTTGTCATTTTTGTCATTTTTGTCATTTTTGTCATTTTTGTCATTTTTGTCATTTTTGTCATTTTTGTCATTTTTGTCATTTTTGTCATTTTTGTCATTTTTGTCATTTTTGTCATTTTTGTCATTTTTGTCATTTTTGTCATTTTTGTCATTTTTGTCATTTTTGTCATTTTTGTCATTTTTGTCATTTTTGTCATTTTTGTCATTTTTGTCATTTTTGTCATTTTTGTCATTTTTGTCATTTTTGTCATTTTTGTCATTTTTGTCATTTTTGTCATTTTTGTCATTTTTGTCATTTTTGTCATTTTTGTCATTTTTGTCATTTTTGTCATTTTTGTCATTTTTGTCATTTTTGTCATTTTTGTCATTTTTGTCATTTTTGTCATTTTTGTCATTTTTGTCATTTTTGTCATTTTTGTCATTTTTGTCATTTTTGTCATTTTTGTCATTTTTGTCATTTTTGTCATTTTTGTCATTTTTGTCATTTTTGTCATTTTTGTCATTTTTTTCATTTTTGTTATTTTTGCCATTTTTGTCAATTTTGTCATTTTTGTCATTTTTGTCATTTTTGTAATTTTTTTCATTTTTGTTATTTTTGCCATTTTTGTCAATTTTGTCATTTTTGTAATTTTTGTCATTTTTGTCATTTTTGTCATTTTAGTCATTTTTTTTATTTTTGTCATTTTTGTCATTTTTGTCATTTTTGTCATTTTTGTCATTTTTGTCATTTTTGTCATTTTTGTCATTTTTGTCATTTTTGTCATTTTTGTCATTTTTGTCATTTTTGTCATTTTTGTCATTTTTGTCATTTTTGTCATTTTTGTCATTTTTGTCATTTTTGTCATTTTTGTCATTTTTGTCATTTTTGTCATTTTTGTCATTTTTGTCATTTTTGTCACTTTTGTCATTTTTGTCATTTTTGTCATTTTTGTCATTTTTGTCATTTTTGTCATTTTTGTCATTTTTGTCATTTTTGTCATTTTTGTCGTTTTTGTCATTTTTGTCATTTTTGTCATTTTTGTCATTTTTGTCATTTTTGTCATTTTTGTCATTTTTGTCATTTTTGTCATTTTTGTCATTTTTGTCATTTTTGTCATTTTTGTCATTTTTGTCATTTTTGTCATTTTTGTCATTTTTGTCATTTTTGTCATTTTTGTCATTTTTGTCATTTTTGTCATTTTTGTCATTTTTGTCATTTTTGTCATTTTTGTCATTTTTGTCATTTTTGTCATTTTTGTCATTTTTGTCATTTTTGTCATTTTTGTCATTTTTGTCATTTTTGTCATTTTTGTCATTTTTGTCATTTTTGTCATTTTTGTCATTTTTGTCATTTTTGTCATTTTTGTCATTTTTGTCATTTTTGTCATTTTTGTCATTTTTGTCATTTTTGTCATTTTTGTCATTTTTGTCATTTTTGTCATTTTTGTCATTTTTGTCATTTTTGTCATTTTTGTCATTTTTGTCATTTTTGTCATTTTTGTCATTTTTGTCATTTTTGTCATTTTTGTCATTTTTGTCATTTTTGTCATTTTTGTCATTTTTGTCATTTTTGTCATTTTTGTCATTTTTGTCATTTTTGTCATTTTTGTCATTTTTGTCATTTTTGTCATTTTTGTCATTTTTGTCATTTTTGTCATTTTTGTCATTTTTGTCATTTTTGTCATTTTTGTCATTTTTGTCATTTTTGTCATTTTTGTCATTTTTGTCATTTTTGTCATTTTTGTCATTTTTGTCATTTTTGTCATTTTTGTCATTTTTGTCATTTTTGTCATTTTTGTCATTTTTGTCATTTTTGTCATTTTTGTCATTTTTGTCATTTTTGTCATTTTTGATATTTTTGTCATTAGTTTAAATTTTTTTCATTTTTGTTATTTTTTCAGTTTTTTTTCTTTTTTGTCTTTTTTTTCAATTTTGGTTCGATTTCAATTTTGATAGAGAGGTTTTCACTTCGAAAAGATTAATCGAATAATGCAATGCAGCAAAAATCAAACTTTTTCAGAGAGCCTGACATATTCTCATCTACAAAGTAGATGTTTCGGAACCAACATAGGAATACAATGAAAGAACTTTCAAAATAGACATCGAACTTTCCGGTTCCAAGAAAATGAAGCAACCAAAACAAGAAAGTCTCCAAGAATACAAACCACAAAAACGAAAATAAAGTTGCTTTGACCCGAGGGGGAGTAAGATGAGCAGGAGTTGTTTGTAAATGTTCTTTTCATTTTCATTTCATTTGCTACTGGAGACTCCCCGAAGTACGTTTCAGGGGGGTGGTGTAGTTCTGTCTTGCCCGCCTCGTCGCATCGCCTCATCTCAAGTACACTGTTCGGTGAAAATTGTTCCACTCCCGGCCCAAAGACAGATCCCAATCAAAGGAAAAGTGAGAAATTGTGTCACCCAGTGCTTGCCTTCCTGCATGACCTGCTGTCGCCCGCTGACGAAAAGTGAACCAAACAAAGTGTCAAAGCTTTCTCCTGAGGGCGGGTGGATCGGCGTTAAGTACTTCCGCGCGCTTCAAAAGCGAAACACGATGAGTTGATTGGAGAAACTTGGATGGAGCTCAGGCGAGACAAACACAACCACATCAGAAGGGAACAATAAAGAGGAAGTGCCCCAACTTCCCCCAACTTTTCTTCTAGCTTAGACATGCGATGGCGGTTGATTTTTCTGCTGTGTCTCAGAAGTCGGAAGTCGGAAGTCGGAAATCTAGAGAGAGAAGAAGGAACTTCCATTTCTGCAGGTAGCACGTAACGGCAGTTTCCTCAACACGCGCGGTGGTAAAAAGCGGACGATTTTGATTGGAGTTTGGAATGTTTGAACCTAGTTTGTTGTACAGCAGAGTGCAAGCTAAAGAGAAATGTGTATGATTCTTTGTCGTCTTTTGTGCCAAATGGAATTTCCACTTTGGCGCGGAATTTTGTTGCCGATAACACCAAACATGTCGTCAGTTTAACGACTCTGTAACTATTGATTGAGTGAATTCAATGGTACTCCTATAGTAGCAACACAAAAATGAAGGGAGAATTTAGAATCAGTTTGAATGGGGTTGGATAGAAAAAAAATTGACATGAAATATTATGATCGGCACCAATCTTATCGTACAATAGATACAATAGAACAAGCAACACAAGATTTATACTCATAAATGCATGTAGCTTGCTAAGTTGTAACTAAGCTTTTTCTATACGCGGATGCCTTGGTCGTATGCAGACTAAGAACTGTTCTTCAGGCCAAACAGCGTCTGTCTGGCAGCGAGTGGCTGAATTTATGGAATGCGCTAACACCCTATTGCTCCTGATTTATTAAATTGTTATGAAATCCGAACAGAACAGAAAATCAAATTGATCGCAACAAACGAAGCTCAGGCATTGAATCTGAACATCACCTCGTCCTTGGCGAGATACGACTGAGAGTTGCGCGTGTCCAACGGCGCGAGGAGAAAGTCAGGTGTCGTCCACCGGTTGGAGAACCCAGAGATGAGAAGGGCATACGTCGATGGGATGGTCGATGATCGGAGAAAGGCGAATATTAGAGTTGAGTAGGGGAAAGGTTTCCTAAATGGGCCTATCGGGTTAAATGACCCTACGCCTGTTTGATGAAATGGCTGACTAGACAGCTTATCTGACCAATGCATTTTTAAGGTGATACGCTTAGAACATAAGGCAAGAAAGAATTTTATGAATTTACAAACTCAAAAAAATTTAAAAAATCATACAAGGTTTTGATACATTTTGATGTAATATTTCGACTTTTAAAAATTATACGTAAAGAAGTTTAAAACAAAAACTAGGATGGTTTTTGTTTCTTACTCAAATGAACTTAAGAAATTCAACATATTTCAGCTTTTGTGGAGGTTTAATAATGATTATATAGTGAAATAATAGAGTGTTTTTGTATGCCCCCATCATGTTTGTAAAATGCCTCCATCCTAAAATAACAGGTTAAAAAGAATAAATAAATGATTTTTATCATTGAACCTTCAATTCTAAGCTCTGAATAACATCTAAAGAGAGAATTGAAGATCCAAAAACAGATTTGATAAAGTTTTTATTTTGGATGAACAGCCCCCATAGTATGGCAACCCTAACTTTTGTTTTATTCCATAAAATTATAATATACACAGATTTTTATAAAACTTCAGCTTTATCGTACGGAAATTATTACTTTCTAGCAGTTTCAATGAAATTATACGCAAATATTGCCCAAAAAACAGAAATTTTGTTCAAAACATAAATAGGCGCATTTAGCCCGCACGGTTTGAGGTTCGGCATTTTAGACAACACTTATAATAAAATCGTTTTCTTGGAAACAGTAGAAATTTTTAACATTAAAATTACTCCAATGTGTAGAAAACAGATGCTTGCACACGTGTTTATAGTTTTTGTACATATATTCGATGTGATATTTGATAAAATCAGTGTTCTGCTTAATAGGCGCATATAGCCCGCTCCTCCCCTAGGCATGTACCAGGTCAGCCAAAGCAGCCGCCCGCTTATGATATGCGAAGCTGAAAAAGGCAGTTTAACGAGCTTGTAGATGAGATAAGAAAGCATTGACAAACTCCCTATCCGAAGAAGAAGAAAAAGCCGCCGCCAATGGAGCTATCCGATTATCTTTTGACATTTCTCACCGTCTTAGTGGTGCAAGGACTAATGCTAGAATGCCACTAAAAGACCGAGCAGGTCAGTTGTTGACCGATCAAACAGATCAGCTCAAACGATGGACTGAACAGTTCGAACAACTCTTCTGTTTCATGAATAGTGCTGGCCAACAGAATCCGCAGCTCGAGGCTCCAACAGTAAGTCGCATTAATGGCGTCAAATAGAAGGGGCAATCAAAGATTTGAAAACCAATAAAACAACTGGGATCGATTGCATCCCTGCTGAAATGTTAAAAGCTGACCTTGCCTTGTCAGCACAAATGTTGCACCGTCTTTTCGCTGACACTTGGAATATTGCCACATTCCCGGCCGACTTGATGCAGGGTATCCTTGCATCCTTTTTCTAATCGTGATGAATGAGATCCTGACTGGGTCGATCGACTGTGCACCGAACCGAGGATTGCCCTGGAATCCTTCAACAATGGAGCAAATGAACGACCTTGACCTGGCTAACGATATTGTTTTGCTCGCCCAAACACAACCGGGCATGCAGAGCAAACTCGACGGCCTCACCGAAAGTTACAAGGAAGCAGGTCTCAAAGTCAATGTCGGAAAGACCAAGTCGATGGAGATCAACACAGGAAATCCCTCCAGTTTCATGGTAGCTGGGCAACAAGTTGAGAAAGTGGAGTGCTTCCAGTATCTTGGTAGTCAGATAACGCCTGATGGTGGTTCCAGGAAAGACATCGAAACCCGAATCAGAAAAGCCCGATTTGCATTTGCGCGTCTCCGGAACATTATGCGCGTACGTCAAATATCTATACGAACGAAAATTCGAATCTATAACTCAAACGTCAAAAACAAATCCGTATTGTAGTTTGGTTGCGAAGCTTGGTGCACATATGCGGTAATGACGCGAAAACTGCAAGTATTGTAAGCCGCTGCCTGCGGAATATCATCCGCGCTTGGTGGCCTGGCAACTGGATATCAAATGAGGAGCTATATCGCCGGTGTCATCAAAGGGTTCCAGAAATCGAGATTCGGAAACGTAAGTGGAGATGGATTAGGCACACGCTGCGAAAAGATGAGAACGAGATTTGCAGAGTGGCCCGTGAATGGAATCCAGAAGGACATCGAGGAAGAGACTGTCCCAGAAGCTCGTGGCGGCGTAGCTTAGCCGTCGAAATCCGAACTGTGGACGAGAATCTTGAATGGGACCAAGTAAAGACGCTGGCTTCGGATCGTCAACAGTGGAGGTCTTTTACCAAGGTCTTATGCGTCGGAGAATCGGCGCGGGACTATTAATTGAGTGTAAAATAATCGTTGTAGTGTATAGCATTGGCAGTTATAAATCATAATAATCATTATTAAATATAAATATCGATACCTGACATCATCAATGTTACGAAAGGTTAATAACTTTGTAAAACAAATGATTCTACTCTTAGCGTTAATGCAAAGCTCAAATTGAGTTGCGAAATCTGAGAGTGAGAGAAACTTCATATTGAAAAAAAAGAGAAACTGGATAAGTCTCGCTCGCACATTTTACGTTTTATTCTCGCAACGCGATAAGATCGGCTAATGCTTAAGCTCAGTTTATTGGAGAGTTTTATCGGAGAAGCATATGATCCGACGTGTTTACGATTTTGAACAAGTGCCGTCACGGCAATCGTGAGATAAAAAAAATAGTTTTATCTGTCTGTTAAAATCCTACTTTTAATTCAAAACCACCCAGTCAAAAAAAATCATTGTTTGGATTTTTCTCCAGAAACAAAGCTAAAATTTTTCAAGAAACGACGTGTTTATTTTGCATTATAGGGGCGTTTTGAACCGAAATACCCTACGAGGCGAGTCGATAGAGTGGTCTCAAGTGTCGAAACGCATGCTCAACTACCTATGTATGTTGAAAAAAGTTTTAACAGCTACAGCGAAACATCGTACAACATTTGGAATGGGTATTGTCGAAACTGATGCAAAGCACCAGAAACAGTAACAGTGACCTAACAGTTCATGCCACTACTAAAAAAAATTCAAAAATTCAACTGCCTCCATTCAATTTTTTGCCAGCCAGGGCAGCCTGTTATCAAGATTTCGGCCTCGTTAGGCGCCCTCCACCACAACTAGCTCTTGCCTAAAGCTGAATTGTAATAAGTGTAATTTTAAAAAATAGTATAATTCCATTTCAGAAATTACTTTGTCTCATCGTTGACCACTGGTTGAATACTGTGAAATGATAAGGAAGATTATAATATTCCAGAGCTTTTATTTAGTAACTTTTATCTATAGGAAAACCTCTGTTTAATCTGTATATGAACTGAATTTTGATTTGTATAGGAAAAAGATGAACTAAATAATGTTTTCAAAACTTATATTTTTCTATGCTGAATAAACTCACATATCTTATTCGGTAGATTGAATAAACTAGCAGTAAATCAATAGAATTGTTTGAATTCAGTCATACACTCTGAAAATACATCTTTTCTTCGGACAGGCCTAAATATTCTGCTATGAGATGACGATCATTTGTTTTGAGAAGGATCGATGAGTATTCTAAAGGGTGTTCGGATCAAAAAGAGGTTAACTTAAATTTGCCGGATTTTTTCCTAATCATTCTTATTAAAAAAAAACCTGATCCCCCCTGTAGGGTATATAGACGAAAAAGTAGATAGCAAACAAATGAATATAGAGTAAGTAGAATAGATCTTCCATATGCATTCAAAGCTGAAAAGGATCTGAACGAAAAATCTTTTTTTTTACCAATTTTAATCCAGAGAGAAAAATCCCATGGATATAGCTCCACCATTTTATCTGACGCTATCAAAAAAACGAACCCAGCTCAGTTGAGCTCATCCGCAAATCTTTTATTATAACGGTTACATCGGGAAAAGTTAACCCGTGAAAGTCTAAATTGGTTCAGTGCTGTCAATCGAAAGGAAAGAGGCTTGAATTCATTTCGGAAGATCACGACAACCCCTTATTTCGTAGGTATGTGAGAAGAATTATGCTTCTTTTTGGATTTTGACATAAGACTAAACGTTTAAAATGGAATAAAACATGAAAACAGATCAATAAATATAGGGTATTGGGATGAATAAACCCATCGGACTTAAAATCCCAAAAAAATTAAATCATTAAATACATGAAGTAAAGTTAAATAAATATTATTGTTTCATTGACTTAACGTTTATCTTGGAATGTGGGTTTCTGTTTTAGCGTGCATATTTGGATTGTGCTTTGAGTGTTCCCAAGGAAAGCAAGTAATTTTTTTTTGCGGCCATTAGTGAAAACGGTTGAATGTCGTGTTGCTGTGAAAAGCGGATTTAGTTTGCTTAAGCTTAATCACATTATCCAGTTGCCAATTTAAATGAAAAAGAAGATCCATAATCTTAAAATAGAATCAACCGGTGGACTGGGGGATCCCGACACAAGGGCGTATTTTCGATGAATTGTACAAGAAGTGTAAGTGAGTGCTTGAGAAATCGAGAGAACCATCTTTTGAAGAATCTTATTGAAACAAATAACCCAGACAACCAGAAGTCGTATTTTATTTTACAGAATATACCGTATAGAAAGTTATTTAAACTCATTTTCGTATATCTGCACCTGCAATGTGCGGCCCATGCATATTCTTTATCGTATTTAAATGCATTGCTTCATTTTATTACGAAAAAACAATGCAAATCAAGAATATGTGTGCTAACTCTTCCAAAATGATACGTATTTACTAGTTTTGCTGCATTATATACGATATGTTTACACGTATATTTGAACGTATATTTGTGTTGCAAATTCGAAATATCCAGGAAATGGTTGTCTGGGAAAGAAATTAAACAACTCTGACGCAAAGACTGAATTTCAAAATAGCGGAGCTTAGACGCAAGGGCAGAGCTCCAGCTTTACAGTGAAGGTCTGAGGCACGGACAGAACTTTAACGTGATTACGAAGCTTTGACGCAACGGCCATTGTCGAGTCCGCCGGTTGAGAGATTAATGATATTCTTTTTCAATTAAATTTAATCACGTTAGCTTAAGAAATCTGTATCCGCTTTCTACAGTAAGTCGAAATTCAACCGTTGCTCTAATGGCCGCAAAACAACTGACTTGCCATCCTTGGGAACACTAAAAGCACAATCAACTTGTGCTCGCTAAAAAAGGAACCGACATTCCAAGATAAACGTTTAGTCAATGAAACAATAGTGTAAGAACACTATATATTGAACACCATCTTTGGGATTCTGCGAGTTTGTGGCCCACAAACAATAAAGAAAAGTTTTTTGGATGAAAGTTTGATCTTTAGTGTAGCTTAAGCTTCCCAGCTAACATGAAATCGTAATAGAAATGATAATCCAAATCGAATATTAAGACATTTTCAATAACTATCGTAAACACGTGTGTATTGAGTGATTTTCTACCATTCTTTACGACAAGCTTTGCCCAACAAAAATTGAATAGGATAGCAGTTAAGCAACTCGTGAATATGTCTCCAAAAAGTTGAGAATATGCTAATTCGACATTTACGATTTGAGTGAACTGGTTAACGATAAATGGGCGGTCCTTCAATTGACACTCTCTCCAGTTTCTTCCTTTGACCGGTTCGTTAAAAGAAAATCTCACCCATAGAGCTATAGCGTGGACCATATCATCTGATGAGTTGGCATCGTGGTAAGATACCAGTCTGCGAACTCGGAGGACTGGAGTTCAAATCTCGGTTGAGGAAATTTTTTTCGTTTATTTTGCTTTTTGTTGGAAAATCGAATCTTTGGAGTCTTGTCAATGTAGATATCGCCTCCACTTTTGTAGCTATATGCTATTTTGGTAAGTTTAATACAATCTTTATATCTGGTATATTTGTTTGAATAATTCTGTTGTTCTTGCGTTATACCTTCATAAATGTTTGCTGGGTTGCTCCACAGCTTGGAATCAGTTTGATTATTCAGCGGAAAAAGATTTTAAACCCATTATTTAAGCCTTTTTATTTGAAATTGAACACGTTGATTTAAATATTGAACAGTCAGTGTTTCAATTATTGAACACGTAAACATAGGAAATCATTGTATATATTTAGAGATATTTCTTTAAAGTAGAATACGTTGCCGGGGCAATTTGGGTTCAGCCAGCAACCCAAAAACAGTTTTTTTTATATATTTCCAAGCTCCCAACCGATGTTTGTTCACTAATTGGTACAAGAAATTCTTTATGAAACGTGTATGGCAAGATCGAACGTTCGATAATTGAAACATTGGCGCTCTCGGTGATCCAATGATTGAACTCTTTAGTTTGTAAAATTAAAAAAAAAAATACGGATAATAAAGGTTACCTCGCTTCTTGAATCCAGAAGACTTATTGGAGAACAGTCATGATACTACTAAGTAGAGTTTTATTTGTTTTGTATCCAATGTTTCTACCAATCAAAAATGGCTGTTTTCTTCATCCAGTCAATAAATCTTGTCAAAATCTGAACAAAAATTAAAGCTCCGCAAATTGTGGCTCTTAGAGTACTGTATATAATTGTTTTAATTGGTTTATGTTTTACTATTGTTCAATATCTGGTGCCTGTTCAATACTAGTTCTTCTACCCTAATATTAATTTTATTTAACTTCATTTTATTGATCTGTTTTCCTGTTTCATTAAAAAAATAGTCGTTTAGTAAGTCAAACAATGATATTTATTTTATTCAACATCATTTATTGATTGTTGAAAGCGGGCTCAGTTAACTCAAGCAAAAGTGATAAAATTAAATTGAAAAAGTAGATTTTTCATTTTGAAAAGGACTCAACCGGCGGACACGACAATGCCCAAAAGTAAGCTACCAACACACCAGACCTTCACCCAACCGAAATAAAAATGGGCGATAGTTAATCAGAACCTTAAGAAGACCCAAAAAAACTGGCGTTCTGCGGTTAAGAATGTGGGCGTCAAACTAAAGGCTCGCCAGTTTGGTCCAGTTTGATCAAAATCTTAACAGAGTTTTTTTTTACTTCGAAAAGAAAGATACTTTAATTTTTTTTTAATAAACAAATAATCGAAAAAAACGCAGTTTTTTTTAATCACCTGATTCAAACACCCTTTAACTAGACAAAATCTGAATCCTTTCTAGAATAAAGGAAGGATAATAAGTAAATAGATTCAAAATCATAAGTTTTAGGAGGAGTCACTCAAAGTGGACTAAGATATTTAACTCTAGATTTTCTAGCATTCTTGCTTGGAACCTTACTTTTGATTCTTAAAATTTCAGTTCTCCAGTAGTACCAGTACCACATATCCCCTACGTCATCCTATCCATGTCGTCTAGTCTATTTATAAAATTAGCATATATCCCACCCCAAAAACAGTCAAACGATGCTCCTTAATGGGTTTGGCTAAAGTTGTTATCATTAATCATGTTATCAAATCGCTTGCTTTTCACTCCCCGTCCAATTGTCTATCGGATCTGACGTATGATACAGTGGGGGGGGGGGGGGGGGGGGGAATAAAAATAAGCATCATTCGACAGCCGGACGAGCCGGGATCAATCCAATTTATCCAAATTTGCGTGATAAGAGGTTAATCCGGTTAGGAGCGAAACCGATGACATTTGTTTAAAATCCCAGCAGTGGGGGCTGCCCCAAAGCCTAGGCAGGCCTTCTTCCCCATTTGGGCCAAAACCAAAAGTCGGTTGCAAGAGTGAGTTGAAAGTTTTCTTCATCCCTTCGCTCCCGTAGAATCAACAACAACAGACCAACCGGGAAGCGGAAAAGGAAAACGATTTTCCCAAATTGGCTGAAGTGGTCCGCTCGATTCATTTTGGTCCCGGGAAAGTTTGTTTTCAATTTGTCAAAGGTCCTTTAACAGAGTTTGAGTTGGGCGATGGCGGATGAGAAAAGGTGTGTTAGGGAGGAGTTTTCCTCCCCAAAGAAGGTTCAAGTGGCACCCGGAAGGGCAAGTTTTTATTTTTCGCAAACTGCCTTGGCCACATCTCGGGACGAATAATTCTGTGGCGGGAAAAAGGATTCCGTTGATTCCATTAAGAAGGATTTGTGTCGCCGACGACGACCTTTCCACTTGGAGGAGAAAATTGCCATTACTGTTATGCGATTTGGATTTCTGGGATTTGAAAACCGGCAGGCAACAAATTAGGATCAAATTGGTTGATTGGCTCTTGAAAAGTCGGAAACCCGCACCAGTTCCGGCCTTTTGACGACTGGAGGGTGAAAGTTACTGATTAATTACAAGTTTTGTATAATTTTCGATCCCCCTAGGCCCTATGCTAGTGGTTTCGATCCAACTTGGGTTTACATTCGGAAAGTGTGTTATTGAAAACAACATCCAAAAACAACCGTAATCATTGAGAAAGGAATCCTTTCTCTCTTAATGAACATTGCCACCCCCATTAATAACAAAACATCCATCAACTTTGCCACCACCCTGAAGGACATAAAAAAGGAAATAAAAGTGACTGGGTCGTGAATTCTTTTGTTACCTCCCTGAAAATTCTGAGGTGGCAAAAAAGAAATAAGTGCGTGACAAAGTTGAATGGAAGAGATCAACAACATCCAACGATGGAGGGAAAAGCAATATTGTGTTTTCATTTCGCTGTGGTGACATATGGCAACAATAGCTGGAGAATTTTCTTTTTTATCTTCGCAACGAATGGTCAGACACGAGTGTTGATTGAATCAAATATTTAGAAAGTTTTCACCTTGAAAAGGAACTTTTTGAAGAGGAAATTCAGTGGGATTGAAACATTTTGGGGGTTCGCGTTTAACGGAAATTTCTGAAATAACAAAAAGGACAAAAATGACAAAAATGATAAAAATGACAAAAATGACAAAAATGACAAAAATGACAAAAATGACAAAAATGACAAAAATGACAAAAATGACAAAAATGACAAAAATAACAAAAATGACAAAAATGACAAAAATGACAAAAATGACAAAAATGACAAAAATGACAAAAATGACAAAAATGACAAAAATGACAAAAATGACAAAAATGACAAAAATGACAAAAATGACAAAAATGACAAAAATGACAAAATGACAAAAATGACAAAAATGACAAAAATGACAAAAATGACAAAAATGACAAAAATGACAAAAATGACAAAAATGACCAAAATGACAAAAATGACCAAAATGACAAAAATGAAAAAATGACAAAAATGACAAAAATGACAAAAATGACAAAAATGACAAAAATGACAAAAATGACAAAAATGACAAAAATGACAAAAATGACAAAAATGACAAAAATGACAAAAATGACAAAAATGACAAAAATGACAAAAATGACAAAAATGACAAAAATGACAAAAATGACAAAAATGACAAAAATTACAAAAATTACAAAAATTACAAAAATGACAAAAATGACAAAAATGACAAAAATGACAAAAATGACAAAAATGACAAAAATGACAAAAATGACAAAAATGACAAAAATGACAAAAATGACAAAAATGACAAAAATGACAAAAAATGACAAAAAATCACAAAAATGACAAAAATGACAAAAATGACAAAAATGACAAAAATGACAAAAATGACAAAAATGACAAAAATGACAAAAATGACAAAAATGACAAAAATGACAAAAATGACAAAAATGACAAAAATGACAAAAATGACAAAAATGACAAAAATGACAAAAATGACAAAAATGACAAAAATGACAAAAATGACAAAAATGACAAAAATAACAAAATGACAAAAATGACAAAAATGACAAAAATGACAAAAATGACAAAAATGACAAAAATGACAAAAATGACAAAAATGACAAAAATGACAAAAATGACAAAAATGACAAAAATGACAAAAATGACAAAAATGACAAAAATGACAAAAATGACAAAAATGACAAAAATGACAAAAATGACAAAAATGACAAAAATGACAAAAATGACAAAAATGACAAAAATGACAAAAATGACATAAATGACAAAAATTACAAAAATGACAAAAATGACAAAAATGACAAAAATGACAAAAATGACAAAAATGACAAAAATGACAAAAATGACAAAAATGACAAAAAAGGCAAAAATGACAAAAATGACAAAAATGACAAAAATGACAAAAATGACAAAAATGACAAAAATGACAAAAATGACAAAAATGACAAAAATGACAAAAATGACAAAAATGACAAAAATGACAAAATGACAAAAATGACAAAAATGACAAAAATGACAAAAATGACAAAAATGACAAAAATGACAAAAATGACAAAAATGACAAAAATGACAAAAATGACAAAATGACAAAAATGACAAAAATGACAAAAATGACAAAAATGACAAAAATGACAAAAATGACAAAAAATGACAAAAATGACAAAAATGACAAAAATGACAAAAATGACAAAAATGCCAAAAATGACAAAAATGACAAAAATGACAAAAATGACAAAAATAACAAAAATGACCAAATGACCAAAATGACAAAAATGACAAAAATGACAAAAATGACAAAAATGACAGAAATGACAAAAATGACAAAAATGACAAAAATGACAAAAATGACAAAAATGACAAAAATGACAAAAATGACAAAAATGACAAAAATGACAAAAATGACAAAAATGACAAAAATGACAAAAATGACAAAAATGACAAAAATGACAAAAATGACAAAATGACAAAAATGACAAAAATGACAAAAATGACAAAAAATGACAAAAAATGACAAAAAATGACAAAAATGACAAAAATGACAAAAATGACAAAAATGACAAAAATGACAAAAATGACAAAAATGACAAAAATGACAAAAATGACAAAAATGGCAAAATGACAAAAATGACAAAAATGACAAAAATGACAAAAATGACAAAAATGACAAAAATGACAAAAATGACAAAAATGACAAAAATGACAAAAATGACAAAAATGACAAAAATGACAAAAATGACAAAAATGACAAAAATGACAAAAATGACAAAAATGACAAAAATGACAAAAATGACAAAAATGACAAAAATGACAAAAATGACAAAAATGGCAAAAATGACAAAAATGACAAAAATGACAAAAATGTCAAAAATAACAAAAATAACAAAAATAACAAAAATGACAAAAATGACAAAAATGACAAAAATGACAAAAATGACAAAAATGACAAAAATGACAAAAATGACAAAAATGACAAAAATGCCAAAAATGACAAAAATGACAAAAATGACAAAAATGACAAAAATGACAAAAATGACAAAAATGACAAAAATGACAAAAATGACAAAAATGACAAAAATGACAAAAATGACAAAAATGACAAAAATGACAAAAATGACAAAAATGACAAAAATGACAAAAATGACAAAAATGACAAAAATGACAAAAATGACAAAAATGACAAAAATGACAAAAATGACAAAAATGACAAAAATGACAAAAATGACAAAAATGACAAAAATGACAAAAATGACAAAAATGACAAAAATGACAAAAATGACAAAAATGACAAAAATGACAAAATGACAAAAATGACAAAAATGACAAAAATGACAAAAATGACAAAAATGACAAAAATGACAAAATGACAAAATGACAAAAATGACAAAAATGACAAAAATGACAAAAATGACAAAAATGACAAAAATGACAAAAATGACAAAATGACAAAAATGACAAAAATGACAAAAATGACAAAAATGACAAAAATGACAAAAATGACAAAAATGACAAAAATGACAAAAATGACAAAAATGACAAAAATGACAAAATGACAAAAATGACAAAAATGACAAAAATGACAAAAATGACAAAAATGACAAAAATGACAAAAAATGACAAAAATGACAAAAATGACAAAAATGACAAAATGACAAAAATGACAAAAATGACAAAAAGGACAAAAATGACAAAAATGACAAAAATGACAAAAATGACAAAAATGACAAAATGACAAAAATGACAAAAATGACAAAAATGACAAAAATGACAAAAATGACGAAAATGACAAAAATGACAAAAATGACAAAAATGACAAAAATGACAAAAATGACAAAAATGACAAAAATGACAAAAATAACAAAAATAACAAAAATGACAAAAATGACAAAAATGACAAAAATGACACAAATGACAGAAATGACAAAAATGACAAAAATGACAAAAATGACAAAAATGACAAAAATGACAAAAATGACAAAAATGACAAAAATGACAAAAATGACAAAAATGACAAAAATGACAAAAATGACAAAAATGACAAAAATGACAAAAATGACAAAAATGACAAAAATGACAAAAATGACAAAAATGACAAAAATGACAAAAATGACAAAAATGACAAAAATGACAAAAATGACAAAAATGACAAAAATGACAAAAATGACAAAAATGACAAAAATGACAAAAATGACAAAAATGACAAAAATGACAAAAATGACAAAAATGACAAAAATGACAAAAATGACAAAAATGACAAAAATGACAAAAATGACAAAAATGACAAAAATGACAAAAATGACAAAAATGACAAAAATGACAAAAATGACAAAAATGACAAAAATGACAAAAATGACAAAAATGACAAAAATGACAAAAATGACAAAAATGACAAAAATGACAAAAATGACAAAAATGACAAAAATGACAAAAATGACAAAAATGACAAAAATGACAAAAATGACAAAAATGACAAAAATGACAAAAATGACAAAAATGACAAAAAGGACAAAAATGACAAAAATGACAAAAATGACAAAAATGACAAAAATGACAAAAATGACAAAAATGACAAAAATGACAAAAATGACAAAAATGACAAAAATGACGAAAATGACAAAAATGACAAAAATGACAAAAATGACAAAAATGACAAAAATGACAAAAATGACAAAAATGACAAAAATAACAAAAATAACAAAAATGACAAAAATGACAAAAATGACAAAAATGACACAAATGACAGAAATGACAAAAATGACAAAAATGACAAAAATGACAAAAATGACAAAAATGACAAAAATGACAAAAATGACAAAAATGACAAAAATGACAAAAATGACAAAAAATGACAAAAATGACAAAAATGACAAAAATGACAAAAATGACAAAAATGACAAAAATGACAAAAATGACAAAAATGACAAAAATGACAAAAATGACAAAAATGACAAAAATGACAAAAATGACAAAAATGACAAAAATGACAAAAATGACAAAAATGACAAAAATGACAAAAATGACAAAAATGACAAAAATGACAAAAATGACAAAAATGACAAAAATGACAAAAATGACAAAAATGACAAAAATGACAAAAATGACAAAAATGACAAAAATGACAAAAATGACAAAAAGGGCAAAAATGACAAAAATGACAAAAATGACAAAAATGACAAAAATGACAAAAATGACAAAAATGACAAAAATGACAAAAATGACAAAAATGACAAAAATGACAAAAATGACAAAAATGACAAAAATGACAAAAATGACAAAAATGACAAAAATGACAAAAATGACAAAAATGACAAAAATGACAAAAATGACAAAAATGACAAAAATTACAAAAATGACAAAAATGACAAAAATGACAAAAATGACAAAAATAACAAAAATAACAAAAATGACAAAAATGACAAAAATGACAAAAATGACAAAAATGACAAAAATGACAAAAATGACAAAAATGACAGAAATGACAAAAATGACAAAAATGACAAAAATGACAAAAATGACAAAAATGACAAAAATGACAAAAATGACAAAAATGACAAAAATGACAAAAATGACAAAAATGACAAAAATGACAAAAATGACAAAAATGACAAAAATGACAAAAATGACAAAAATGACAAAAATGACAAAAATGACAAAAATGACAAAAATGACAAAAATGACAAAAATGACAAAAATGACAAAAATGACAAAAATGACGAAAATGACAAAAATGACATAAATGACAAAAATGACAAAAATGACAAAAATGACAAAAATGACAAAAATGACAAAAATGACAAAAATGACAAAAATGACAAAAATGACAAAAATGACAAAAATGACAAAAATGACAAAAATGACAAAAATGACAAAAATGACAAAAATGACAAAAATGACAAAAATGACAAGAATGACAAAAATGAAAAGAATGACAAAAATGACAAAAATGACAAAAATGACAAAAATGACAAAAATGACAAAAATGACAAAAATGACAAAAATGACAAAAATGACAAAAATGACAAAAATGACAAGAATGACAAAAATGAAAAGAATGACAAAAATGACAAAAATGACAAAAATGACAAAAATGACAAAAATGACAAAAATGACAAAAATGACAAAAATGACCAAAATGACAAAAATGACAAAAATGACAAAAATGACAAAAATGACAAAAATGACAAAAATGACAAAAATGACAAAAATGACAAAAATGACAAAAATGACAAAAATGACAAAAATGACAAAAATGACAAAAATGACAAAAATGACAAAAATGACAAAAATGACAAAAATGACAAAAATGACAAAAATGACAAAAATGACAAAAATGACAAAAATGACAAAAATGACAAAAATGAAAAAAATGACAAAAATCATAAAAATCATAAAAATAACAAAAATGACATAAATGACAAAAATGACAAAAATGACAAAAATGACAAAAATGACAAAAATGACAAAAATGACAAAAATGACATGACAAAAATGACAAAAATGAAAAAAATGACAAAAATGACAAAAATGACAAAAATGCGTTTTTTTTTCCTGTTAAATTGAATTTTATTCTTTGAAGTATCCGTAAAGTCCTGGTTATTTTTTTGTGTTTTTTTTTCAAATTATATTTTTGATTTCAATTGACAGTCTTCATTTCCTTATTTTATATATTTTTTCAATTAACCTTTAAGGCTCTGAGGATCTCTCAATGGAAGCGTGAAGCACATCCGGTTTGCAAAACTTTCGTTCACACCTTCAATATTCGAATAAATAAATTTCCACTCCTATATAACAATGAAATTTGCATTTCTTTTGCGGTTGTTTTTCTTTGTTTCGGTTTTTCCCTGTCCAGCTAACAGCGATGGATATGCTTTTTTCGTAGGATGAAAATTTTTCCAGAGGATGTAGACAAGCATTCGAAATAACAACAATAACACAGCATTTCCCCAAAAAGAATTGCACCGTGTCGGAAAAGTTTGCTGGCTAGAGTTTTTTTTTCTTTTTCCGGCTTGTGCCTTCAGGGTGTTTATTTAGAATTTTCCCCGAAATTCCCAGCCAACTTTCCAACGCAACTTGGCGGCACGTTTTCCCAAATGTACAATGAAAGTTTCGTATTTGATTGTGGCGTTAAAGTTGGGGGTGTTTTGAATAAGGTGGCTCCCAAAAAAAAGCGTCATCATTATCATCTGTCCTTCGGAAGCAATCGGTGGAAATCCATCAGACGAGAGAAAAAAGGTCACTCGCCAAGTTAATCTCCCGGGAACGGATGGAATTTTCAACCGCAAAACTCGGGATGGTCGCACTGAAAATTCAAAACAAAATGTAAAAATAAACCAACAGCACACCCACAGCAAAGTTTGAAGAAAATAAACCTTAAAAATGCTAATGGAAGAGAATGACCGATTCGGCCAAATCCCGGGCTGATCTTTTGAATTTATATGTATATGAAAATGGACGGAAAAGGGCAAAAGCGGCAGCAAAAAAAAAAGTTTTCTCCCGAGAAAATTAGCATAATTTGCAATGTGAACCAACCGACCGAATTTGGTCGAACTGGATTTGGGTTAAGTAATAAAGTATTTTCCCAATGGAAGGCTCGGGTTTTCGAGATCTGAGAACGACTTGCAGAGGACAGTGATGGTGGGAGTAAATCTGACATTCCTGACCGTTTTTAAGGGACGATGATGGTGTCAATGCGATCTATCCTTAATGGTGTCGGAATCTAGATTAGCAGACAGTTTTACTTTTGGAAAATGATTCTTTGAATGGTTTTTTCTTATAAGAACTATTCTGGTGTTTTGAATTATTTTTGAGCTTTTAAACCACTCAAGCGAAAAAGTTTATTTACAAATTTATTTAGTCACTCGATTGAAAATAACCAGGATCCGCTTCCTTACAGTCATCTCCCACTTATGTTATTTCAATGCAACAATTTGTCACAAAGTCAAGTGATCCTACAGAGTGTGTCTGAGCAGCATGTTCTGGAAACTCGATACAAACAACTTCGGGTTACATAAAGTCACTCCAATCAACATTATTGTCATGAACTTTTTTATGGTCTCTGTCTCGTGGAAAGTTAGAGTGAAAATTTCATTTTTCTTTTTCGTCAGAAACACAATTGAAAAGAACCAACATTCGTTTCCCGATGTCGTTGCACTGCTATTTCGGAACGCATTTGTCAACTTTCTACAGGTGCAGCAAAATTACATGCACAGCAGCTTATTGCTATTTTACATGAGTTCGAGATCCTTGGATTGGAATGTTCCAATTTCAAGTATAAAAAATCTCAAAACATAACCTTAAAATTTATTTTTTGAAATTTTCTCTCGTTTTGTTCAATATTTGAAAAGAAAAATAAAAATAAATAGAATTATTAAATTAATAATTCAATTTGAAAGATTCTACTTTGAATGTAATATCCTTATGGAACCGCTCCAATGGCTGTGAATAATGGTCCTCATCGATGGTGGTTTTCTCGGAATGGTCCAATGGCAAGTAAAATATGATGCACACCATTTGCATCCCTCCAGTCATCCGTCGATGCAAAGGCACGTGCAGAATAGAGCTAGCCAGCAGAACCCTCCATCTTCGGGACATCATCGAAAACCGATATCAGGCGACACGTGATCTCTTTCACACTATTTTCAGTAGTTGGAGACAAGATGATGGCTTCTCTTCGTCATCGCCGAGTCTAGAAACAGGTAACAGGTGTGATAACGAATGGTGAAATGTATCATCATAAGCATCCCTACCGGGGTAAGATACGCATTGGAGCTCAATAACTATAGCTATGAATATCATGCTCCGATGACGCCGTTATAAGCGAGCGGAAAGTGTTCTTTTCAATGCACTAATGCATTAGCAGAAATTTAAAACTGCGATAGGGTGGAAGAAAACGAAAACCAACAGATGAAAGTGCCTAAAGTGCCAAAAACATAAAACTTAAACAAAAGAACGTAAGAGAGATAGTGCAAAAGAGCAAAAGAGCAAAAGAGCAAAAGAGCAAAAGAGCAAAAGAGCAAAAGAGCAAAAGAGCAAAAGAGCAAAAGAGCAAAAGAGCAAAAGAGCAAAAGAGCAAAAGAGCAAAAGAGCAAAAGAGCAAAAGAGCAAAAGAGCAAAAGAGCAAAAGAGCAAAAGAGCAAAAGAGCAAAAGAGCAAAAGAGCAAAAGAGCAAAAGAGCAAAAGAGCAAAAGAGCAAAAGAGCAAAAGAGCAAAAGAGCAAAAGAGCAAAAGAGCAAAAGAGCAAAAGAGCAAAAGAGCAAAAGAGCAAAAGAGCAAAAGAGCAAAAGAGCAAAAGAGCAAAAGAGCAAAAGATCAAAAGAGCAAAAGAGCAAAAGAGCAAAAGAGCAAAAGAGCAAAAGAGCAAAAGAGCAAAAGAGCAAAAGAGCAAAAGAGCAAAAGAGCAAAAGAGCAAAAGAGCAAAAGAGCAAAAGAGCAAAAGAGCAAAAGAGCAAAAGAGCAAAAGAGCAAAAGAGCAAAAGAGCAAAAGAGCAAAAGAGCAAAAGAGCAAAAGAGCAAAAGAGCAAAAGAGCAAAAGAGCAAAAGAGCAAAAGAGCAAAAGAGCAAAAGAGCAAAAAAGCAAAAGAGCAAAAGAGCAAAAGAGCAAAAGAAAAAAAGAGCAAAAGAGCAAAAAGGCAAAAGACTCAAAAGACTCAAAAGACTCAAACGACTCAAAAGACTCAAAAGACTCACAAGACTCAAAAGACTCAAAAAATTCAAACGTTTCAAAAGACTCAAATGACTCAAAAGACTCAAAAGACTCAAAAGACTCAAAAGACTCAAAAGACTCAATAGACTTAAAAGACTCAAGACGCAAGACGCAAAAGACTCAAAAGATTCAAAAGACTCAAAAGACTCACAAGACTCAAAAGACTCAAAAGACTCAAAAAATTCAAACGGCTCAAAAGACTCACAAGACTCAAAAAACTCAAAAGACTCAAAAGACTCAAAACACTCGAAAAACTCAAAAGACTCAAAAAACTCAAAGGACTCAAATGACTCAACAGACTCAAAAGACTCAAAAAACTAAAAATACTCAAAAGACTCAAAAAACTCAAAAGACTCAAAAGGCTCAAAAGGCTCAAAAGACTCAAAAGACGCAAAAGACTCAAAAGATTCAAAAGACTCAAAAGACTCACAAGACTCAAAAGACTCAAAAGACTCAAAAGACTCAAAAGACTCAAAAGACTCAAAAGACTCAAAAGACTCAAAAGACTCAAAAGACTCAAAAGACTCAAAAGACTCAAAAGACTCAAAAGACTCAAAAGACTCAAAAGACTCAAAAGACTCAAAAGACTCAAAAGACTCAAAAGACTCAAAAGACTCAAAAGACTCAAAAGACTCAAAAGACTCAAAAGACTCAAAAGACTCAAAAGACTCAAAAGACTCAAAAGACTCAAAAGACTCAAAAGTCAAAAGACTCAAAAGACTCAAAAGACTCAAAAGACTCAAAAGACTCAAAAGACTCAAAAGACTCAAAAGACTCAAAAGACTCAAAAGACTCAAAAGACTCAAAAGACTCAAAAGACTCAAAAGACTCAAAAGACTCAAAAGACTCAAAAGACTCAAAAGACCCAAAAGTCTCAAAAGACTCAAAAGACTCAAAAGACTCAAAAGACTCAAAAGACTCAAAAGACTCATAAGACTCAAAAGACTCAAAAGACTCAAAAGACTCAAAAGACTCAAAAGACTCAAAAGACTCAAAAGACTCAAAAGACTCAAGAGACTCAAAAGACTCAAAAGACTCAAAAGACTCAAAAGACTCAAAAGACTCAAAAGACTCAAAAGCCAAAAGCCAAAAGACTCAAACAACCAAAAAATCCTTAACATCCATAACATCTGAAAGATCCAAACGATCCTAAAAATCTTAAATATTATAAAGATCTAAGAGATCCAAAAGTTCCAAAAGATCCAAAAATTCCAAAAGATCCAAAAGATTCAAAATATCCAAAAGTCCCAAAAAATTCGAAAGATCCACAGAAACTGATAGATCTTAAAGATTTCAAAGATCCAAGAGATCCGAAAGATCCAAAATATCCAAAGATCGAAAAGGTCCAAAAGTTCCTAATGATCCAAAAGACTCAAAAGATCCAAAAAATCCAAAAGATCCAAAAGATTTAAAAGATTAAGCAGAATCAAAAGATCCAAAAAATCCAGAAGATCCAAAATATCCAAAAGTTCCAAATAATCTAAAAGATCCAAAAATCCAAAAGATCCAAACGATCCAAAAGATCCAAAAGATCTTAAAGTTTCAAAACATCCAAAAGATGAAAAGAACCGAAAATTCCAAAAGATCCAAGAGATCCAAGAGATACAAAGATCTAAAAGGTTTTAAAGAACCAAAAGATGCAAAAGATCCAAAAGACTTATAAAATCCCAAAGATCCAAAAGATTCAAAAAATCCAATAGATCAAAAAGATCCAAGAGATCCAAAAGATCCAAAAGATCTATGAGGTCCAAAAGATACAAAAGATCCAAAAAATCCAAAATATCCAAAAGATCCAAAATAATTTAAAAAACCAAAGGATCCAAAAGATTTATAAAATCCCGAAGATCCAAAAGATTCAAAAAATCCAAAAGATCAAAAAGATCCAAGAGATCCAAAAGATTCAAATTATCCAAAAGATCCAATAGATAAAAGATCCAAAAGATCAATAAGGTCCAAAAGATACAAAATATTCAAAAAATCCAAAATATCCAAAAGATCCAAAAGATCCAAAAGATTCAAAAGATCCAAAAAATAAAAAAAAAATCCAAAATATCCAAAATATTCGAAAGATCCAAAAGATCCAAAAGATCCAAAAGATCCAAAAGATCTAAAAGATTTAAAAGATTCAATAGATTCAAAAGATTCAAAAGATCCAAAAGATTTGAAAGAACTATAAGAACTTAAAGGGCCCAAATGCTCTTAAGGATCCAAAAATCCTGAGTAGGCTAAATATTTTATAGATTCAAAAGATCCAAAAGAGCCTCAAGAGTCAAAATATATAAAAGAGCCCAAAAATCCAAAAGAACCAAAATTGAATTCTTCCACTTTTTCCAGTAATTTAAACAATATTGAGGCTTCTCTTTTCACAAACGAATTTCACCTTTCATGGAGGGAACCTTTGGTCCATCTGTTGCAAATGTTCTTATTGATGACATATTTAAGATTGAGGGTTAAACCAGTTCGCTTAATTCAAAACTTTTTGAAAGAAAAACAAACCCCATACCTGCAGGAAGGGTCTGACAAATTTTAACACAAACTTTCCTTATTTGCGTTAAAGGACTTTTTCAAATTTACAATCAACCCTGCTTGATAGCCCTAATGTTTTTTCAAATAAATCTTACATCCTCAAACGCAAAAGATAAAGGCCAACGATAAGCCCCGATCATAATGCATCCCTCGACAAAACGAATCAAACCTAATGATTGGTCGTTTTCCGAGCAGCAAAGTAGAATAGTCGACCTGTTTCCTTCTTCCGATTACAACAACATCCGGAAACTAAAGCTTATGTATTTTCCAGCGCTTACCCTTGAATTTCTCATCATCACCCGGTTTGTATCAATTTTAACGGCCCAACTGACCTCCTGCTTCTCGGCGGCTGCCAGATGGGCTCAAAAAATAATAAAAGCTGCCCATAAAAGTTGCAAGTTGTTTGTTTCGGCTCCTGGCTTATGGCGGAGGTTCAGGAGAATGTGAGGAAAAAAATGAAACAAAATAAACGGAAACATAACCGGCAGCGGTCTTAAAATGCTTCTCTCATCTTATTTCTCCCGAGGGCACTCTTCCAGTCTCGAGGAATCAACAGTTTTTTTTCTCTTCTGTTTCCGGTATTAAGGTCAGGTTATGGTTTTTAGATTTCTCAAAAAGATAAGAAGAAAGCAAAACGTTTTTCTCCTAATTTCAGTTCAACTACCCTAAACAATTTCCCGTTGTTTCCGATGGTCTCTGGGCTTATTTTTCTGGCAGCTAACTGCTGTCTTCTCCCAGAATCCACTTGCAGTAAAAACGATGATAAGTTGAGCTATTGAAATCGATATATGCGCATCATCCCCCCCTTCCCGGGTCAATTTCATCCCCCCAAACCTCTGTGGAAGCAGAACCAAAACCAAGAAGAGGTGCGAGAAAAAGAAAAAAACGGAAGGCGAAGCTGATCTCAATTTCGCACCCCATTTCAAAATAAACGGATCCCACTTGAGGGATTTTTCTCTGGGCAATTGGCACATTCTGTAGAATACACAAACATACAAACAAAAACATTAACAGACATTTTCTTCGGCAAAAAAAGGATGGGGTTGGGGAAAAGTTTCGAAGACGATGATGATGTTTATTTTGGTTTCGCCACAATCGTATATAATTTTATTTCATTGCCGGTTGTTGTGGTAGGAATCGGATTTCACTCCTATATGGGTTTTTATTTCTTATCATCAGATGCCCTTTTTGAAGAAGTGATTGCCTAATACGTTTTGAATTGGTACCATTCATGAAATCTAATAGAGAAACGAGTTTTAAACCTTGATGGATTTTTAATGCAATTTGAAGGTTTGAAAATAATCTTTAATAAAATAACTAAGTTGCTGACAAAACCTCCCATCAACCAAAACTTCTTTCGATTGTTTACGGCAAGACTCACGCTAGATTCAGAATGAAACAGTTTAAATGCTTAACATAATCCTTAGCTATGTGGTGGACAGCCCCGGTTAAAAACGTGCTAGACGAGCCCCAGGCTTATTTAATTTATTCTTTAAATTAAGAGAGAGCATTTTCATGTTATGCAGCCAGCAGCATCAGTCGCAGCAGCAGTAAACTGGAATAGCAATTTTTCAGCTCAGAGCCGTGAAATGACCTCGTTAGCCGTGGGTAAGAAATTGTGTTAGTTATCATTACGTTTTGGAATTTCTTGAAACGGTTTTGCGTGGAACTTTTTATCAACATTTATATTTATGCATATGTTATTTCAAGGTGGGAAAAAACAGGAATGAAATCTTCCCAATTTTACCAATTTTAATAAGATCAATTGAGAGCAAAATAATTTGTTTGAATCGAAAATTTCTCAGTCAAATTTTGACTGTCGAAATGTTTTTGACAACATATAAATGGAATACAAAAGGCCAATTCTTTTACTTTTTCGGGTTTGGGTATCGGTACGTTGATTTTGTTTAATTTCAAATAACACAACTAAAATGTAGAACAATTTACTAGAGGAATTGTATAACATTTATAAAATATGAAATGAAGAACGATTTCTTTAAACCGAACATCAAATGAAGAAGCATACATATATTTTTTACATCTTCATCAAATTTACATTTTAAAAACCTTTCGATTGAGCAACATCATACCAAATTTGATTGCTGGTATGATATATATTTTCGAGGTTTATTTTCATCTATAATTGAATATCACCAAAAAATATCCACCATTTTAAAGATCTTTTGATACTATCCTTTTCAGATGTGTATATAATTTTCGAGTTATCAAATTCGATATGAAATGAAAAATCAAATTTTGAACTAGAATTTCTAACAAGTGTTAAATTTTTAATTTCATACTCGAATCGAAAATCAAGAATCGTTAACTGAATACTGGAATCCGAAATATGAAAAAATACAGATCCTTTGAAATGAATTTAAACAAGTGAGAGAATTTTGAAAAACTGTAGCAGAACACTGAATTTGGGATGGGTTTTTGAGGTTTAAGCATAAGTTTTTAGTCTAGATTGTTCCACTTGAATATCCTTATTCAATCATCGAAATTTGGATTATGAATTAAAAATTTTGAGTATAGAGTAGAATACCTCATTTGCTTTTCTTGAATCTTCGGGGGGCAGGGGGTTAACCATTTCCACCTTTTTAAACTTAAAAAGACTTAAAAAGTTTGATAATAAGTTTTGATAATAATTTTTTTCATGGTTGATGTTCAGCTTTCAGTTTCAAGTTTTAAAGGTAAATAATAAATAAATTTAAATTTTAAATTAAAAATTTTGATCATATTTGCAAGAACCAGTTTTTAACCGAAAAATTTTTATCTCTTACTTTTATTTTTGAAAATATAATTTATTTTCATAAAAATGGTTAAAACCTTTGAATTAACTCAAGTGTTTAGCTTAGCTTAGCTTGTCTGACTACTCATATACACCTCAAATTGTGGAGTTTGATGTGCGACAAACTTATATTTTTAAATACAATATTTTATTTCGTTAGATTTTATTAACCATCACTCTTATTTCGTGCACTTCGAATTCCACAATCGCTGGCGAGGCTTATCAAAAAAAGTTCCTCATCGCCAATGATCGCCACGATTGATCGAGGATATCAATTTTGCACAAAACTGATGCACTCACTTTTGAAAAATGATCAATATGGGCCCGGCCTCGTCCTTTTATTCATTGGTAATAAATGAAGGAATGTTATTAGAATACTCTATAGGTTCAACTAACTTGCTTTCGTCTCCGAATACTCCAGAAAATATTTTGAAATAGTCAGAAGCAGATAAAAGTTAGTATCACCAACTATTGAAACCTTCTGAACGCCTGCTAATCTTTTTTTAAGTATCTCAGGAAGGAATTTCCGAATTGTGTTAGTAAATGAAAGGCTTAGATCAGAATCCATTTCGATAAATGATGCAGTCTTTTTTCCCTAACTTCCTATGTTTCAATCCATTACCTTTGCAATCATCTTTTTTAATATTTTCGAGTCAAATTTGCTCAGGAGTTTGGAATTTATTTTATTCTTACATAGATTTTTTTTCAAAGAATTTGAAAGCTTCCCTTAAAAACTTGTTTTATATTCCAATCAAATAAGCCTAATCTAACAGACTCTTGAAAAAATTAAAAGATTTTAACCGTCAATGAAAGTGAATTCCACATTTTGTTACTTAAAGTTTCATTTTTAAAATTTAGCTCATCATTTGGAAAAATTTTGAACGTATTTTCTAAAGTTAAAATTTAACTCTCTAGAACAGAATTTGTTTCGTACAAAAAATTACCGAACCTTAGTTTTATGATTAAAAACAGGTTTTGTTCTACGAAAATATTCATAGATGAGATAAACTTTTTGATATTGTTTATTTAAAAATTGAATAAGCACAGAGGCTAAGGAACTTGTCTTTTAGTTTTTTTCTGTTGTAGTTTTTAAACACTGCAACCAATTTTTCCTGAATTTTGAAACATATCAACACTGACCTAAAGCTAAATTTTAATGTTAATCTTGTAAAAACTGGTTCACAAATAACTGAGATACTCAAATTTATATGAAAAGTAAATAAAGTCCATATTTTTCGAATTGTGGTCGTACTTTCCCTACCCCATCTTTAGATGGGATTTATATTTCATCTCTTTCATAACTTAGGATATAATTTTTCTCAAATAATCATTCCAGAATGCTGATAACTCTTTGACCTAACTGCCAATCATTTTTTATATCGAAAAACATATTGACCAAGGATTTTTGAGGCTACCAAATTGATAATTTTTGGAAAAAAAAGTTCATGTAGGGTTAACATATTAATGTAAGAATAAGAATTCCCAAAATTGAATTATCTTCTATATGATCTACAAATATAATGTTTTTAAGTTTAAGGTATTTAAGTTTTTGCTATTCATTAATTCTTCGAGCAAAAAATCAACTACTACCACTGATTTTCGACAAAAACTAAATCTGTAATTTTGTGATTCAATCCAAAAAGTTTATAATGATTACACAAAGGAACAGCATTTTGGTGCCTATGTTTCAATAATTGATTTTGTAAGATTTTGGCGTTCTGAATCCAAAACATTTTTTGTTTCATACACAGCTTCTAGTTTCGGTGTTATGGCATGTAGAAATTTTTGGATCGATCAGTTTTGGGTAAAAACAATCTTTCATAACTAACAAACCAGTAAGTCTACATAAAAACCAAAAGCTTATTTTCAATCGACTTACTACTTTTCATAAAATCAAGGACTCATATATTCCCAAGATATTCTTGTATCAGAGATAAAATGCTTTCAAAAAATTAAATTCTTCAATTTATGAAAATTCGAACAAAATTAGATCACATCTTTATTTGACATCATTAAAGAAAGTTATTGAATGTAAGATATTGAAGATTGTGATTAATGCAGCAACTTTGTTGGAGACTGCGAAATGAGTTGACTTACGGTTTTACAAATTTCAAAGATTCAATTTGGATTAATTTTTCTTTAAAATTAGTTTAAAAAAAAACCCCGTTTTTTGCAAATTTGGAAAAAATAAAAAAAGTAAAATTTTATTACTTTTTTCTCAGAATTCATAATTAGTTGTAGTTTTCGGGAAAGTTGATCATTGAGTCAATAAGTAGATATTTGTATTCTACAGTTTTGTCAATAAAAGTACACAAATTAAACAATTAATTTTTAGCCATTTTTTTAAAGTTATCTTGAATACTAGAGCTAAAAAAAACTTATTGAATACTTGGATCCAGCGTCCCTGAAAAAGTCAAAATCAGTTCTGAGATTTCTTGCATCTCGGAAAAAGTGAATTTTGTTGCCTTGTGTTATGTGCGATTTTCAGAAATTACATAGGCAAATCATGCAAAACTTCATTTAACTTTAAAATTAGCATTCCACAGTACCAAAGTCATAACATTTTTGATTCAGCCTTAAAAAGCTTATCCCAGGGATATCTAAATTAAATTTAAAATTAATGCAATTTTTAGTATAAAAAATGTAATGTTGATGTAATGTAAATCTGGTTGAAATACTGTTAAATTATGAATTTTTCATTTTTTTGAAACCTTGCTTAACATCTGAATGCAATGTTTATATACGGAACTTCAAATTTAAAAAATCGCCATTTCACAACAAATTTTAAATTTATTGTGAAAAAACTTTTCGAAAATATTCACAGAAAAAAAAATTCTAATTTTAAATGAAAGTGATCAGGAAAAATACCATCGCATCGGTTCGACCAAAAACTTCATGAACTTTTTGTAAAAAAAATGTCAAAAACAAATAATAATAAAGTTTTCTGTTGTACAAAAGTAGTATATATTCTTAAAAAATGGGGGTTTGATGATATAGTATAAATAGGAAAATAGAATCAAAAATCCAACTCTCCTCTATAATTTAGCCTGGACTACCCTACGGACCATAATATGAATATGATTATCAACCAAATATTTCAAAAATATAAAGAAATCGGTTATTATTTGACGAAATGGTATGCACTTTAAATTGATTGTTTCGGTCGTTCGTTTTTTAAACCGCATAACTTTTTTATCTTAAGTCTAATTGAAACGTAGTCTTCAGATGAAATGTTTGTCAAATTTAAGCTCTAAAAAACCGTATTCAAAATAAATCGGCTGAAGCGACCAAAGTTATTGTTGAAAAACTGGTGTTCATTATCCTCCCGAACAAAATGTCTCAAAATCCCATAGAAACTTCAGGCTCGTTGAGCGACTCCTTCCCGTGATTCGATCTGGCCCAAATTTGGCATGAGATCTTGCACTAGGCCTAGGATCAATTTTAGCCTTATGCGCATTACCTTTTTAAAAGTCGGGTGTTTCAAAGGAAGAATGACCCTGCGTGGTTAAACTCCTCTGTAAGTATATTAAAATTTCTTTTTCTTCAAAATCGGGTCATTTGGGGCACTTTGATGTTCTAGTTAAACAAAAAAATATTAAATAAGGGTCTTACTTTGTTTTATTTCGATCCTCATCCTGATCAAGATTCAGATTATAATCCTTATCCTGGTCCTGGTATTGATCTCTTAATCGAGATACTTGTTTTTTACCAGATCCCAAAAAAATCATGATGTGTGTCCTCATTGCATCCATATCTAAAGATCCTGATCGTGATCCTAATATATTCTGATCCTAAGCCTGATTCTTGTCCTGATCCTTATCATAATCACTATCCTGATACTTATCCCAGTCCTGATTCCTATTCTGATCCGTATCCTTCCTGATTCTTATCCTTACCCTTATCCGGATCCTTATCCGGATCCTCATCCGGATCCTTTTTCTGATCTTTAGCCTGATACTTATCCTGAATTTTATTCAGACCCTTATCTCGTTTCTTATCCTGATCGTTATCCTAATCCTCAGCCTGATCTTTATCCTGATCCTTATCCTGATCCTTATCCTTATTCTGATCCTTTTTCTGATCGTTATCCTGATCCTTATCCTTATCATTATCCTTATCATTATCCTTATCATTATCCTTATCATTATCCTTATCATTATCCTTATCATTACCCTTATCATTATCCTTATCATTATCCTTATCATTATCCTTATCATTATCCTTATCATTATCCTTATCATTATCCTTATCATTATCCTTATCATTATCCTTATCATTATCCTTATCATTATCCTTATCATTATCCTTATCATTATCCTTATCATTATCCTTATCATTATCCTTATCATTATCCTTATCATTATTCTGTCCTTTATCCTGATTCTGCTCTTGATCCTTATCCTGATCAAGGTTGCGTCAAAGAAAAGTCAAAGAAAAAAAAATTAATTTCACAAAATTGAGAGCCAACTTTCATCACAGAATCTGTGTCACAGATCACGGAATTTGGAAATTATTCACAAATTTCACAGATTTTCCTAGTTTTGTAGGTTTTCTAACTATTGTAATTTTGGGTTTGTGGCTACAAATTCGTAAAGTATAATACGATTTCAAATTTTATTGAATTTTCTCTGGACAAATTTAGAAACGACCCAATTTGTCATGACTTTTGACTAAAATTAAAGGAAATAGCATTACAGTAAACCATCACAGGAATCATTTGCAAAAGCACTGATAATCAGACTTTTTTTTCATAAAAATACAGATTTTTTTGGCAACATTGATCCTGGTCCTTATCCTTATCCTGATCTTGATTTTTTCTTATCTTTATTCTGATTCTTATACTTATACTTATCTTAATGCTTCTTCTTATCCTGTACTGAATACAGATACATATTCTGGATCTAATCCTGATTGCATGTCCCAGATCCAGTTACAATTTCAGAACCAATTCAATTCTGATTTACAGAAGATGGATCTGAGCGGAAGAGGCTGCAGACTATGAAAAAAAAAACCAACAAATACGAAAAATATGTAGAACACACATGAGGTAAAATTTTGTGTTCATTACAGAACGCTCCAACTGCCTCCTCCTCATGATAGATAGTCAGAATCAATATCCCAGACACTTTTTCCCAAGCCAGGCAGGCATCATAAAAATGTTTGGCCAAGAAATATGACTCAAATTCAAACTTCGGGGGGAGCAAAACATTCAACTCCCATTTACATCGACTGCCACGGCGCTTCATCCTCCAATAGGTTTTAATCGTGACGCAGCCCAGAACACATTTTTGTATGTTACGAGATGAAAAAAAAACACGGAAAGTCTGTTTTTGAAAAAAATAAAAATGTGAATTCATACATTTTGCAAAAAAAAATTAGAAAACAGTTATTGGGCAGAATTATCTAAAAAAATTTTTTATCAATTTATGTTTAAAGAAATATTTAGTTTTCACGAAAGTTTAAAAAACAGCCGTGTCGCGTTTATATTTCCCCTCGCAAGAAATCGACATCCGCGAGCGAGTAGATATCCGTTTCAGTGCGCGAGGTGTTTGCTTTATGATTATTTCATAATCATGCCTATAAGGTGAGTTCGTTCGTGAGAATGGGTCTCAAAATAGGTGGGGGAGCGTTTCGGGGCGGATGAATGAAGTGATAACAGTTAACTTTTACGTTAGACTTTGCCCCGGCATTTTGGCATCGTATTGCCGTGCTGGTTTCAAGCTGATGTCTGCCTGGTAGCAAAAGTACTTTATTGGAGTTTTCCAACCCGCTTTTTAGGGGTTTGAGGTCGAATCGGGCTGATGGTTTGATTATGGCCGGGGTGAATTGCCATTTAAGGATCTGCCGGATGACGATGGGGTTTTAAGGAAGTCATTTTCGGTGACATTTTCTGAGGGCTGGCAAATGTTTGGTGGGATTGATTTCGTATGCTGGAATGGAATTTCGCACCGAACAAGTTTAGCAATTAATTTAATTGACAAATGAAAGTTGCCGTGAATTTCCATCTTACTTTCATGTCTGTTTCTCGTTTCTTTTCAGGTAATAAACTTGAAGGTTTAAGGACGATTCTTGTGAAACATAAGGGCTGACAAAAGTGTGAAAGAAAATCACGCGGATTCATAACAGCTTAAATGCAAAAGGGTAAGCAGTTAAACATTCAAGAGAAAAATATCACATCTTAAACAGGAAGCTCCCAATGCTTAACACTTGAACCAACTTTAAGGTTCGCTTCTGTTTTAATGACAGTGCGCCAATGAAACTAAAGAGTGTGAATAAAATAATGAGCTTTGATTAAGCAACTTTTTCTCTCAGTCCGCGGCATATCGCGCTTCCGGTGTGCCAAGCGGCGGCAAAAGTAACACAGGACACTGAAACGACTGCCTAGATATTTGTGTGGACCGGTTTTTCTGGGGACCGAAAAAAGGAAGACCCGGAAACTGAAAAGAGCGGCTACAGTAGGACACAGTATCTATATGGTAGTGGTGCACTTCCGCCTGGCTCGTTAGCACTTCGTTTCAGAAACGGCAGAGAAAACACACCAAATAATGAGACAAGAGCAACCATGAAATTGTGCCAACTTATGTCATTAGTTACAACAGCTGACTGGGGGTAGGGTGACCATCCGGTATGTTTTAAACTCATTTTATTAACGCCTTAAATAATAGATTGTTAACTATTTAACTATTTAACTAATTTTGGGATATTTAAACTGACAGTTCATCTAAATATCTGCTTAGGATCCCAAACTCTCATGAAATGTTCAAGAATGCTAGACACCAAAGAACAGAAAACCATTTTAAAACAATGAAAAAAATGATTAAATATGACAAAAATGACAAAAATGACAAAAATAACAAAAATTACAAATATGACAAAAATGACAAAAATAACAAAAATTACAAATATGACAAAAATGACAAAAATGACAAAAATGACAAATATGACAAAAATGACAAAAATGACAAAAATGACAAAAATGACAAAAATGACAAAAATGACAAAAATGACAAAAATGACAAAAATGACAAAAATGACAAAAATGACAAAAATGACAAAAATGACAAAAATGACAAAAATGACAAAAATGACAAAAATGACAAAAATGACAAAAATGACAAAAATGACAAAAATGACAAAATGACAAAAATGACAAAAATGACAAAAATGACAAAAATGACAAAAATGACAAAAATGACAAAAATGACAAAAATGACAAAAATGACAAAAATGACAAAAATGACAAAAATGACAAAAATGACAAAAATGACAAAAATGACAAAAAATGACAAAAATGACAAAAATGACAAAAATGACAAAAATGACAAAAATGACAAAAATGACAAAAATGACAAAAATGACAAAAATGACAAAAATGACAAAAATGACAAAAATGACAAAAATGACAAAAATGACAAAAATGACAAAAATGACAAAAATGACAAAAATGACAAAAATGACAAAAATGACAAAAATGACAAAAATGACAAAAATGACAAAAATGACAAAAATGACAAAAATGACAAAAATGACAAAAATGACAAAAATGACAAAAATGACAAAAATGACAAAAATGACAAAAATGACAAAAATGACAAAAATGACGAAAATGACAAAAATGACAAAAAAAATATGACAGTCAAATTGCAAGTTTGTTCGAATTTAAAAGCGCCTGAAGTTCACTGCTGGATGCAGAGAAAACATGACGATGATTTTTTTACTTGAAGCCTGCGTGGGAGCAAAAGCATTTCAAAATTTACCATCATGGCGGACTTTCTATCAATTTCGATTTAAACTGACTTCAGACGATATTTTATACGAACTTTTCACTATGCTGTTGGAATTTCATTTTGCAAAACCTTTGTAAACGATTTAAGTTATCTTTTCTGTTACTATTTATAAGATGCTATAAGGGGCTATAATAGGATCAGAGAAGCCAAATATTATTCAGAAAAGTCTGGAAGATTTTGAAAAAAAAGGCTACAAAAATCTGTATGGCGAACTTTTTAGGTAATAAACTTTTTTTCAGGCGCTTTTTATTGATAATCTACCATACATTCCATACATTATCAATGCCTAACAGCACTGTAGAAATTTCGAAAGTACTACGTTCAGTGCTTAATTCCCTGCTTAGCAACCATCTTCGTAAAACTCCTCGATTTTCAATTACTTATTGAACCATTTTATATCATTTTACCACAAAACTTTTAAATTTTAAATGTTTTGCAAATTTCTGGAAGAAAAATGACATTTAAACGGCACGAGAATAATTGATCGTCACAATTTCACTTCCGGTCTACAAACATTAGAAATGTGTCACATCGCTAGGAATGGCAACACGGTCAATGAGAAGACTGATACTGAAGGGCTCAGGTCATCTACGCCGGCATTTTCAACTCCAACCTAAACACACCAATACACATAATAATACATCAAACATACAAAATACAACAAACATCAGTAGTGGCTAAGTGGAAAACAACATCCAAAATATTGCAAGTCATTTTTATATCCGTTTTCGTTTTCAAAACTTGCAAAGTGTTATATCCATCTCAACCAGATCAATAGTAAGTAGAACAGATTTCAAGGAAGATTGCATGCAAGTAGAAAGCTCAACTTTGAATATTTTGCTATACACCACAGACAACTGGACTTACATTTCCCAATTAGACAGTTTAGCAGATTCAAAAAACTAAACTAAAATTTCTTGTTTTAATTATCCAAAAAAATTAAAACAAGAAATTTTAGTAAGTACACCATTTATTGTAACACCTTTTTAAACACATAATTAATTTTGTTTTATTAAAAGATTCCTTGAAAAAGGCATAATAAATGCCGAAACGTCGGATGAAGAAATAAAAATCGTTTTGAGATTTTTTTCGTGACTGAAATCGCCGAAAATCAATTTATTTATTTTAAAAATATTGTATATACGTTTTAGAATTGTTCATATTGAAGAATCAAAATGCTATTCATTTATTATTTTTTTGGAGTTTGTTGTAAATATGACTTTTAGAATTTGAGATCAGAATCCAACAATTTTTTAAGATATTTCAAAATTAAAAGTTTTTTCGTTATTTTTAACTAATCTGTCAATACAGCCTTTCCTGATGGGCGTATTTCCAAATTAAAAAAATTCAAAGACTTAAGTTGATTGAAGTCTCTAAAATATAGATCCAACAAAAAAAAAAATCAGACTTCGCAAAAAAAAAAAATAATTTCCGAATAGGATTTCATGTTTCAGCTAAATCAAATTTGTAATTGTCATTTTTATAACAAACTTTAGATCACAAATAGGTCAAATTTAGTTTAAATTCTCAAAAGGCAACTTGTATGTTCAATAGATGTAGTTGAACCCCAAAAGTCTTTTGGACGATTGAGCTTTTTTTTTAAATGTATAAAGATTTAGTGACGATAAGAAAAATAGATAAAAACACACAGGATATCAATGAAACTTGATGTTTCCTCGAAGAGATTGCTTTTTCTTAACTCTTAGCGTACATCTTTCGAAGATGTGATGGCTAGCATTTTACAAATGCTAAAACCACCAACCCACAGAAAGTGTACCATGTATACCGTGACTGGGATTCGATCTCATGCCCGCTGGCTTAGAAGACTTGAAGACTATCCTCTACTCCGCGGGCTGCGGCAAAAGCAAAAAATTTTAACCTTAGGTGAGTTCAGGTTAAGAAACAAAAATTCTATTCTTTTATATTTTGTTTGAAATTATGTCATTCGTTTCGACTAAAAAGAAACTTTTTTATCCTTCCTTTGCGGTTAAAAAAAGGACAATTAGTCGGTAAGAGTCGTTTAGACCCGCATTAATATTTTGGCTATATCCGCAAAACTACTGAGCCGATTTTCATAAATTATACCATTTTGGCGTTTGAACGAAGATCGTGACCATCCCGGTTGAAGTAATGAAGTTTCACTATGTCAGCTAAACTTTGGTTGATTTGAAGATTCAATCGAAGTACAAAAAAAGTTTTTCGTTTCTAGTGTCATATGTCATGAAACCAATGATTTACTTCTTAAAAACCGTTGATTTTTAACGAAATAATAAAGTTTATTTACAAAACTTTGCTGATTATAATTATTTGATCTTTATAAATATGGAAACCAATAACAACTAATTTAATTTTAATTTATTTGTGATATTTTTTATCACATTAAGAACCACGAAAAACATACAACGACTGATTTTAGAAACTCGCTGAGCCGTATTTCAACATAAAATGGATTATACGTGCACATTTTAAATTCCTGATTAAATCTAATAGTCGTATTCACTTTTTTTAAAATAAAATTTCAAAATTAAATTCAACCATTCAGAGCAGTTGTGCTCTGAGAAACAAAAAGCGTCAAGTGAAAGTCGCTATACCTCAGATTTGGTCCTCAATATGTTGAAATTCTAAGATTTTATACTAGAATTGGTCTCCCTCTTAGTCTTTTCGTTATTAGTTCATCACTATCGTTTGAAATTGAACGTAATTGAACAAAACGACAATTTTTAACATTAAAATTCCTCGATCCTTATGAAATAATAGTTTTAAACTCATTGATTTTTTATGAACTTTTCAAATAACCAGATGTGGTCTGTAAAACCAAGCACTTTCAATATTTTCTCCAACATGAGCACTCAATCTTTCAAAACTCAAATTTTTAAAAAAGCATTTGGACTTTCGATATGTTTTCAAATATTAATTTGTTTTCTGAAATGTTCTAAAGACGATTTTCTTATTTTGATCCCCGGTCAGAATTTAAAATGCAAGCCAAAAATCTAAATTTGCTCCCCTCATTTCTGGTCCCTCAGTCATTAATCTTTGACTTAAATATGAATTTACCATTTCAATAATTTATATTCAATCCGATTTGCAAATCTGAATAAAAATGAGAATTTTGAGTTAGGAATCTGATTTTTAGTGTTCTATTCTGGATCACCATTTTGAAGATTTGTTATGTTTGAATTCTGCAAAAGAAAAAAGTTAAGAATTTTGAATTTAAATGTGGAACAAAATCTCGAGATGACATACATTTTTTTTCACATCAAGAAAATTATTACCCAAATACTCTAAATGCTTCAGAGTTTCATGAACCATTAATCAAATTTGAAATGAAATGCAAAACCCAATTTCAAAACAGCTTTCCACATCTATTTTCTAATGATGATTTGAACCGAAAATCGAGAATCCTGTCTGGATACAAAATCCGAAAGTGAGAACAGAAATACAATTTTGTTCCTCTAAACTCGCTTAAAATTTCCCAAGACATGCTAAGGCTGTCTTCTCAACTCACCTTTCAATTTCATACTGTCCTCTAAACTTGCTTGAAATTTCTATAGATATGTTCAGGCTGTCCTCTCGACTCGCCTTCTCTATTTCAAACTGGCCTCTTAACTCACTTGATATTTCTATCGATATGTTCAGGCTGTCCTCTAAACTCGCTTTTCAATATTAAGCTGACCTCTCAATCCGTCTGAAATATCTATAGATATGTTCAGGCTGTCTTCTCAACTCGTCTTTCCATTTAAGGCTGTCCTCTTATATCACTTGAAATGTCTATCGATTTGTTCTGGGTGTTCTCACAACTTGCCTATAAATTTCAAGCTGTCTTCTCAACTTGTCTCAACTCGTCTCTTCAATTTCAAGCTGTCTTCTGAAATCGCTTGAAATTTCTATCGATATGTTCGGGCTGTCCCTCAACTCACTACGAAATTCTATCGATATGTACAGGCTGTCCTCTCAACTCGCTTTTTCAATTTCATGCTGTCTTCTCAAATCGCTTAGAATTGCTATGGATATTTTCAGGCTGTCTTCTCAACTCGCCTTTCAACTTCAAGCTGTCCTCTCAACTCACTTGAAATTTCTTTCGATATGTTCAGGCTTTCCTATTAAATTGCCTTTCCATTTCAAACTGTCCTCTCAACTTGTTTAAAATTTCTTTCGAAATGTTCAAGCTATCCTCTAAACACGCTTCAAATTTTCATCGATATGTTCAGGCTGTCCTCTCAACTCGGTTTTCAATCTCAAACTGTCTTCTTCACTCGCTAGATATTACTAAAGATATGTTCAGGCTGTCCTCTCAACTCGCCTTTCAAATTCAAGCTGTCCTCTTACCTGTCTTCAAGCTGTCTTCTCAACGCTTGAAATTTTAATCGATATTTTCAGGCTGTCCCTTCACCTTGGTTTTCAAAATCAAGCTTTCTTCTCAACTCGCTTGAAATTTCTATAAATATGTTCAGGCTGTCCTCTTAACTCTCTTAAAATATCTTTCGATATGATCGGCTGTTCTCTAACTCGTTTAAATTTTCTATAGATATGTTCAAGCTGACCTCTAAACTCGCCTTTCCATTTCAAGCTGTCCTCCCAACTCGCTTGAAATTTTCACCGATATGTTCAAGCTATTCTCTCAATTCGGTTTTCAACTTCAAGCTGATTTCATAATTCGCTTAAAATTTCTGTAGATATTTTCAGGCTGTCCTCTCAACTCGCCTTTCAATTTCAAGCTTCCTCTAAAATCGCTAGATATTTCTATCGATATGTTCAGGCTGTACTCTTAACTAACCTTTCAATTTCAAGCTGTCCTCTTAACACGCTTAGAATTTCTGTCGATATGTTCAGACTGTCCTCTCAACTCGTCTTCTCAATTTCAAGCTGTCCTCTAAACACGTTTAAAATTTCTATAAATATGTTCAGGCTGTCCTCTCAACTCGCTTGAAATTTTTATCGATGTGTTTAGGCTGTTCTCTTAATTCGCCTTTTCAATTTCAAGCTGGCTTCTCAACTTGCTGGAAATTTCTATCGATATGTTCAGGCTTTCCTCTCAACTTGCCTTTTCAATCTAAATATGTCCTCTCAACTCGCTTAAAATTTCTATAAATATGTTCAGGCTGTCCTCTCAACTCGTCTTTCAACTTCAAGCTGTCCTCTCAACTTTTTTGAAATTTTAATCTATGTGTTCAGGCTGTTGTCTCAACTTGCTCTTCAATTTCAAGCTGTCCTCTCAACTCGCTTAGAATTTCTATCGATATGTTCAGGCTGTCCTCTCAACTCGCCTTCTCAATTTCAAGCTGTCCTGTTAAAGAAGATGTTGAGTTTTTTCATGATTGATGATAAATAATCAGTCACTGAACATCGTCAACAAAATTCTTCTCACTAATTCGATAATAAGCGGTCTTCTCACGTGTTCGATTATATTTATTTGTGAAGAGTTTGGAGAACTCGGCAACCATTTACCGATTTTTCACGTCGAATTTTCTGATAAAAAATTCATTATCTGGTAACCCTAACTCGTGCAACCGAATATTTTTCTTCCCGTTTACAGGAATGACTTAACTCGTCTGACAATGATTAAATTGTTCGAAATTTTAACTTCCCACCTTTGTTTCCATTTCTCCGGGTTGTAGTTTCTTTTTTTTTTTTTTTGTCGGTCTGTTTTGTAACTAGCAGCGGCAGAACATTCTTCAATTTAATTTTCTTTTTTTTTCTCGGGGTCTCAACTCTCTCCGTTTTTTTTCTGCTCTCGCTCGTCGTTGGCCTTATCGGGGCGCCGCCGTTTTATTCAAGTCAAGCCATTAACAATTTTTTTATGCAGCATTATTTTTCCAAACTGGCGTCGGCGACCCGGCCGTTTTCGAATAGAGTCGAGCAGAGAAAAAAAAAGTTCTAAAAAGTAAACCCATTTCGTATGTGTTTTTCGTGAGGGGGAAGCTTTCGGAGCCACACAATTGTGTGGGAGGTTGCTTGTAACGAAAAAGGTACCCACAATCAAATTCGCCAGTTTTCCTGGATGGATTTTTTTTTGTCGTTGTTTTTACCGTTTGGAGCCAGGATTTTCGGAACGGTTTTTTCCTCAACAACCTCCCTCAACCGGATGGGCGATAAAGAATTTTTCGACAGTATTAAAATGCAAAGTTGGTCTTTTCGTTTGTCCACCCGCGAAAGGGATTCATTTTTTTTCAGGATTTGTTTCTCCTTTTACCAAGGTTCTATTTCGAATTTCCGTATGCATGTCTGGTTGAGCGAACGCGTGTGGTTTCCTATTTTGGCAGTAATTGTCTGGCTGAAATAGAATTTTGTTATATTTTTTTCATGGAAAACATCTAGAAAAGGAAGAATAGGATTATTTAGATGTGCAAGTTTAGGAAATTTGACGTGTCTCAGCCCAAAAACAAAGAGAAAAATGACTTCCAAGTGAAATCTGAAATCTGAAGTCTGAAATCTGAAATCTGAAATCTGAAATCTGAAATCTGAAATCTGAAATCTGAAATCTGAAATCTGAAATCTGAAATCTGAAATCTGAAATTTGAAATCTGAAATCTGAAATCTGAAATCTGAAATCTGAAATCTGAAATCTGAAATCTGAAATCTGAAATCTGAAATCTGAAATCTGAAATCTGAAATCTGAAATCTGAAATCTGAAATCTGAAATCTGAAATCTGAAATCTGAAATCTGAAATCTGAAATCTGAAATCTGAAATCTGAAATCTGAAATCTGAAACCTGAAATCTGAAATCTGAAATCTGAAATCTGAAATCTGAAATCTGAAATCTGAAATCTGAAATCTGAAATCTGAAATCTGAAATCTGAAATCTGAAATCTGAAATCTGAAATCTGAAATCTGAAATCTGAAATCTGAAATCTGAAATCTGAAATCTGAAATCTGAAATCTGAAATCTGAAATCTGAAATCTGAAATCTGAAATCTGAAATCTGAAATCTGAAATCTGAAATCTGAAATCTGAAATCTGAAATCTGAAATCTGAAATCTGAAATCTGAAATCTGAAATCTGAAATCTGAAATCTGAAATCTGAAATCTGAAATCTAAAATCTGAAATCTGAAATCTGAAATCTGAAATCTGAAATCTGAAATCTGAAATCTGAAATCTGAAATCTGAAATCTGAAATCTGAAATCTGAAATCTGAAATCTGAAATCTGAAATCTGAAATCTGAAATCTGAAATCTGAAATCTGAAATCTGAAATCTGAAATCTGAAATCTGAAATCTGAAATCTGAAATCTGAAATCTGAAATCTGAAATCTGAAATCTGAAAACTGAAATCTGAAATCTGAAATCTGAAATCTGAAATCTGAAATTTGAAATTTGAAATCTGAAATCTGAAATCTGAAATCTGAAATCTGAAATCTGAAATCTGAAATCTGAAATCTGAAATCTGAAATCTGAAATCTGAAATCTGAAATCTGAAATCTGAAATCTGAAATCTGAAATCTGAAATCTGAAATCTGAAATCTGAAATCTGAAATCTGAAATCTGAAATCTGAAATCTGAAATCTGAAATCTGAAATCTGAAATCTGAAATCTGAAATCTGAAATCTGAAATCTGAAATCTGAAATCTGAAATCTGAAATCTGAAATCTGAAATCTGAAATCTGAAATCTAAATTTGAAACTTGATGAAAAAATTATCTTTTTATCTTATTTATCTATTTATTTTTAAATTTTTATCTTCTTTCAATCACCCAAATTCGAAACCGCACAGAATTTGTCAAAGAATGGCATTCATAGGTGGAAAATTTCCACTAATTTGATGATATTTTCAATCGTGATGCTCCAGTTGATTCCTTACATATCTGATTCATGCCAAACTAATTAACCCTAATTAAAAACAGGTTTTGATGAGGCCGACGACGATTTTTGTTGCCGGAAAAACGAAATATTATCCGGGACGCGGTCATTGACAATTTACGGCAGCAGGTTCATCAATGTGAAACCGCACAAACGCCGGTCTACCTATTATAAATTCTGGTCTGACGCTTGGGCGCAAACATATTCATATCCGGTTTCCGTCCCTAGGAAGAGGGCGTGGCGGGAAATGATCAATCGATACAACCTCAAATCCGTTATGGTGGGGTAATTTTCTATTCATGACATATCCAGGTTGACAGAATCGACTGGTTTACAGTGTGTATTCCTCCATTTTCTTCCCTCCCTCCTAAGATAAACACGAGGGATGCACCTGATTGTTGCTACAGTTTACAGTTTGAAGCTCCCAACCGAAATTGTTCGTTCATCAGATATGCACACATGGCAACAAATTTATCGAAAACCACAAAACGCCACCACCCGCACTGCCGGATTGTTCGTTCAATCGATTCACCGTTCATTCGATTTAAGTTACCTACCTCGATTCTCTGAGCAGTGCAGCAATGGGATTGGGCCATCAGCAAGCAGCAGTGCAAATTGTGCTGCCCAGAATTAAAAATGTATGCGACTATTCGATCATAAATTCGAACTCTTGCGGTGGGCCAATCATTGGGGGTATTCGACGGAAAATAATGTACTGTATGTATTGTATAAAATAAAGACATTCAAACCTAGTCACAAATCAAATTTACAGAACCTTCTGAAATATAACTTTCAAGAAAAAGGTTGTTTTGGATAATGACTCATAATTAGGGCAATTCAGGAAGTACAAGATAGTTCATGAGGATCCGGCATAACTTGACGAACATAATTCCTAACATTCACTCGGTCTACGGCAACCGTTCTCCAATTTCCCGGATATCCCACATTCACCAGCTCACGCTCCACTTGGTCTAACCACCTAGCTCGTTGCGCCCCTGCCCGTCTCGTTCCTACTGGATTCGTAGCGAACACCTGTTTTGCAGAACAGCCGTTCGCATTCTAGCAACATGTCCTACCCAGTGTATCCGGCCAGCCTTCACAGTTTTCTGGATACTGGGTTCGCCGTGAAGTCGCGCGAGCTCGTGGTTCACCCTTCGCCTCCACATTCCGTACTAGTGCACGCCGCCAAAGATGGTTCTTAACACTCGAATACTCCGAGTGTACGCAGGTCCTTCTCGAGCAATATCCATGTCTCGTGCCTGTAGAGAACAACCGGTCTAATGAGCGTCATATACAGGTTACACTTTGTGCGAGGGTTAAGTCTTCTCGACCGCAGTTGCTTGTGGAGTCTTCCGCTGATAATTCGCCTCAGGATCTCACGGCTGGTGTCATTGTCTGGATCTGTTGAAAATAACACATTCTAGCGCCACGTTGAACATTATGCAGGATAGACCATCACCTTGTCGAAGCGCCCTACTGCGATTCAAATGGACTCGACAATAAACCCGAAATCCGCACACAGCTCTGCGTTCCATCCGTCGTCGCCTTGATCAGTCTCGCGGAAAAAGCCGTTCTCGTCCATGATTTTCATAGCTCGGCACAGTCGATCGTGTCGTATGCGGCTTTGAAGTCGAAGAATATATGGTGAGTATTGACTTGGTGTTCATTTTTGGAGGATTTGCCCTAATGTGAAGATCTGATTGGTCGTAGTCCGTCCCTCCATGAAGCCGACTTGATGACTTCCCACGAATCTGTTTGCTTGTGGCGTTAGGCGGCGGAGTAGGGTTCGGGACAGCACTTTGTAGGCGGCATTTAGGACAGTGATCACTCGGTAGTTCTCACAGTCCAATTTGTTGCCCTTTTTTTTAGATGAGGCATATAACCCTCCTTCCATTCCTCCGGTAGCTGTTCTATGTCCCAGATCCGGACTATCAACCGGTGTAGGCAATCGGCCAACTTGTCCGGGCCCATTTTGATGAGTTCCGCTGCGATGCCATCTTTCCCAGCCGACTTGCTTCTATTCAGCTGGTGAATGACTTCCTTAACTTCACTCATCGTTGGGAGTGGCTCCTTTACGTCGTTGGCTACGCCGGCGATGTACCTTCCCCCACCGTCTTGATCTTTGCATGTGCGCCATTTAGGTGTTCATCGAAGAGCTGCTTCCACCTTTTGATTACCACACAATTGTCCGTCAGAATGCTCCCCTTTGCGGGATGCGTTGAGTTTCTGATAGCACTTTCGTATTTTTTGGGAACGATGCAGCTGCTCCAGCTCCTCAAGCTCCTTCTTCTGAAAAATCCGGTCTCGCTGTCTCTTCCGCTATTAGTGATTTTCCACATCTTTGCGCTACTGCCGTCCGCGCGGCATTCTCTTCGTTCATCACCCTTCTACACTAGTCGTCGAACCAGTTGTTCCGTCGAGTTCGTTCCACATGACTGAAATCTGAATTCTGAAATCTGAAATCTATTAATTCAAGGCCGTTTTCGTTGGTCAGCCGGTGCGCGCTATACCTTCCAATTATCGATTTGAATACTTTCTCCTAGCTGACCTGACCGTTGAAATCCCCGATGACGATCCTGATATCTTGTTTTGGGCAGCGGTCGTATTCACGCTCCAGCTGCGCGTAAAATTCGTCTTTTTCGCCACCGGTTCTTCCGAGATGAGGGCTGTGCACGTTGATGATGCTGATGTTGAAGAACCGGCCCTTGATCCTCAACCGGCACATTCGTGAATTGATTGGCCTCCACTGCTTTTGCATCTTTCCCTTCGCTATAAAAGCTGTTCCAAGCTCATGTATGTTGCCGCAGCTCTGGTAGATAGCATGACCATCTGGGTACTTTTGTACCGTGGACCCCTCCCAGCATACCTCCTGCAGCGCTACGATATCACATTTCGGCTCTTCTATTGGTTGGAGAGCACGTGGGTACTGCCCTCGAAATTTAGAGATCGGCAGTTCCTTGTTTCGAAGTCTTTGCATACAAAATATTATTTCAACCCACAACGCATTGCTTACTGCTTGTACGAAAAATGTAACTAAATTAGTAAAACTGAAGAAGGGCGGTTACTGCCTGTAGAGAATATTGATGGTTAGAGTTTAAATAATGTAAAATTAAATAAGATCTGTTAATATTAATGGTTATAATGTTCATAATAATTGATATAAGAATAGCTATAATTGAATTAATTTGAATGTAGAATTTCAGTTGTTGAAAAATGGAGTGCTTCCTTGAAGAGAGGAACGCTATAGAATTGGAATGTGACACAGAGTTGGAGAACGCAAAAGAGAGCAGCAAGCTCGCTCTTGCTGGTGGATGTGTATGAGAGAAATGTCTCGTTGAAAATTTTGGAGAGTTTTCTGATCGGCCTAGAACGAGGCCACGCGGTTAGGCGTCAGATTGTATAGAGTTGTAAACGAGTAAAGTTGTGTTTTTGTTTTAGTTTGAAAAAAATATCGATAGGTCACGACACTGCCCATGAATGACTTTTGATTTGAGGACATTAGTGAGAATAAAAAACAATTACATCAAAGAAACCATGAAGATACTCACCGAAGATAAATTCTCAGCCAGCCATTTAACGGAAAAAGTTTAATTTACTAAAAGGAAATGCAAAAAGACCTATTAGGAAAATGTGTTGAACAATTCACCGGAAAATCATCAACTCGATACTCAGTAGATCTTGCAATAATCCTATTATATATTTAACACAACGATAAGGTTGTAGAAAATCAAACCGAAGTATGTGATATGCTCAATTTCAACAGCATCGGGAAATCGTTTACAAATAGTATAACCGTTGATTCGACTAGCAATAGCCTATTAAATGTTGACCATGTTTCGAATTCTCTTTTCTTGCTTCTATCATCGGCTAATGAGTCATCAATGTCATCAAATCATTTGAAAATAAAAGAAGAATTAGTCCCTATAAATTCCCTACACTTACCTATGAAGAAAAATCATGACTCATCTTTTTCGCAAATACCTTCGGAATGTTTTAGCATGATTTTAGTATTCTGGATAGATATCCGGAATGTTTAAAAACCGCAAAAGTAATACCAATTTAACACTCAGTGTCTCATTAATTTTTTTTCTAAAACTTTTGATAACTAGAATCAATGCTTTCTTGGACCGCAATTACAATCAGCAAGACGGTTTCAAATCTGGTTCCAGTACACTGACAGCTTTGTGTGAGTTATCGGATTTTGTGATGGAAAAAAATATATTCAATATTGTAGATGATGTTTTCCTTGATACAAAAAAAGCTTTGGACACACTCGATCACGTAGTTCTTCTGAAAAAACTAGAGTGTTACGGAGTAAGAGGTGTTGGTAATACATTGATACGAAGCAATTTAACAAAAAGAAAAAAAAAATTTGTTTATAAGATGCAACGAGTTCTCTCGAAATTTTGGATGTCGGTGTTCCGCAGGGCAACAACATAGGGCCTCTTTTTTTCTCAATGTTCATAAATGATGATATGTAGAGGTGCATGACAGCTGCATGACATTCCCCGTTTTTTTCCTGGCCACCACACAAACTCAAAACACAAAATAAATCATAATCAAAGTTTTAAATCATTGCTTTTTCCAATTAGTCATTAATTAGTTATTCAAAATTATGTTCCTTATCCTGAACTTAGAATTTGCTTGAAAATGAATTTAAAGCAGTCTAGTTTACAAATTTGAATCAATATTTCCGAAACACCAGCAAACGGATGCGATTCAGTTTTGAAAATGTGTGCATATAAAAAAACATAGAATATAAAACCATATAGAAATTAATCCAACTGTGTTAAATGAAATTTCAGGGACTAGATAAGAGAAAATCGATGTTGAAATACATGCGAAAAAAATTCTCCCTGTCTCCCGATAGGACTTGAACCCACATCTTGCGCCTCTCAGGGCCCAAGTATTAACATTCTACTACAAGTATACGGATACGCCATGTTTTTCAACATCGATTTTCTCTTATCTAGTCCCTGAAATTTCATCTAACACAGTTGGATTCATTTCTCTACAAAAAAAAAGTTTCGCTGACTGAATGTTTGAGTCAAGACCCATCTCTGGGTCGCAGTTTAAAAATATAAAACCATATTTTAAAAAAAAATCCTGAATATATATCAGATCAGGTCAGAAATAAACCATGACTAAAGATTAAACAGAACACAGAATTACAGAGCTAATTTTTATTATTTTGGCAAAACTGTAGCACATTAGAAAATTTAATGGGAACATACATTTTTTACTCAAAATAAACTTTCCTGAAGACCGCGAGTAATAAAGACTTCTGTGAAAAAAGTTTTTGAAGTTTACTTTTTGTAAACTTTCCCCAAATCAACAGATTAAAACTAAATTGAATCTTGGATATTTCTTAAAACGCAGTCTTCAACAAAGCTGTAAAATAAGGACCTAAGTTTTGATGTTAGTTTATTAGTTTACCAGACACTTTGTTCAATATTACTAAAAACTAATCAATTTTTAAAGTTCTGATCATCTTAATTTACATTTCTTTTCCACGTTTAAAAATTATGGGTTGGTACGGTTTTAAAATTTTACTGCAATATATTGAATTTGGAAAAAAATTTTTTTATCGTGATTAAGAATGTGAACCCTCGATAAGAAATTTCCAATTTGCACTTAACAGAATTTTTCAAAACACATAATTGATAATAAAATACAATGTATAAAATAAGGAAAAAAAAAATGCAATAAATTATCAAGCGCAGAATTTAAAGTTTAAAGTTTAAAGATCTGAACAGTTTTTCGCAGTCACTCGAAATATTCGTTCCTGGAAAAAACAGAAGGTAGAAACTATGTTTGTTTAATTAAAAATTTAGATTCATGGAAGAAGATTATATTTCAGAACACAAAAATTAAAAATTGTAAAACAATCACTAACCAAAAATATTATAAAAGGTAAAAACGTTTGACTATAAATCTGTAAAATATTATGACGGAAAAATAAGTTTTGTGACATTTTATTCAATAATAACGTCGAGCCATTTAAACATAAATCAATAAAATTTTATTGATAGCTCAAGAGAACAGTATTTTTTTTGCTTATTTTCTTTTTAATGATTGATTTGGTAAATTTTGGCGTCCTGAACTGAAATCTTTCGTCAGATCTTATCTATCAAGTCCAGTTTAGTTGATACGGAGTTTATAAGCTTAAAAATGAATCAATTTTGAAAAATAATTGATTTCAAATTCGTGAACTATACTTCATTCAATTCAGAAAAAATATTTTGATGATGATTAAATTTTCCAGTTTTTCAAAATATGTAAAGATATTACAAATACTTTTGATCTTACTGAAACAAGTTAAAAAAGGTTTAATTTTATTTAACAAATTTGTTGAAGCCTACAAAACGATTTGATTTTTGCTTAAAAAAATTTCACAAAATTAATTTTGTATTAAACGTTTATAAACAATCTTTAAAATTCTCGTATGAAACAAAATGGGGCAATCAAACAAAAAGAAAACTTCTATCACTTTTGTTTTTGCAAATAACTTGCGGTCTTGGGGAAAGTTGATAATTAAGTTAAAACCTGTATTTTAAAATTTGTGGCAATGTTTTAATGTTTTATCAAAAAGTCAGGAATTTGTAAAATGATTTCAGCTTGTTTTTAAAAGTTATTTACAAAACCAATGCTTAAGAAAAAAAATCATTGCATATTTGGATTCAGGGCATCCAGAGTAATCAAAAGAAGCTCTTAAGCTATTTGCACCTCGAAAAATGTGGCTTTGTAAAGTTTTTCAAAACCCGTTTGAATGTGGAGTTGAACATTTAAATTAAAGAACAAGAAATAAAAAATAAAATTGAGTTTGAAATTGGTTTCTTGAAGAATATTTGATATTAGTATATTTGTACTACTAACTTGTTGATGAAAAACCCTGTTGATAAAACATCTTAAAAAAAAACCATACTTAAGACGAGGTAGTGTTTCTGTGTGTCAAGATTTGAGTTTCAATATAGAACTTTTCTTACATTGACTCAACGTGCTGCAAGAACACTTAACTGATTCATAATCTTACTACATATAATGCTTAGAGCTTAAAAGTTATTCAGAACTGCCTTATTTAAACTATGCAAAATGCTGCCTATTTTGAGATAAAGACAAAATTGAAAGAATTTTTTTTTTCATCACATAATTCAAATTGAAACTTAAGTTTGATTTTTTCCAGTGTTAATCAGCTGGATCAGCTGGATATTCAACAAAAAAGCGGGACATGTCTCGGGACGGATGGCAACCCTAGTTTGGCCTTTTCTTTCAGTACGTTTACCGGAGAATTTTCCTATTTTCGATTTTTCTGTTCCTGAATAGTGTCATCGTACAAATATGCACAGAAAATTTTATTTTGCTGGTAACCAGCAAAATTTTGGTACATTTGGTCTCACTGGCTTTCCAGCAAAACTTTCAGCAAATTTGATTGCTGGAAAATCCAGTAAACTAATTAAATGGAAATCCAGCTATGTCAATTGCTGGAAATCAGCATTTTTTTTTCGAAAAACAACCGGATTTTTTTGGATTCTTAATTGGATTTCAAATTGAAACCTCCATGGTAGTCATATTTATAAAACAAAATTTGTTTGTTTATTTTTCTTGAGCGAAATTTATAAAAATTGGTAGCTTTCCGCCACTTCACCGGAAATTAAAAAATATTATTAGTTTCTTTAACAATAAACTTCATGTTTTTCTACGATGAACAACATAACTTTGGTTGAAATGCTCCATCGCTGGAATATGGAATCAAACACTATTTGTGCCCAACGAAAAACAATGCGCAAAACTGAAAACAATTTCAAGTTTGTCAGATCGATTGCAGGTTTTTCAGCAATGAAGATCAAGTGCTGGAAAAATCAGCAAAACGGAAAATGTTTGCTGGTTTTCAGCAAAAAATTAGATTGCTGAAATTTTCTAACAACTTATTTTTTGCTGAAAACTGAGGCAAAATTTATTGTGTGTGCGATTGATTATCAGATTTCGGTCAAATTACACGAGAAGCTTCCGGGCAGCTAATTTGGAACATTCGAATTCTTTATAAAAGCTTCTAGAGAAGCTTCCACATTTGGACATTCGATAGAATTTTTTTGTTTCAAATAGAAACGCTGCCCCAGAATGTTCAATGCTAAATGGGTTGGCCCAGAAGAAATATGTTGAAAAAATGGTTTTAAAACCTTGTTGAAACTTTCCAATAAACAACCCTTCATTCAAAACTATTTTAGAATTTTCAACACTCTGTACATTCTCGGAGACACTTCCGTTCAGAAACCAAAAAGTGCGCTAAATTTAATTCACAAAATGTGGCTTGGTTTTAAGCTATCCTAAAACAGGGTTTAGAGTAAAATTTCTTGACCGTGCAGCTACACGAATTTCGCCGCACCCTCTTTCTCGTTCGCAGAATTTTGTAAACAGGACCTGCAAACTGTCACCACAAAAGGGACTCCTTATTTCAAACTCTTACATGTGGCGAAAATTTCAGATTCTGCTATAGGGAGTTTGTTTCCTGGGAAATAAATAAAACAATTTTTTCTGTTTCATTTTGTTTATTGAAATGCTATGAATTTCAAAGTTTTAATTCACTTTAAAAACTATTTTTTCACTGATTTCTCTTCTTATATTTGATTGGAATCCTTAATTTTCCCACTTGAAATAATAAAGCTTACTATGCACTCTTACACAGATTTCGATAAGAATAGCAGCTAATTGGAGTGAAGGTGTTTGCTTTCTCTGTTTAACACATGAGATATCGTATACCGGGATTGCTAGCGCGCCCTTCGCCAATGTAAACATCGTGGCATCCGGTCGTCTCGAGTGTAGTTCAACAAGACGTTTTTTTCCTTTGTTGTTTTCAAAATTCTATTTTTCTTCATTCTGGCTGGATGTGAGCTTCCAGTTTGTTGGTTCAAATAAAATAATTTGTTTAAATGTTTCAAAAATAGTTTTCTCATTGCTTCAATCTTGATTTACAATTTACATTTGCTACCAATGAGCTATGCACTTATTTCGGATTAGTTTTTCAATTTATGTGCCCCACTCTAAATCATCCAGCTAATGATAAACCGAATGTAATTCACCCACGAATTCTTACATCGTCACCAGCCCTTCCTTCTTCTTTCCATCCCTAATCTGCCAGAAATCATCATCGTTTCCATTCTGATGTTGGTTCTTGTCTTCCACACCGGTTTTGATCCCCACAATTTCGTTCGAATGTCAGCTTAACCGAAATGAAGAAAAGGCCACACCGGGGTTATCAATGTCGACGTCCACACTTTGGGACCCGGGGACTTTTCCGTGATACTACCTCCAATATAGGACCTAGCAGTATTTAGTAGGTTAGTTGACAAATACAGTTAGTTTGTCTGTTTGTAAGCTAGCTAGTGTCCCATTCAGAAAACTGCTGCGGAAAACTTGTGGAAGTTGGAACGAGCTGGTACGAGCTGGGAGAATTTGATGTAATCAAAATTTAATAACAAAATCACTGTCATTGCACATTTCTGGTTCCCCCGATGGATTCGAAAGTTGTCCTACCAGCACCAGAAGTAGAAAAGCGAATAGTTAGAACATGCCGCTGGCATCCGCTGACGATAGCCACCAGGTGGGTGGAAATTTCGCCAATTCGTCCACCCTGAGGACGGACACGGGCAATTGTCGGTCGGGGTCTGATATCCAAAAGGGTTGTGACAAATGGCACTTTGATTGCATACATACATTCGAATGGGAGAATTGAACTCCCATTTGCAAAACGGTATGGCGGGGCTGGGCAGCAAAAATTATGATCCCAATCAGCCATTTACTTTTTTAGCGATGATGATGGTTGGGAAATAGCAAATCGCTAGCTCTATGAATTGTGCATCACATGCTGTGTGCGGTTCGTAGCAATATAATCAATTTGGATAATTGTCATCCTTAATCGACAGCTCGGATTGATCCCACGGGTGGGAAATGGAGCCCCGCTGAATTGTGAAGAGGTTCTTAGGAATATCAAATACCTTCCAGGTTGTGCGGGTTCGAAAATGTAAAATTAATGAAACAGCTGATCCAATTGATAGCATGTGTATAGGTGAGCCTGTTGTTGAACTACAGATGTTTTCATTTACCTGATATTTTTGGTTTTAATGAATCAAAATTAAATTTTAAGGCATAGGGTAACGGACTTATTTTGGACCAGGTACCTATTTTGGACCACCTTGCAGCTTTTTTTCCAATTTTCTCTCTTAAATCATGTTAACTATGAAAATTTTGATCAAATATAGTTAAATTTACTTCTTATGGTTCTAATCATATCTATGATTTCATTTAAATAAGCTGATAAGGGAGAGAAAATTGAAAACAAAGTTTTGATTTTTAATGGTTTGGCCAAATCATGCCTATTTCAGGAGGACGTGTCTTTATCAGAATCAAGTTCTAAGAAGTTTTCTGCCTATCTGTGATAAATTTAACAACTACAAACATGTTCACAGCTATGATAAAACACTTGAAAATTAGTTTGCAAGCCCGAAGAACCAAAAAAACTTGTTTTGATAGCAATTTGACCCATGTCGAAAATAGGTCCTACTTAATTCCTTAGGGACTTATTTTGGACCACCCAACATAACCTGAGTATTGAACTTGCTTTTAAAAGTTCATCAACGTAATAAAACGTTGTACGTCGATATGAAAAATATAATGCAACACTATTTCAATCGTTTGATATACATAAAATCGTTGCCGGCTGATAGATTTAGACACACTTCAAGTCCGAAGAAACGCTACACGTGCTTTGGTCGTTGCGGATCTTCTCACATCGAGGATTGACTGTCCCGTGCTGCTGGAAGCTATTCCTCTCAACGTGCGACCGCGAGGATTGAGAAACCAGAATCTGCAACTCTACGTTCCTGTTCGGCTGAATAACTATGGGGCTAACAGCGCTCTTATAGGCATCCTGAAAACCTTCAACCGTTTTTCGGAGTACTTTGACTTTGGCGTTCCCAGAAATGTTTTCCGTAGAAACATATTGAACAAATCAAGAGAAATGTAGATTTACGTTAATTTTTATATGTAACCTATAATTAAGATATCATTAGGATCTAAATTTGATTCGTTGATTTTTATACAATAAACACACAAACACAAAATTTGGAATTTTGACATTATTTTATTTAATCAACTCGCTAAAGACCAAACCCGCCTTCAAACGGGGTTCACTTTAATCGGCATAGAACCAAGCCTATCATTGTTTTAACTTACTTTTTTGCACTATGTTTTAAAGTACGTTAATCTTACAATCTATACTAATGGCAACTGTTTGATAAGCAGTTGTCAAAAGCTACAGCTTAAAGAAGCTCAAAAACAGGCACCATTTTTTATTAAGTCATTATTTTTTATGCTGCATTAAAAATTATTGATAGTTTGGTCAAAAAGTTTCAACCATACAGGGTTGATTTTCGAGAATAAAAAATTTGGCAATAGTGAACCTACATGTAATGCAGCTTCACTAGGTTAGGTTAGGTAGAAGAGACGAAATATAAACCCAGTCTAAAGTAGGGGTTGAGAAAAAACCGACACCAAACGCAAATATGTAACAGATTTTAATATTTGTAACAGTTGAAATATCTCGGTTCATAGAAGAACATAATATATTCAATCATAGCTATGAGATAGTCTTAACATGATTCCAAACTTTAAAAAAATGTTGTAATGTGTAACAATTAAAATTACAAAAAGTACTAAAAACCTAGTTTTTCAGCCCCTGAGGTTATGCAATTTCTAAAAAAAAACTGTTTAAGAATTTACTCCAACGATAATTTTTTTCGTAGAACAAAAGTTATTTTAAAACTCAATTTTTATGAATTTTAAAGCGAAAAAAAATCTACCTTTTAGATGGTTTAAAAGGTCGCATAATTCTCGTATATTTTATTCTTTTTTTATATTTATGTATTCTACAGAACTGCCAAACCACATCCACAGAGGTTTTGGAAGTTAAATGCATCAATTGATGAGGCGGAGTTAATGATGTCAGACTTATCATTGGGTCGCCTCAAGGAGATTTGCGTTCTAAAAATTGATCCTATAGATAATTCAACCGGTCAGTATTGAACACTGCAGAACAAATTTCGTCGAGATTGCAGTGTGCTGTCGGAATTTTCAATACATTTGAAACATACTATATTAACTGAGGAATTTTTCTGTTTTTAATCTATTCTTATCAAAAACTACTGTTTAAAAGCATTAGAAGTAATTGAAAAAAAAAACAGATGGTTGTAGTAGGAACTATTAAAAAAACAAGTGTACCTAAACAGAGGCTGGGGAGAAATTTAAGAAAGTTTATGGATAAATTAACGTGAACAAACAAATCTTGACTACAAGAATAAGAAAGGTAAAGATCACCTGAATTATTGTTATAATTGCGCATCAATCGCTGTCGTAAGTATACCAAGATTTAGAAAAAAAACTGATTCAGGCTAAGGGTGGTCCAAAATAGGTCCAGAGGGTGGTCCAAAATAGAAACCTGGTGGTCCAAAATACCGACCAGAGCAATGATCAAAGAAACGAGTTTTTAGGCTTAAATCTTGTCACATTGCAACAAACGACGATATGTTTCGATAGAAAAAGCCTCGATCTTCGTAATGAACGGATAAAGCAGTCAAAATTGTAACATGTACTTTTTTATTTCAGAAAATAGCATAGCCACTTCCCAAAGCGGTCCAAAATAGGTCCGTTACCCTATATATTCCGAATGAGTATTGTATTTTCCATAACTTTCGCATGAAAAAAAAGGAATTGGAAATGGCATCTATCAAAAAAATAATTTATGCGGAATTGTCATTCCCTTTTTTTTGTTTTTTTTTGTTTCCCAGTTCACTTTAAAATTAAGCCTGTTCCATCATCGATCTCTTAAACAAACTACCCGGTAAATGTTTGAGTAAATGAAGTTAGGTGAATTTTCTTCATATTCCGTAACTCCGGTAGACGGAAGAATTTTCAATCGGATTATCAATAAGAGAGTGACTACCAAATGAAATGGTAGGGTACAGCTACTGCCTTAGCGCAAATATATAGATATTCAGATAGAGCTGAAGAGGTTAAATGAAGTCTACTAGCGTATTTCATAATTTTGTTATAGGAAGCTCCTTATATACTTAAGTAAAAATAAGTTTTCCAAAGAAATGCGAAATAATACCTGTTTCATAAATGAGTTTGCTGGTGACTATGCTGTTAAAAACGTTAAAAAAATGTTCCTGTCGGATATGGTTGTTTTTTTTTCAAAGCGTTTCAATGAGACGTACACAACTTTGTGTTTTCTTCTTAACCTTTCTGCAGTGTTAGTTCAAACATCTGATAAATGTTATTTGATAGATTTAAGATTGTTTCTTGTAAGGTATGACTACTCTGTATAAGTTGACTATCAACTTCAAGATTATACAGTTTTCAAGGCAAGAGTGGCTCCAGAGGCAATTGTCTGGAGCCATCAAAGGTTTGGCTTATTGCTATAACCTTCCCCCTAATTGTTCGTTATTTTGATCCTAGGGAGCCGTTGCAAGAATCTTCATATTGTCTGCGTTGGATATAATATTATCTGCTTTGTTCGAAGTTTGGAATTTTGCGACGAGGAGTAGGCGATAACATTCGCCTAAATTTTACAATAATTTTTTAATTTCGGTACGTAAAACAGACGAAATACAACTAAAAATGACTTAAAGTGGAAGCAAGAAGGAAGGCAGAAGTGTCAACCGGAATTTCAAAACATTTTAGAGGGAAATATATAGGTAAGTGATATTTCATAAAAAGAATTGCAAGGCGGTAGCTGCAGAAACTGAGTTTGTACTCATTTAATTTAAATTTGATTTTGATTTGAAAGTCTGGGATTATTAGAAGAAGAGCTTATTGTGAGAAGTGTGTGAAAACATAGAAATAATTTCGTCCCTGGAAAATAAAACACAAATTTATTGTGAAAAGCCTCAAACGAGTTCGGAAAATTGGCTCTGATGTGCTTTTTTGTTCTGAATCCCCTGGATGGCTTTCTTCCTCGTCGCGCAACAGCTAGAACAAATTGGAACTGCATACATTATCGCTGGTCGGAACACCTTTTTAAAGATCAGCATCTAATTCCTCAGGCACAGTCTAGAATTCCTGTAGATGAGAGAATAAAGAGATTTAGTATATTTATTACATTTAGATTGAATATCTTTAATGTGATTTTTAAAAGCAAGATTCCGATCAAGTGTAAGTCCCAAGTACTTCACGTGATCAGACCATTCTAATGAAACCCCATTAAAAGTTAAGGAATGATTTTCATTAGGTTTTAAAAAATTTGCTCTTGGCTTATGGGGAAATAAAATAAGTTGAGTTTTGGAAGCGTTAGGAGAAATTTTCCACATTTTCAAGAAATTCAAAAAGGATTTTTTTTTTGCAATCTACTGCGTACCACCCGTAAATTTCGACCTTTGGCTTTGGCTTTTCCTTCTGGTACATCAGGATGATCAGAAGTAAAAATATTGTATAAAATTGGCCCAAGAATACTGCCCTGAGGGACACCAGCTCTAATGGGTGTCCTTTCAGAGCATGAATTTTGATAGCTTACTTGTAAGGTTCGGGTTGTCAAATAATTTTGAATAATTTTGGTGATATATACAGGAAAATCAAATCGAGCTAATTTAGCTACTAAACCTTTGTTCTAAACACGGTCAAAAGCTTTTTCAATATCTAGAAGAGCAACACCAGTTGAATAACCTTCAGATTTGCTAGCGTTAATCATATTAGTTACACTCAAAAGTTGATGTGTAGTAGAATGTCCATGACGAAAACCAAATTGTTCATCAGGGAAAATAGAATTCTGATTAATGTGAATCATCATTCTATTCAATATAACTCTCTCAAATATTTTGCTTAAAGAAGGAAGCAAACCAATTGGTCGATAACTTGAAGGCTTTGAAGCACTTTTTCCAGGTTTCAAAATTGGACTTACTTTGGCATTTTTTCATTTATTGGGAAAATAAACCAAGTAAAAACATTCATTGAAGATTTTAACTAAAAAAATTAAAGTGCTTTCCAGGCAACTTTTAATGAGAATATAGAAAATCCAATCTTCCCCCGGTGCTCTGATGTCTTTTATTTGGCCCTTATGCGGTCATTGCAAATTTCCCGCGCTCGACTTGCTACGATTGACTTTTTTCCAGTGATTCCCCAGGACTTAGTACGTTAGGACTATAACATTAATCTTCATAAAAAGCTAAAGCGCATTCATTAGAACTCTAATAAAGCTTGAATCTGGATATTTGACCCTATCCTAGAAACGTCAAAATGACCATTTGTTCAATCTTTGATAAATTCACTATGCTGTACAGCTTTTATCAAACATGTAGACAATTTTTGTAGTTTTTTGGATTGCGTGAGTTCTCCGAGTTATCTTTATTTTTTTCCACCAAGCATTATGGTTGATGAATGATGAATGAATAGAAAAAAAATTGATCTGATAAAATGAAAAACAAAAAAGTTACTGTTTTAACCGTTTTTAACCGTTATACGAACATCTTTTCTACTGCAATCAGGATTTAAGATTGAGTATGTATGAAATTGTAGCTTAGAACAAATGTATCTCGTAAAATTTTTAAAATAAGGAAATCTTATTGTTTTTTTTTTATGAAAAAAGTAAAATTTAAATATTTCTCAAATATAATTTTTCAATAAATAGTGATGGTGGCTTTCGTTAACTTCTATATGCCTATTTTTTAAATCAGATTTTCTTCTTGTTTAGTTTTAATGTCTTCTAATATTGAATTATATCTGGTTTGAATTATTCAGGTATTTAATTTAAGTTTGTCTTTAAGTATATTTTCGTTACGGTTGTTTTATGTTGATTTTTAATTTCACGTTTTGTTTCAACATGATTCACCTATTCTTGTTCTTGTTTCTTGTTTATTTTTGTTTTATAATTATTTGTCTTGTTTTACATTTTTATCATACAGATGACCCTTTCTTCTTTGCTGCATCTCCCAAAAATAAGTGAAATTTTAGGAAATCATCAAAATTTGTTTTTTTTTTGTTGGCATCATTTTCAATTACATTTCTACATAATTCAGAATCAACATCTTTGAAATAAGAACTCCAACTTATGTTTCGAATTGCACCGAAAAGGTGATTTAATCTTATTTTCTGAAACTTGATCATTAAACTGTTTTTCAAATATCTGCAATTTTTTTTCAAGATTCACATTGATTACACTAGTTTACAGCATTTTTGAGCTAAGTAAGCTGAAAATCACTTTTAATGTGGAATCGGGCGCTGAATCCGAAAATGAAATTTAAAAAAAAATCAATAAAACAGTTTTTGAGTAATGCTCCAAATATAAAATTTCGGAAAAATAAGAAAAGTTACACTGCCGACCAAAAGTTTGGGATCACCCGCTAAAAACATGCAAATTTTGATCGTTCATATTTCAGCCGTCTTAGGACATATTCGAAAGATAATGAGCAATAGCCTTTTTAGAGACATTTTGCCCAGAAATGATGTTTTCTTTTTGCACCTAAAACTTAACCTAAAGTTAGAACATTTTCAAAAAATCGAACTCAATATTCAAAGCTGATCATCTCGGGATAGGGTGGACCAAATTTCAAAATTTGAGTTGCATTAGAATCCTTATTCTTATTTTATTTATTTACATAGTATTCCTTATTCTATACTTCTCAAAACGTAATTATAAAATTTTGTGCAAAAATTTAAAAATGTACTTTTAGATAATAAAATAGCCACTTAGGTTATCGCCCAAAACTTTGGGATCACCCCTAGTATGGTGTATCGGCCAAAAGTTTGGGATCATTCTTTTAAAAACATGCAAATTTATCAAATTTATCTAACATCGTATTGCAGATCTGAAGGGTTCATTTGGAAGCTCAAAAATTGTTGTTTTTTCATAAGTTCATTCAAAAAATATATTAAATCGATATCCATAAAAAAATCAGAATCATAAGTGTGAATTTTCAAAAAACAATAAATTTCAGGTAAATTTTTATGGTTATTACTTTAAAATATATTTTTTTGTATGAATTTATGAAAAAACAACAATTCCCAAGCTTCCAAATGAACCCTTCAGAGCTACAATACGATGTTAGATGAGAAAGATATGAATGAGTAAAATTTGCATGATCCCAAACTTTTGGCCGATACACCAT